>NC_142857.1:23650681-23973409 GCF_061612785.1 Hesperophylax consimilis | reverse complement strand
CTCATGTGACAAGTGTCAACTGTGTACAAATGTTGGGCACGCGTTTGGCGTGTATCCCAACTACGCACCGGTGCCGAAGGGATCAATGACGCTAGTTCCTCAGAGCATCTTCCATTGTAATACCGATAGAACAAGGACAGCATACCTACCTGACGCCTGTGCTCTAAAGATTGCAGTCCGTTTGTTAAGATTGGGGAATCTATCAAACGGACCGCCCGTTTTTGCACAGAGTCTAGGGTTTTTTGCTGGGCTATAACATCTGTTTTCATGCAAATTTGTATGCAAGCACTTCTAGTGTTATTCTTTATGCTATGACTAGAAACAATAAGCAGGTCTAAACACGACGAAATGTTTTATGTGATGATTTTCAAGGACAAGGACTGTCGAGAATTCACATACATATCCACTTGAGCCATTGGTTGTATGCATATACATTTACCAAATTACTTAATTAATATCATTTCTCAAAATGTAACTGCTTTCTGCAGCTTAAAGCCAATGAATCCATTTATTTATCCCACATTTTTAGGTTCTACAAGCGATCGTTCAAAATGTTTTTGCAAACTTGGCATAATGTGCCAAAAATCGCTCTTGTGGATATGCACCAAACAATCCTAAGTAAGTGATAACTTATAAAATGGACTCACTTTTGTAATATCTGTCATCCACTATCGCCGGACGACTAAACTAGATTTTTATTTTATTGACAATAAATTATTTATTTTCAAAACAAAAAGCTATATTATTTTCTATACAAGCATTGCAAACTATGCAAGTCAAATGCGTTAAATTCTGATCAAATCCTCAAAGACATAAAAAATAAATATAATATTTCACCATAAAATTACAGCCATCAAACCTATTCATTTTGATTTTTGTTACAATATTGTGTCTCGCCATTAACATAAAAACCAAAAACATTTTATTAATCATCAAGTACTTAATCCACTGATTTTTTTTAACTTTAAAAGGGTACAAAAGTCAAAACATTTCCAGTCAAAAGGATAATGAAACCAATTTTAAACTTGATTCCTTTGTTTTGTTTTTCTGATCGGACCAGTTTCTGAAAATCACTTCAATCATAATAAAATCCATTTGGCATTTTTAATGTGAAACAAAAGTTTTGAACATTTTAAATGCATAAGAGTCTCAACTGCTCCCAGATGTCTAGAGCCTATGGCACCCCAATAGCGGTATGTTGTGAGGGGAATTTGGAGGGGAAGGAAATGGATAAGAGGAAGGTTGGAGAGTACCTAGGCTATTCAGATCTGGTCAACGTTTCGATTCTGAATGGTGGTCTTTCATCAGGGCGATACTGAGAGTATCTAACCCTTGAAATTAGCCAAGTAATATTATTATTATTTTCAATATGAACATAATTATTTAACACTAAAGACACAAACAAATAACAAAATCCAAAATGAATCAACCCTCTTTTCTATTCGATGACAATGAATACACAAACTTACCCTATCTACTCAAAACACTTTTAAATAAAACAATATTCTTTTATAACTCACACTCTTAAATTTGTTATTTAAATAAATACATACTTCTAAAATTCTAGGTAGGTACTTGCAAATAATTTAATTCAATTCCACAGATAAAAGCAAATCTTTGTTACCACGGATTTTTTTTTTAATCAAAGTCATATTTAAAAATTCGAATCTCTTGTTTAGTATACACATTTTTTGTAGAATATTTTAAGATTGATTTTCATCAAGAACACCATGAAATAAGGCATATTATGGTGGAAGTTGAGATATTATTAACATGACTGAATATTTTATCAGACTTGATTCATTATTGTAACGTGAAAACAAATTTGTATTTTAAGGGTATCAGCTCAACTGGCCTAGCATTAAAAACATTACGAAAATGTTGTCATCGAACCGTATGTTTGACAATCAAAGATAGAATTTAAAAAGATAATTTTCTTTCTTCTTATTACTGGACCAGTTTTTGGTTAACCCTTTTTTTATAAAGGGTATAAATACATAAAAAGACGATTTTGCTTAAAGATATGCACAGCCACATGCCTTTAATAAAGGGGTTAAATATGGGGTGGGGAGGGTTATATATAATAATATTGATAATACATTGAAAGTACTTGATTATTAAGGTACTAAATAAATAATTTTTAAAAAAATTCACACACTAAATTCTATAAAATAGGTACTTGTTCTCCATTGATGACTAGAAGTTATTTTTTAATGCAGCTTTGACATAAATTAGAGAGAGTTAAAGTCCTTACTAAATACTATTGATAACATTTTCAGTTGAAAAATATTATTTAAAATAAATAACTTAATTTTTACTCACACCTTACATCTATGTAAAGATTACATTTAAATATAAATAAAAATGGTATGTATTTCGAAGGTTGTGGTTTTGTCTACTTAGATAACATCAAGATCAAATGCAGCAATATGCATAGTGTTAAATTATATCTCATTAACAATAATTATGGAAAACTAGACGGTTAACGAAAAAGTGACGTGATAATTTATTGAAGGGTTGCAATAAAACATTAATCACAACCGATAATTAGATTTTATATTGAAACACTGTCGAATTCATTTCTTCAATGATTTGAAATAATTAAGTTCTTTCGTGATACTATGTACTTAAAAATTCTATTCGTACTAGTCTAGAAGAAAAACATAAAACTTATTGAATCCTATGTTATCGAGACTTTGAAAATCACTAATCATACGATTAAAAGAGAAGAAATCTATGTTTTTTCATTTGATTTTGAGGTGTGAAAATTCTACAATTTATTATTTTACTGAAGAATTCTTAATGTTGCCTAAAAGAGTTTTCTTTTGCATATAAATATAACAGATTATTGAATAAAATTACAGAGAAATCAATACCTTTGTCACATACATATTAATAATTTTAAAAATATGAAGGAATGTATTGTAATATTGTAAAATAAATTCCATAGATAATTGCTCATCAAGAAAAAAAAAACAAACCTTCCGATTACCACGGAAGCATGCAAAATGAAGACACACTTAAATATCGCCAGGTGAGCAATTAATACAGTAGGTACCTACTGGTAAAATATAAAGTTATTTTATCCTTCTCATAATAATAATTATTCTCTTTCCAAAATATGAAATATCTCATTTCGTTAAGCTCTTTTACTATAGATTATACATTCTTACCTTGTACCTTTTAGGTTAATAATGACAAATTATATTGTGAATTATTAATAATTAATGGAAATTTTCAATCTTTCTACTTAATGGTATTTATAGAATATTCCAATTTGCATTTAAAAGTTAAATTACTATGTATTTCAATGATACACACACAATATAGACACACAGAAATAATAAATTATTAATTAACTAAACATATTCATTTCAACACAAAATAATAAAACTAGCACACAAGAGCAATGAAAAAAGTTACAATTCTGACAAAAATCAAAACCTTCCTAAATAAATGCCCAGACATCGTAGCGCCTCTAGGAGCAGAAGAGGGAACTTTTTAGAATTCATACATTTTGGATTTAGTTTGGTATATTTTAGTTTTACCGATGTAGGTACAATTCTTTTTGAATGGTAATTGGGGATAAGATATAGTATACAATAAATAAATAAATATCAACCATATATAAAATCATGTTCAAACAAGCGGCGACAATAACTGTCTAGTCATTATTTACATAAGGAAGGTTTTGCTAAAACACAATGACAGTGTTTTTAAAATTAAATGAGATAAATACTAACAGATTTGTAGAAAATGTTGCAAAATGGTGAATTATGGCTATACAATGCCTATAATAATATTTTTTTAAATTACTTGCACATAGTGAGTTTTGTGAAATCTTTGGTGGTATTTTTAACTAATGGTAACATTTTAAAATAAATTAATAGTGACTTTATTTGAATCTTTAATATATTTATTTGAAATTAAATTAAACATTAAAACGGAATGTCTGCTAAAATAAATTGGAATGTAAAAATAACATATTTTATTCGTCTGTTATTTTGAAGCAAAATTAAATTCAGGCTTGATTTTGGAATGTATACTGTTAAACAGGCGCTTAAGGCTATCGTAAATGAGCAATTCCTCACCAGAAAGAAATTGCCGTAAAAACTTGGTATTTTATGAGATAAACATATGTACTAGATAAAAACATGTCAAATTAATCTGGAAAAGTCTGTCTCAAAACATGAAAACAGCAATTCTGTTGGCACGGAGTGTAACTAAAGCGTAAATAACTCTTTGAAAAATCATTTATTACAATGGCATTATCTGGCTAATCTAAATCTGCTACACATACTTTGTTTCACCGAGAAGAAATCAATAAAATTTATGAAACGTCATTGAAACTAATGTCATTTTATTTTGAAGTATCTGGTATTTCTTATGATTCATTTTACCGTCCGTCCCGCACGGGCACTTGCAATTTAATACATAAAATGCAATATTCTCATACATATCTCTGTGAAAAGGATTATATTCCCAGTGAAGGTAGAAGTTTTTCAAATATTGTCAGGTCATTTGTAAGCCGGGTATATCATTTTTCTAGTTACCAACCGAAGTTTCGGTTTCGACCAATAAACGAGTATCAGTTTTGGCCAAAAATTAGCCGAAACCTGTGTTAGTGATGTGTAGGATCACGTTCGGCTTGACTCGGGTTAGTCAGTACGCCTTTAGTCTATAATAACAATATTATTTTAAAAGAAGCTGTTATACAGTGTTTTCCAATAAGAGGTGTTATTTTGAATAGCCCGCTATTTCGATAGATGTTACTTTTGAAGCTGTCATTTTTTGACATTTGACAAGTAGAAACTACGCCATTAATAAAAATGGAACGATACACGCTTCAACAACGCATTGAAATTATTAAAATTCACTTGAGTGAATCAAATGCAAATCATCTTGAGTGATGAGGCCCATTTCCACCTCGGTGGCTTCGTCAACAAGCAAAATAGTCGCATCTGGGGCTCGGAAAACCCAAGAGTTATTGTTGAAAAACCTCTCTATCCTCAACGTGTGACTGTTTGGTGCGGTTTATGGTCCGGCGGAGTCATTGGACCTTACTTTTTTGAAAATGAGGCTGGAGCAACAGTTACGGTGAATGGATTGCGCTATCAAGAGATGATCAATGATTTTTATGGCCGAAATTGGATGGTATTGATCAGGACAACGTTTACTTTCAACAAGACGGCGCTACGTGCCACACAAGCAACGAAACCATTGATCTTTTACGATTGAATATCAAAATAACACCTCTTATTGGAAAACCCTGTATATAAGTTAGTTTAAATTATAATTAGTTATTATATTGCTATTATCTAACAAAGACTAGGCTGATATGTTTACATAGTTCTAAGATCTTTAGTAATTCCTTTAAAGTTTATGTAACTACAGCGTACATTGATAAACCAAAAGCAAATTAATTTATTCAACGAATTGCTGTCTTTTATTTCATTATGCATTTTATTTAACAATACTTAAATTAACTCAACAGTTCAACAGTAAAAATGTAAATTACTTATTTAAATAACTTTCGTCTGCGGTCTCGGCCGAAACTAGAATAGAAGCTAAACGTTGGTTTCGGCTGTAAATCTAGTTTCAGTCAGTCACTACAACTTTCTACAGTAATGTCTAATTTAAGATCATTTTATTGACTTCTTCTCGGTAAATATGGTATGGATAGTTTTATGACCATTGGAACATATGGAGCCGAAGTCAGTTTGTTTAAAATAAAAGGTAACGTTACATGATTTTTTTTTCAGTATTTCTTATGCATATCATAAAAATCACACAAAAACGTGAATTGTTGTTGCAAATGAAAAAATTGCTTTTTAACCTATTATCAATATTTTTGTGAATAAATAAGCGTGTCTGTTTAGAAGCAAGACCATAGAAGTATTTTAATTTGTAAAGAAAATTGACAAATTGTTTGTATACTGAACAATATTTTTTAATTGCATTGCAACATTGTTTGATTGTTGCTTGGGTTTAATTATTTTTGCTAGCTATCCTACATCATTGCAGAAGCAACATATTCTTACTATAATTATGGTAGTTTTTTTTCAAATATTGCCATGTAAAGTTCATAACGCGGGATTATTTATCTTTCATGGAAAATATGTCAACTGCCCAGAGCCAGTGAAGAAATTTTAAGTTAAAATACTAATTTTGGTTGATGAACTTTTGCTTTTAAAATAGGCTTCATTTTCAAAACAAAGTGTTTGTTTGGAGATAGCAGACAATTGATAAAGTACCTATAATATTATTATTTATTTGTCGGGAATTCTGACTATCCCCATTGACGTATATTTAGATAAGACACAAAGCGAAAAAATTGGATCCACTATTTTTACTTCAACCTCTCTTACTTTTGACCTCCAAAGCCCAAATGCCGAACAACCGGAAACTACCAAATCCGGCCTCCATGCACTGCTACTCGCGTAATAATAATGGAAAACGTTTTAATGTATTAGAATAAAAGCCTTTAAAAAGGAGTGATGCCATTTTTCCTGTGAATGTCAAACATAACCTCACATTTGAATGTACTCATTTGTTCCAAAGTTGGTGTTACTCTGTGTTGCCAGAGTAGGGACAAAAATTGTTCCATTTTATTAAATTTCTATACTTTCTTAACGAATTGTGTGTGGATACTTATTTGTTATGAACATGCTGAACATAAATTATTATAACGAATGCCAAAATGATAAATACCTCTATGGTCTGTGATCATGACAGTTGTATGACTTAGCAGTGGGGATGGTGTGTAAAGAAGTGTATAGTTGCGAGGGTAATACAGAGGGCGGGGAGGTGTTTATATGTTGACGCCGCCGTTGTACGCGTAGTCGGCCTTGTTGTGCATCACCAGCCGGTTCTCCACGAAGTAGAAGCTATCGGAGCAGGTCTCAAACGGGGCTGTTATCATCTCTTCCACTGGAAATTAAACACATTCGTATTAACCACCGAAGAGATAAACTGATAGAAGTGTGTTGCCTGAAATAAGATCAATTTTCCCTTAATTAATTTCACTGACCTACTTGAGGCTAAGGAGTTGAAAGGTAGTAAATTGGCGACAATCATTTTATTTCAAATTGGTATAGGGACTTCTAAGGATTATATAATCTAGTGTTACAAGTTGCCCATATCCTCCAATTAATCAAGTATCCCTACGACTACAAATCATAGAGGATACACCAGATAACTTCCAAGGTACAATTGTTCCAAACAATAGTTTAAGCTAATTTAGTAATATTATGCATAACCTTGTTGCTAAATAAATGGTATATCAGTATAACTGCATATATATTGTGGTTTCTTTGTTTTGGTTTCTTGAGAGATGGCCAGAACCCTGCGATCCCGGAGATGTCAATAAACCAGTGGTCGATATATATATCTTATATTTTGTATCATAGGTTAGTTTTAATATTCTCCTGACGAAGGAAGGGTGCTTTCAAAACCGGTAAGAGTGTAATTAAAATTAAAGTGGTCTAAAACAAACAAATTTATATATTTTTATGGTGGTGTGGCTTTGTTTTTATACAAATCTACAATTTTATTCAGAGATTGATGAAATTTTCTACGTGAGATCTTGAAAAACCACCCACATCCCCCTTTCCCACCCTTTAAAGTAGAATTTTGATACTTCAATTCAAAATAAGTGGAATATTATTGTCTACATATGATTTTCTAAAACTCTGCATAAAGCCCGGGTAACCCCAAGGATTTCAGGAAGTTTTTTTTTTTTTTTTTTTTTTTTTTTTTTACAGTATTACCGCACAAGAGTCCCAACTGCTCCCGTCTGGAGCCAGTGAGACTATGGCATCCCCAATTGGGGTATGTTGTGAGGTTGAGGGTATTGGGGAGGGGAGGGAGATGGGGAAGAGGAAGGTGGGGAAGTACCTGGCTATTCAGATCTGGTCACCAAACACGGCTAAAGCCATTTCAAGCAACGTTTCAATTCTGAATGGTGGTCTTACACCAGGGCGTTACTGAGAGTATCTTCCACTCTGGAACGTGCCGCAAATATACTATACATTATTTTAAATTAATTAATTGTGAAATAACACAAATTAATCAAATAAAATTTATTTGCGCACGCCGGGTTCGAACCCGCGACCTTCGGATCTGTAGTCAAAAGCGTATACCACTAGACCACGCCGGCCGTCAATTAAAAATATAAAGTAATAAAATTGATAAAACTTATTTTAAAAGATGCCAAAAAAACATGGATTAAAACATTTGATTTGTAAGTTATAAATACTCTAAGTATCGCCCTGGTGCCTTCACCATGGTGGTCATTACCACTATTCAAAATTGATCAGATCTGAATCCTAACCTTCCTTTCCCTCCCCACACCCTTCAACCTCACAAGATACCATGGGATGCCATAGTCTCACGGGCTCCAGGCAGTTTGGAGTTGCGCGGAAAACACATAAAATAATAATTAAAAAAACAGGTTTCCAAGAGTTTCCCAAAACCCAATGGATGACAGTGGTGGATAGAGTTACCAGCCCTCAAAAAACCTTCTGTCCATAGATAAATTTACGTTGTATAACATCTCAGATAATTCGTAATCTTCTTAAAAGCATTATACACAAATTAAAAATTCGAAATTCAAACACACCAAAACACAAAAAGCCAAACAGTACATTGATAACATAAAATTAACAAATTTATTAGTATTACTGGCAAACCATTGCATGTCAGACCCACTAAACACACTTGCCTTCTTATTGTGATTGAAATAATCCCATTGAAAATTGTTTACACGGCTGGGCTATTGACCAGTCGTTAAATTTATTACCCCTTGGAACCATTAATCCACAACATCAATAGTTCTAACATGCAAGAGACATGCAATGGCTTAATCCAATACGACCGAACAACATGTCGTCAAACTCTTATTAACCTCTACATTTCAGGAGGTAAAAATAACATGTCACCTAAAAGGGGGTTACTAGGGTCCCCCATATATTGCGAAGTGATTGTGTCTTTTAAATTCCTTTTGCCCTTTCCAGTAACATTCAGATATTAGTTAGTACCTACCGTTTTAACCGGACATCGCACATCTTCGCCCTGTAGTCAAACACTAAGGATGGGATGTTTCAGAGAATTTGAACAATTCATCAAATTTAAGCATTTATTTTCTGGTTCTGTGAAGATCCCATTCAAGTTCTGTTATTATATCATTATGGGCTAATTGCTTGACAGAACTGAAATAATAACAGAATTTTAAAAAAATGTTTCACAGAACATTGAATTAACTTTGAAGTTTGAAGAATTGTTCAAATTCTCTGAAACAACCCGTCCTAAGTAATTCAAAACAGTAACTTTCTTGTAAAATGCACCTTTTACAACCACACTCGCAGCTTCTTTGCGGTAATGATTTATTTTTAAAGTAATAAGAATCAAGCAGGGGGAAAGGGACAGTCATTTCATCGAATTGAATAGATATCATTTAATTATCTTAAAAAATAGTAACAGGTAATAAAAAAATTACATGCAGATCGATTACAGAGTGGTTGTTCTAAGATTACCTACAATGTGGAGCATGTGATGTAAAAAAACAACTCAGATATCGCACAAAATTCTCATTCGGGGGAAGTGCATCACCCCCCTCCTTGCGAGAGGGTTAAATGTTGAATAATACAACATTGCAAGCTCATCAATAATCCAAGAAATAAATATGGTTGGGGTTTGAGACAGAATGACCGTCCAGTTAAAACACTGAATTAAAGATTGTTTGTGAAATTGTCATATAATGGCAGACGTAACGGACTTGTAAACTGACATTTCTTGTAGTTTTTTAAACAAGATCTATAAAAATTAAACATAACGCAAAATGAAAGTAGTTTTTATACAACCGGCAATAATCCCCATTTAAGTGTTAGGAGTCTTCTTCTATTCTGTACCTTTTTATTGGTAGGACTAGTCTTCTTATTTTTAAATATATATAGCTGATACGGCAACAAGTCATCGTCTTCTTCCTATTCTAACAATATTTGCTGTATTTTAATCACCGTTGAAGACAGGCCGGCAAAGGAAACATTGGATTAAATGGTACAGCTCTAGAATGGGTAAAAAGTTACCTTTCCAAACGACCTCAAGTCGTAAAAATTAACAATGTGTTTAGTTTGCCAAAAACGAGTCAATTCGGCATACCGCAAGGTACAGTCCTGGGTCCGTTACTGTTTATCATCTATGTTAATGACATATTCATACAAAAACTAAATGGGCAAATAATATTGTATGCTGATGACACTGTCATAATAATCGAAGGAACGGATTGGAATACTGTTAATAACTTGGCAAATGCTGATATTAATATACTGAAAAATTGGTTCGATAAAAATCTTCTCCCCTTAAACACAGAAAAAACAAAATTTATCCCATTTTCAATCAATAAATTTAAATCAGAACCAGAGTTAAACATTATAATACACCAACGCAAATGTAGCAGAACTAAAATAGCAATCAAACTTGTCCTATCCTTAGTCCAACATCCAAAATCAAATATCTTGGTGTATATAGATCAACATTTTAAATGGAAAACACATATCTGTGAACTCGTCAAAAGGATTAGGAAATGTATTTATATATTTATAAGACTAAGAAATATTATTAGACTAGAAAACCTAAAAAGAGTGTACTATGCGATTGTTCAATCTATATTACAATATGGTATTATTGGTTGGGGAGGAACATATAATAAAATTTTGAACCCACTTAAAGTAGTTCAAAGATTGGTAAACAAAGTAATTTTGAAAAAACCGTCAAAATTTTCTACTGAAATTCTTTTTTCAATTTGCAAAGTACCTACAGTAGACAAAATGTATCAAAAATATTCAATACTTCAAATTTACAAATAAATACAGTCAAATACTCATAACTTGCAATTCAATACATCAGCAAGATACCAGAAAACTATTAAAATCCCAAAATTTAACAATAAGCTCATTCAAAATACCTATCTTTATCTAGGCATAATTTATTTTAATAACCTTCCATTAAATTTAAAAAATATCGAAAATATTCAGGAATTTCACCTTAAATTAAAAAATTACCTTAAACTATTATAAGTCCAAAATACGTTCACTACTTACATCTAGAAGTAATATTGTTTAAATCTTGTGTTGTTTCTTACTAATTTATTTACCTTAATACTAACATATATATAATTGAACTAGAATTCCCTCACCAAACACAAGAGCATTGTCTCTTTATGGTGAGGAAAGGCTACTTTAATTTCTATTGTTTTATATCTTGTCTATGTCCTGTATACTTATCTATGTAAAAAAATTTTTTTTTCAAATATTAAATTAAAAAAAGAAAAAAAAAAAAAAAAAGGTACGTCAATTATGCTGGCCGCAATATAATTATAGCCGGCTTCTGAATGCAGGATGGTGACATATGTCGCTTAACGGCAAGCGCCGTTGTGACTTACCGCCATCATCCGTCGGCTTATGAGTCGAAAGGTCAGTTTTCTTTCACAATTTAAAGAATTATCTATTCAGGGTATCATAAGAATGGGAAACACATTTATTTTTAATTTAAATCATTAGAAAAGCAATGGGCCTGCAATGGACGGAGGCAGCTGAGATACTCGTGGGGAAGCAGTCGAGATGAGATAAAATAGTGGCTTACCCAGATCAGGCGGCAGCGTGGGAAATTCGTAAATGTGTTCGCAGGTGTTGCGCGAGTACGGGATGCAGAAGCCAAACTCAAAATCAAAGGTCTTCAGCAGCGTGTCACGGAAGAAGTGGCGCTCAATCATGCGGAAGTGATTCACCGGGCGCCCGCCTACCGTGAACTCAACCCTGTAACAATGTCAGTATATTTACTAACCAATCTTTTTACAATAACATCTATTTGAGTTAGTAAAGGATACATATTATTTTAATAAATATATAAACACATTATCTGGTAAGAGGGCACAATTTACAAAAACATTGTTTTGTAGTTACGACGAAAATAGAATCAGATGCACGACGAAAATTCCCAAGTACTGAAAAACTGTAATCTTTTAACCTTCATGCAGGCGCGCCTTTTTTTATTACAAGTGGGAGCGGGGCGGTAATCACTTATTTTACAGCTTACGAGCTATTTTAATATAGCTTATTTTACAGGTATGTCTCACCATAAACCTTTGTAATCGGGGTTATTTATTTATTAGAATCATCAAAACACATACAATGAAAACATTTATTAAAGCTTGGACATTATATAAAATAGATATACAATAAACGGTTATTACTCATGAAAGTTGGGCAATTAATCACAATATTAGTGTACTAGGTCCAAATAGGAAGGCATTCATTCTACACAATATCCATAATAGATACATATCAATATCATCAGGGAAGTCCACTTTGTCCTCCTGAACTCCATTTTTTTCTTCTTCCGCATCTATTTCGAGGAGGATTTTCTCAATATCTTCTGGGTTTGTGTGTAGCAGTTCACTTTTGCCCCGCCACAAATTATCAAACTTCTTACAAGACCGCTATGTAGTCTTTGGGATGAGTGCACTATGGGCCGTTCTAGAAGGAAGCTCGAGTCAGGATTTCAGAACGCTAGTACCAAACGGGCAGCCAGCCGGTGTGGTCGCGTCTACAAGGAGGATACGAGCGAGCGCTACAGTCGACAGATTTCCAGGTGACGCGATGACGCAATCAGCTAGATAAATTAATTCGCTGGTCATCGGGTTGATCCTCTTCAAAATTTTGCAACACTTTCTATGTGTGTATGTTGCATGGCGCCCTATTCTCGTTTAACAGGTCAGATATTTAATGTCTTTACACAATGTCACACTCAAACTTTTGCTACCATGATAAATTCCATCCGTGCGTATAATACTTCGTATTGCCGCTCACCCCTGAGTTTTAATCTAATTTTGTTGTAAGAAGAGATCTCTAGCTCTATGCGATATTGAATTAAATGTAATATTGAAATTCTTTTATTTCATTATCGTAGCTATATATACATGTTACAACTGCTGGTTGAGATTGTACATGTGAATTTGTATGACGCAGGCGATATTATTATTATCTAATAAAACCTGTTACATGTGAAGCGTGCTCCGAAAAAGTTTAAAAAAACCTTAAAACATAATTTAACCTACTGTAGGTATATTTGATATGAAAGGTACCTACTACGTCTACAATAATTATTGGGAAGGAAGGTCCTAATTATTATACAATACAAGTAAATATTATAGGACCCCTTACGCATTTAGTAAATAGACTTATTAAACAAGATGAAATTCCTGATGAACTTAAATGTGCTATTACTAGCCCGATATACAAACAATCTTGTCTGCAGTTGAAAAATATATTTCTTTAAAAATTAAACAAATACTTAGAAAATTAGACCAAAAACAACATGGCTTTTGAAAGAAAAAAAGGACAGAAATATTACTACGGAACTTCTAGAATTATATGAATAATGAATTAAACCATAAAGGCATGTGTTAGTATTATTTATTAATAATTCCAAAGCATTTGACACAATTGATCTGCAAAAATTATTAATAATTTTAAAAGCAATTGAATCACAGAAAACCTATCAAATTTGTTTAAAAATTATTTATTTAATAGACATATATGTATAAAAATATTAGAATAAATGAGTGGGAAATAAATTGTGTGCTGGTGTATGCTCAATTTTGGGACCTACCCTTTATATTATACTAGCTGATGTGTACCCGGCCTTGCTGGGAGTTATCCTTGGGAGATAGACATATACCGTGGCGGACATTTCTATAGGACTTTTTAAGATATACAATTCCATAGTACATTATTTTGATGTATCTCATAAGGTTTAGCCCGCTTTAGCAATGTAAGCGCCCAAAAGTATTTTTTTTACAACTTAATTAAAAAACATTGAATCTTATCTACTTTCTATAAATATAATATGCATGTCATTTTCGACCAAAAAAACAAACCCCAACAAACACAAAATATCACTAATAGACCGGTCAGACAAGCGTACAAAGAAAACATAAAAACTCCGACGGTAAACACTACCTTTGGACAAAGACACCATAAATACCACGTTATTAAAGCATTCAACAGTCTTCCACTTGAAACAAAAATTGAGGAAAATAAAAATAAATTCAAACACAAAATAAAAAAATGGATTAAAGAACAAAAAGACAATATTACCAAAATACTATAACATAAAAGAATAAAACATATACACGCAACACAAAAAAAATATATAAAACACGCAACACGCACAAACACATATATCATTATAAATGCCGATTTACATTCTCTATTGATATTTTTCTTTTAGTGTTATAATTATATTTTAATTTTTAATCTTTATTTTTTATTTTAAATTTATCTTTATTTTAATGTTGTTTTTCTTTTATTTTTTTTAAATGTATAAATTCTTAAATTATAAAATGGGGGCCTCAGCACGGGTAAACAACCCAGTGAGGCCAACATTACTAAATTGAAATATGAAATATTGTAAAAAAAATGTATCAACAATAAAAAATAAAAATAATATGCATGTCATATATATAAAGCTTGCAGAAGAAATTCTCTAAATGATAGTGAAAACCCTATCAAAAATAGAAGAACTAAGCGCATAAGCAGACAGACGCGGAAAGTGACTTTATTTTATACTATTGAGAGATTTGTATCATTAATGAAAAAACTTTTTTCACATGTATATGCTGACGACACGGCTCTTGTCATATCTGATGAATAATTATCTGTTGCTATTTAATGTGTGCAACAAAACTTTACGTCGCTAATAAAATGGTCACATGACGCAGGCCTAATCATAAATACCAAAAAAACAAATTGATGCACATACAATCTCCGCATACAATGCCTTATACAAAATGAAACAAACACTTAGTTTTAAACCACTTTATTACGCAATAAAGTGGTTTAAAACTAAGTGTTTGTTTCATTTTGTTTAATGTCAAGCCACAAAGTGTTTGCTTTCTTCAATAAAGGGATGGTCCGATGCTCTGTAGGAAACTCGCTTGCACAGCGCGGGTGTAAACTGTGCACCCTAAAGTTTAAGTTTAGACTTACGGAATTCAATACTTCGTTTGTGTGAAAGCACTATGAAACAATAATACAATGTCTTAGTTTACAATCTCCACATACAATGCCTTAGTTTCGATTACACCTGAAATAATATCTTACAATTTTACATGTGTTCATCAAAACATTTTGCAGCACTGCAAATGCGATAAAATTGAAATGGTAAATGAATACGTTTATTTGGGAGTGACTGTTGATTGCCATTTTAATTGGGACATTCAAATAAATAACATGCGTAAAAGAGTGATTGTGGATAAATTATATAAACTGAAATGTTCGTTCCTGTGAATATTAAAAAATCATTACCTATCTCTCGCAGAATCCACTCTACGATATGGAATAACCGCTTGGGGACATTCTTGCAAAACTAATTTAAATTACCTTCTATAAGTACAAAATTCTATACTTAAATTGCTAGTTTAAAAAAAAAAAATTCACCGAAACCTAACATTTCATTGTTGTATCGAAACTTCTAAACCTAACCTAACATTTCATTGTTGTATCGAAACTTAAATATCTTGCCTGTGCAGGCCGTACTATGGGATAAAATATTGATTTAACATACATCTATACTCTGAATATAAAAATAAATTGGAATATGAACATAACACTAGGTTCACAAAGAGTGAAGGCATTCTTGCTCAAAAATATAACTATAAATACGGACAATGAAACCCTAGAATAGACCGTGCCCAAAATGTTCAACATTTTGCCAAGTAACACAAAAAATTGTAAATTCCCAAATATATTCAGATATATGCTGAAAACGGTTCCATGATAACTCAACACAGTGACAATTCAACACACTTTTAAAAAGTGATATAAAGTCATTAGAAACGATGAAAAAATTATTTTTTTAACCTAACCTAACATAACCTACTTAACCCAGTTAATAAAGTTTTTGTTTCATCACTTTCCATGACTTTATATAACTTTTTAAAGATGTGATGAATTATCATTGTGATGATTTATCCGGTCACCGCTGAAAACAGGGCTCATAAGTAGAAATACTTTATATTAGTCATAAGCTTTCGAATTCCACAACGTAATACTAGAAGTCAGGATTTATTTCAGTGCAGAAATTCTGGGACTAACTCCCGTATGTATTCCTCTTTGCCAAGAATACTAATGGAGGGAAACAATTATACCAAGTCCGTGGACATCTTCAATTTATCTTTAAACAAATATAAAATGTTATTAATGAAGCAATTCAGTTATGTACAATAAATATTGTATATTTCTTAATATTCTCATGTAAAAGCCCCGAAAAAGGGCATTGATAAATAAATAAATACTTGTTATTTATTAGCATGTAGATTTAGTGTTATTTTGGATTATGTGTGCCAATAATAAAAATAATCTGAATATGTTATGTGTAGCAACAATATTATGTATTAGTAATAATATTAAGTATAGATACTTTCATCATAATTGGTAGATCCTGTTAACAAACTGCTTAATTGTAGTTTAGCGAGAAAATACTTTAAAGAACAATAAAAAATTAAAGATATTTATTATAATGAATAAATTGGTAATCATACTTGGGAGAGAGTGATTTAATAAATTAATAATAAAGAAGAAAAAACATGAAATTGATGATAGTACCAATGTAATTTTGGTAAAACACTTAATGATAGCACATAATTATGATCCTGTTGGATGCAAAGCACTGCAAAACATTAGTTTATTAATGTTTTTACTCATACATGCAATAAAACAAGAAAAAAACACGAAATTGACTACTCACATTTTCCTCGGATGGTCGGAGAAATTAGTCACATCACCGGGCGCACGGCGGTAAATTACCGACAACCAAACCCTTCCAACTTTTGGGTAAAATTCGGTTTATGGGAGTCACTCGAATAACCGAAATTGAACTTGATTTAGACTAATTTAGAGCTGGGGAATCCGAATCTGTAAGAATTAGGTGGGGGTCGGCACTATTAACTGAGTTATAGAGTTTTGAAATTTTGTACGCGATACATAGAAACCATCTTTTATTTATCAACTATGACTTAAGAAAATCAAATTAATGACTATTTAATTACTTTTGAAATTTCAGTAGTGCTAACTAAAAAAAGAAAAGTGTTGCCATATACTAATAATATTTTTTTTACAAAATAGGTAAGGTTTTTAGTTTGGGTTAGAGTAGGCAGAAGAACATGGGAAAAAGGTATTAGAATTAAATCACAAACCAGTCTATACAAACCTAGCGTAGCCCACAAACTACTTGAAAACTGGGATATAACTCTAAAGGGGACGCGAGCAGGCATTATTAAAGGGGCAATTTTTTGTAACAGGAAATAACATGAAAAAAAGGTATTAGAATTAAATCACAAACCAGTTTATACAAACCTAGCGTAGCCCACAAACTACTTGAAAACTGGGATAAAACTCTAAAGGGGACGCGAGTGGGCGTTATTAAAGGGTCATTTTTTTGTTATAGAAAATCACAGTTAGGTTAGGTTATATATATATATATATATAAATTTAATATTTACAAGATTTTAAATAATAAACTACAAATCTGGCAAATGATATTTAATTTTCTGAATTTTCCATGCATTGATATTATTATTTATATTTTATATTATAATTTTATTATAATTTTCCATGCATTGATATTATATTTTATTTATACCAAGAGCTACTATAACTGATATTGAAAACATTGTTAAAAAAATGAAGAACTCTAAAAGCACAGGTATTGACAATATAAGAATGTTTGATTTAAAAAGAAATATAAAAACTCTTGGGCCAATAATTACTCATTTAATCAATACGATAATAAAGCAAGCAAAAATTCCACAAGAATTTAAATGTAGCATTACTAGACCAATATTTAAAGGTGGAAAACACATTGAACTGGGAAATTATAGGCCTATTAGTATACTACCTGCGTTAGAAAAAATTCTCGAAAAATTTTTATCAAATAAATTAAATAATTACATTGAAAAATTCGCTATCATAGATCCCAATCAATATGGCTTTCAAAGAAAAAAAAATACTGAAAAATTACTGCAAGATTTTTCCAATTACATAAATAATCAATTAAATAATAAATTACATGTTATTGTGTTATTTATCGATAACTCTAAAGCTTTTGACACAATTAACTCTAAAAAACTGCTAGAAACCTTAGAAAAAATTGGAATAAGAGGAAATGTGTTAAATTTATTTAAAGATTATCTTAGAAATAGAAAAATATGTACCAAAATAAATAATACTTTTAGTAAAACAAAGAATGTATCTGCAGGAGTTCCACAAGGTTCCATATTGGGACCTACACTATATATAATTTATGTAACTATAATGAAAAAACTTTTCTCTTTTGTTAAACATTTTGTATTTGCAGATGATACGGCATAGAATATGTCTATCTTGGTGTTACAGTAGATTGCTTTTTCAAATGGGACAAACATATTAAAAAAACCTGTAAAAGACTCAGATCAATTGCTGGCAGAATGTACACATTAAATTTTTTCCTATCAATTGAAACACTTAAAATAATCTATATGTCAATGGCAGAATCTATTATAAGATATGGATTAACCATATGGGGAAATACTAGTACAACCAATCTGAAACAAGTCCAAGTTGTACAAAACGCAATTGTAAAATTACTAGTCGTCCCTAATATTTTTAAACAGAGACATAATACACCGTTGCTGTTTCAGAGTGCCAAAATTTTACCTGTTAAGGCTATACTATGGCAAAAAATCATAATTCAGTATATATTTACCCCGCAGCATAAAGAAAAATTAGAACATAAATACAGTACTAGATTCACGCGCAATGACGGGTTAATAGTTCCGAAATTTAATAATAAATACGGACAGAGAACGTTTGAATACAACATACCGAAGATATTTAATTTATTACCTGACACTATAAAGCAATGTAAATCTATGAATAAGGTTAAATATATGGTGAAAAATTGGCTATCGGAAAAAAAATATTTATTTTAATATGTATGAAATATTGTATGAAAAAATTGTTAATTCTGTAGATATAAGATGTAAATTATAACTTTAAAAAATGTATTTGAAACTAACTTTAAGCACCTGTTGACAAGCCAATTCAATCGGCTTAGCAGGACTTGTTTTTTTGATATAATGTATTAACTATTTATTCAATAAAAAAAAAAAAAATTAAAAAAAAAATTATATGGCAGCACTTTTTATTTTTTGGTTGGCACTTCTGAAATTTCAAGGTATTAAAAAGTCATTAATTTGATTTTCTTAAGTCATAGTTAATAAATAAAACAAGGTATCTATGTATCGCGTACGAAATTTCAAAACCCTATAACTCAGTTAATAGTGCCGACCCCCACCTAATTACAGATTCGGATTCCCCAGCCTTAAATTAGTCTAAATCAAGTTCAATTTCGGTTATTCGAGTGACTCCCATAAACCGAATTTTTTCCCAAATTTTGATGATGACTGCCACGAGAGAATATGAGCCCCTCGTGTAGTATACGGTATTCATGTTTTTCAGTAGGGCAGTAGGCTTGAAGGTTAAGTAACTTTTTAATTGTAGGTACCTTAGTAATAATTAATACTAATTGTACATTTTGTATAGTGCGGTTTATATGAAAAAAATTATCTGAAGGGCACTTTATTTTTTGTAAGGTGTACTACGATTGCTTGGGCCCTCTCGCCAAACGCCAGACCGGTGATTTATATCCCCTGAATTCCCCTCTTGGCGAAACCGTGTAAACCATACCAGTATCATTTTAAGGTATACGCTGACTACGAGTGCCCAGTAAAATTTAACACTTTCCCGACATAATTAATAATTCCTGATGATCTCAAACTGTGCCCGTGGTATTGTTCTCAGGTGCAAAGCTTTCACTTAGAACAAATTTCACTTCGTTTCATTTTTACACTCAAAATAAATATGACATATTTATCAAAATATCCCACTGGTTAGGTTGGGTTAGGTTAGGTTAGGTTAGGTAGTATAGTAAACTTGTAAAAATAATTACATCATTAGAAATCAACATGGCCGCTTATAATTTGTTAATAAATGTCTATCTCAAACTATATTCTCAAACTATATTTTCTGTTTTTTTCCATGTTTTTCCTTTACTATTTCAACTAAAATGAAGCATAATACGTTTGCCCCAAGGTAAGTTCATAATTACTTCTCATACCGTCGAGATTTGGCTTAATTTGACAATTTTAGCGCAAAAACAGTGAGGGCACTGCTAGACAGCAAGTTCCCATTTTAACAGAGCATGGTTTGTGGCAAAATATATTTACTTAATTCTTTCAAATAATTTCAATAAAGTGATCAGTAATAGAAACCAGAGAGACATGAAATGAATCTAAAAACAGAAAATATTTTCTAGATCTCCATCTCAACTCAGACAACAAAGGACTGCTTAATATAAACTGCATTAAATGAATTAAATCTACTACAGGAAGATGCTACTTCGCAGATACTACTGATATTTTCTATAGCATATTATTCAATGAGGGACTTACGTTGCTCCGACAGTCTTCAGCTTCAAGAACTGTGGTGTGAACTGGTAGCGAACAAATCTCCCGGCATTCGGGTCCAGCGGCTCCTCTTGCACCTCCGCGTCTCCCCCTTCTCCACTCTCAGTGTTGGTTTCACAAGGGGGCTTAGCTATTTCAAATAGAACAGTCCCTGTCTCCAAATCGCGAATTTTGAACCTCGTGAAATCAATGTCGTATATATTAGCTTCTGGACTACAGAGATAATTGTCTGTTATATTTGTGAGTCGCAAAACATCCTCGGGGGTGATACTACAAGGCGTGATTCCTTCCTTCGCTTCTAGGGAATGATTTGAGGTCAGCGGCCCGCACTTCTTGCTGAGGACGCTCATCTTGCTAATTCAATTGTAAATGTTTACACTAATGTTTGTGGGAGTCCTGACGCCTACCCTAACCGATGTAAAAACTAATTTCACTAATTGATCGTCAATTATCGAAGAGAAACGTCAGATTTTACTACTTGACAACCACATTCCACAATGACAACAATCGCGTGCGCGAATACTTTTTCGAATGGAATTTGGGACTCCATAAATACATTTAAAAAGTATAACACTTATGCACTGAGGGGTACTTTTGAACGTCGATTTGAAGTCGACACACGCAACCATATATAAACCACGTGATACACGCCAATATGTGAGTGGTTAATATATATGCAAAACCAAAAATAGAATGTGCAAAACTACCTTCCCCAGTCAACTTGCACACTAGAGGTGAAGCGTAAATACTAGAATATACGTTTGGAATAGGTATGTCAAAGATACTTTCGTACTTAGTATTTGTTCTTAAGTATTGCGCGTCTTGCGTATACATACACATACCGTGGGCGGAAAATTTCTATAGTCATTTCGCTTACTCGTCTACACAAGAAGAATGTTTCCCTAGTATTTGAATACTAAGAAAACACACCTCTTATATAGGTGAGTAAGCGAGAAAGGATATTTTATTTCCCTAGTATTCAAATACTAGGGAAACACTCTTCTTGTGTAGACGAGTAAGCGAAATGCCTATAGAAGATATCTTCCGCCCACGGTTTGTGTATGTATGTTCCAGAAAATACGATATCATTATTTATAAAATAATTGTTCGTTGCAATAGTTGATGCCCTAAAATTTGTTATGAAGATAAAAATAATATTTGTTTTAAACATTCACTTTTAAATTTGTTTACTTCGTATTGTGGCGCAACTTGCTATTTTTTTTTTTAAATCCTCAAAGTTGAAAAAAACACTTTTTAATGTTGATGATTCATTTTAAAATGCTTAAATGCTTTACATATGAGTATGCTTTGTCTAGTTTACAATATTTTATTTACACTGCAAGCCTAAAAGCATTAAAATTGCGCCACAATACGAAGTATGTCAAAAAATACAAATAAATAGTAGTATATTTGTGTGTAAGGATAGAATGGCCAACCTTATGATTCCAGAGATAGCCTCATTTTTAATGTCAGTGCCATAAAAATTTTTCTTAAAAAAATGATAACTCCTTCATTTGTACATGCAATTGCTTCGTACGAAATTTTATAGCATAGTTATAAACAGCAGAATCCATTTATAGCCAAAAAAAATACCCTTGACAATTCAAGACTCTATGTCTATGAAAGGCGATTTTCAGCCCACTGTGCGTCGGCGAGTCACTGCGAGCACACTGCGCTCCACCCGCGAGCGGCTCGCAGTAGACTCGTGCCATCGTGCCTACGTACTCACTTGATACAGTATCAGATACGTTACAGGTTACACGGTTAGGTGAGTACCCGGCTTAACGTCTACTTTTGACCGCAAGGACCGCAGGGAACTAAAAATTGCAAGCGACTTGAAACACATGTTCACACGTCTCGATTCGGCGGGAAAATCGAACGATGACTCATACTTGAATAACAAAAGTAGACGGACTTTTCGTTCAACTAAAAACTTGATCAACTCTGTTGAAAGGCTGTTCACACTTGTCGATTAGCTTTCAAGTGTCATTCAATTCCGACTTGATCAACTAATATCGCTCTGTGTGAATGGGTATTATAGAATGAACTGACAGTTGAAGAGATTTTTTTTCTGACTTTTGCACCGGGTTTATATGTGTAGTTAGTATAGGTTAGTAACATGGATTAATAACAAACCAACGTATCTTTAACTGTCAGTTCATTTTCTACAGCGCGGCCTGTAAATCGAGATGGCGGTGATCAAAGCCATCGTTTCCGAAGACTCCATAAATAAACCACTCACCTCACTCACTCCCTAAGAATACCTTACTCACAATCACACTAATTGCGAAGATATATTAATAATATATTAACAAATGAACATGTATTACATTTATATAATTATACACAAATTTCGACTACCATAATACGGAAGTGTGTCTAGTGTGGTAGTCGAAAAGCATGTAAAATGTATACAAATATATTTTACGAATAAAGGAAAGAAAAAAAAGAATTTTCTCGTGGATTATTTTACTCAGTGCCCATTTCCATAGAAGTATTGTCATAAATAAATATAAAAATATCCACAGAAAAAGTCATTTTGACGCAGCGTCGTTTCGCTGTTTATTTTATTTTTATAGAGAAATATAGTTGAATTCATCGTTTTTTTGCACAAGGATGCATTAATAATAGTAAAATATGAATTTTTCGTCAAGTATTTCATCAAATGCGTTAAAATCAAAGCGGCCCGAACGGTGTGAGGTTTGTGGTATCTAACCTTAAATCTGATATGATAAAAGATTTCGAGCTTACCATAAGATTGTTTTGCATTGCTTTCGTTCTGTTAATAATTCTGCTGCTTAAGGAATACTTTTACGCATCTGTGTTCTAATCATTAATCTCCCAAGATGAGTAACAAAAAAGTGTCATATTTTTACAATGCTGATGTTGGAAACTTTCATTATGGCCCCGGGCACCCTATGAAGCCACATAGATTGGCAGTAATTCACAGTCTGGTGTTGAATTATGGACTAAACACGAAGATGAAGATATACCGGCCGTACAGGGCCTGTGCACATGATATGAGAAGGTTTCATAGCGAGGAATACATTGAATTCCTTCAGAGGGTAACGCCGCAAAATATTCAGAGTAAGTTATCAATCAATTTCATTTACAGTATGATGGCCTATTTTATTTCACTTTTGATCTTTTCTACTCACTGTTTTTCTCAATTTACCGCTATTCACATTCACTGTACGCTAGAATAATTGGTAAATATTTCCCTAACTGCCGTACTTTTAGTAGCCACAGATTATGGAAATTACACTTGGTTTCAACTTATTTACTACAAGAAACGGTAATTATTTACCTACGACTACCGTTTGAGAAAATATTCCGTACATGTTAGGTTAGGTTGGATTAGGTAGAATTAAATCACAAACCAGTCTATACAAACCTAGCGTAGCCCACAAACTACTTGAAAACTGGGATATAACTCTAAAGGGGACGCGAGCAGGTGTTACTAAAGGGGCAATTTTTTGTAGTAGTAAAAACGGTAGTCGTAGGTAAATATTTACCCAAGAAACAACTATTTATGATTTATGTCAGGTGAGATGGTAAAAGATGCATTAAAATTCCATTTTTCTCAATCAAAGTTAAGTTTGAAGATAGGGAAATATGCATAAATTATTTAAATAGCCCAAACTAATAACCTAATTTGTTGCATGCAAAGCGGAATTCAGCAAAATTACCAATAATTTGAACATAGAATGATTTTTATCAAAATTATCTCTGTAGGTACCTACAATGAAATTCCACTAAAAAGGTGCTAAATAATTTATTTTTTTAGGTTTCACCAAATACCTACAGCACTTTAATGTGGGGGATGATTGTCCTGTGTTTGAGGGACTATTCGACTTTTGTTCCATGTACACGGGGGCTTCCATGCAGGGGGCCATGCAACTAAACAATGAGGACTGTGATATAGCCATTAATTGGTCAGGGGGACTCCATCATGCAAAGAAATTTGAGGCCTCAGGTAATCTATTACATATCTAGGAATCCTTTTATTAAATTATTATTTTATGGAAAGTGCTGCAGAAAGTCAGCGGCAGCCGCCTAAGCGTTATGAGGGTTTTGTGTTTATTTAGAGAATCTTTAAGTGTCACACAGTATAGCATTAACACTGAAAATTTCAGTGGTCCTGCAGAACATATTGTTTTATTATTTTTGAATTGCTGAAATATATATAATGATATTTTCCTTGTGATTTGAACGACACAGTCAATTAAAACACAATTGAGTTTCTCTGTAAGGAAAGAAGAGGTTTATTTTGCTAATCTCACAAGATTTACATAAAGAAAAGCATTCAGTAACAAAACATTACCTGTAAGGAAAGAAACGACATTTAATGTTATTAATTGTTATGTCAATTCCTTAATCACAATCACGATAGAAATTACCAATTATTCCCATCAATCTGCCTTGTCACAACCCATAGATTATTTTTACTATGTCTTAAACCATAGATTACGAAATATCGAGTCGACTGTGTAGGTACTGTGGCGCACATCCAGCCAGTGACAGTCCACGACACACACAGCCACAATGACGAGACAAGCTCGGCATTGCCTTGAATAAAAGAAAATTATATTTTTTGTTACATATATAATATTATTGCCATATTAATTTTAACATACAAAGAGAAAGGTCATTAACAAAACCCTATCCGCATTAATAGGAGTTAAACTTAATAGCATGTCTCTAGCGGATTTGCTGGGAACTCGCCGCACATACCTCGATTTTAACACGTTGAACGCCATTGTGGAAATGAAAAAAAATTACCATTTTAAATTTGAAAAAAAAAATACTCAGATGGCATCAGCGACCATCAAAACGTATTCCTTTTTTTTTTTTACCAAAATTTTCCATGAAAATCAAGAAAATTAACTGCGGTCACCGGTGACCGTCATGGCGCTATGGGAGAAAAATGACGATTTTAGTTATGAGGTCACCGGTGACCTACATGGCGTTCAACGTGTTAAGGTATTTTCAACCTTCAAAATTGTTCCTAGCATTCTAAAATATATTTTATTTGCTTGACAAGCAAATAATGAATTTGATAGTATTATTGTCCTAGCGTCTGGACGATGTAGGCCCTCTGATTGGTCAAATTAAAATTGTCTGTTTCGGGTAAATTCAGCTAACTTGAAAATTAAGACACGATTTCATACTAAAATAGGATCGCCTCATAATACGAGATTTCTTCAAGAGCATCGTTTCTGCTCATATAATTTTTGGATAATATCGAAGAAAATATGTTTTAGAAAGTTCATAATCCATTGGATTAATTACATTACAATGAAAATTATCCACAGTTACGTGATTATGTTTGACGTTTATAAAAAAATCACGCGTTCCTTCAATGGCCGATACGCACGGCTATAGATGGCCGACAGAGCGCACCTCTGGCGGTATAAAAACGAACCAAATGAATAGCGCGAATATTTAAATATGCAGCTCACAATATTTGACTACTTACGATTAACAAGCGTTTAATAAGAAGATTTCTTCTCGAAACTTATCACTTTGTAATGGCTTTTTTCATTATTATTTATATATTTTTTTTGTTTATTAATTATATCTGCTTTTATATTAACACGTTTCCTCATTTCTAAAATTTCAAAATTATTTATAGTGAAGTATTTTAAGACCTGAAAAAAACAAATAGCATATAACCATAAAACAATATATTCATAAGACAAATAGCATTTAATAACGGTTATTCTAATAAATTGATAGTTGAAATAGATAGATAGAAGAATTTTTTTATAAACTCTCTTTTAATAAAATATTTCTTTTAAATACAATATAATTCTTTTAAATATTTTCCCACTCAATTGGTCTTTCCCGTCTAACGATATTGTAATTCCTAATTATTATAAACCCAGCCTACTCTCACCCCTCCCCCCACCTTCCACACCTTCTTTCCCAATTGCAATCTATATTTAATTTTTGACTTCGGTGTATACACAATAAAATGTAAACATTATATTTATTTATTTGACAATTTGCATAGCGCCGCTTTTGTGAGATATCACCTCAGGGGCGCTATATTGTAATAATCTACCTTTATATATAGATTTTTACTCTCCTGATGATGTTGTATATATAATCTAACTTTAAACTTTATTAGATACAGTAACAGTTGTAGGTAAAGAATTACCACCAGTTGGAGTAAAATTAACACCTTTTAATTAAACCGACTGCTAATCTCATCCCACAATTACCCTCCTTTTATTCATAAACACGGGTACAATTAATCAATATGTAATAATCTATTATTTAAGTCAACTTTGTTATAACTATCTTTAATTGTGACAAACTAAACGATATTGATTCAACTTATAGTCATTGACGGTTGTAACACATATTTAAGCACTGCAAGTCTCCTATGAGCTAATTATATTAGGTACCTAAGATAACAGTTAATATCAGTTGTAGACATGTAGTCAATAATAGTGTTTAATTTGAAATAATCCATCACAAATACGTAAAATTTAATTTATTCAAACAACTGTCATTCTTATTATGCGTAAATTTAGCATGTTATTATTATTAACTCCCTCCTGTTCCGTGTTTTAACAATATATATACTCACCCTCTCTCTGTGAATGTCCTAATATCTATCTTTTAAATGTAACTGTTGTTAATAACACTTGGGCAAACAAATGGGCGAAGCCCAACCAAGAGCCGCCCGCAGGGCCTAGCAGAAAAAAACCCGCGGAGCTGGTTTTTAACTGCTAGTCCTAATATTATTCTAGCTTGTCATTTCATCACTTGCAAACATATTTATTTTATCTGTGAAAAAAGTGTGTCGCGAATTCCGTCTCAAATGTCATAATTCAGATTTTCAAAAGTCATGACAGGGAATTTATTTTCAGGAAAGCCTCGGATGACTTATTTTTACTGTGAAGAACGCTGAATTAGCTTGAAAATATAATAAAATTCAAGAGTATTTTCATACATCTTTATTATACTATTATCTATCTTCTATATAAATGTTCGTTTGTTCAAAATTGTAAATCTCCGAAAGTTTTTCACCGGTTACTTTAAAATTTCGACACAACTTTGCATTCAAATACGCATGTGTTTTTATATACCTGTATTATATAGGGTGTATCGGCACGTACTCGACAAACTTTAACCAGCTATTCCTTAGCACATTTGGAGTAAAAAATGTTATGGGCACTTTGCTGTGCGGTAACATTTTTTTTAATAAAAAATTTACTATTCATATTTTCACCACATGTCACCAATTTTTTATCCTTTGTCAAAGTTTGAAAACCCGTCTGGCAATATTTTGTTCAAGTTTCGTTGAATAATGTACGTACGTACCTACGTTGGCGCGCTTTTACAATCACAACGAAATGGCACGGCACCATTCGTCTCATTTTTAACTATTATTATTTAGTGTGTACGAAAGAGCGAGGACACTTTTTGACACACTTGCTAATAACAGCTGTTGAACACGAGAAACAATGCAAATGACAGTGACGGAGTGTGGATTTTTTAATTTATTTTTTGTTTTTAATGAAAAAAAATGTTACCGGACAGCAAAGCGCCCATAACATTTTTAACTCCAAATGTGCTAAGGAATAGCTGGTTAAAGTTTTTCGGGTACTTGCCGATACACCCTGTATAGATGTCACCTGTGACAGGTGAAAACATGCTTTTTTGAAAAACAGCGCCATCTGTTGGACGTAAACGCAAAACGCGCTATTGTTTATCTATCTGCACAGACAGACTGAGTCACAGCAACGCGTGGAACGGTACAGCTAGTATTTGTTATAAAATCAGAGAGAGAAAACATTTATACTATAGTTCACTAACTACGTAGGAAGATATACACAATTATTAAAAATATATATATACATTATCTGGTAAGACAGTACAATTTACAAAATCACCACTTTGCAAAACACATGTAAGTTATTACGAAAATAGTGTCAGCCGGCGCATGGCGGGCCGCTCTCCATTTAGTTTATTTTTTTTATTTTTTTTTTTATAGTGAATACCTCACAAGAGTCCCAACTGCTCCCGTCTGGAGCCAGTGAGACTATGGCATCCCCAATTGGGGGATGTTGTGAGGCTGAAGGTAAGTGGGGAAGGGAAAGAGGAAGGTGGGGAAGTACCTGGCTATTCAGATCTAGTCACTAAACACAGCTAAAGCCATTTGGAGCAACGTTTCAATTCTGAATGGTGGTCTTACACCAGGGCGATACTGGTAGTATCTTCCACTCTGGAACGTGCCGCAAATATACTATATATTATTTTAATTAATTAATTGTGAAATAACACAAATTAATCAAATAAAATTTATTTGCGCACGCCGGGTTCGAACCCGCGACCTTCGGAATGGCAGTCCAATGCGTTACCACTGGACTATGCCGGCCGTCAAATAGTTGGGCATTTCAATGGTTAAGAGGATTAACGAGGGCAACACGGTATCATTTCTACAAAAATAAACAGTTTTCACAACAATCTAGAAATTCGCCCTGATAATGTATTGTGGTTATTCCAGGTTTCTGTTACGTGAACGACATTGTGATCAGCATCCTGGAGCTGCTGAAGAAGCACCCACGCGTGCTCTACATTGACATTGACGTGCACCACGGTGATGGAGTGCAGGAGGCCTTCTACTTTACGGACAGAGTAATGACCGTCAGCTTCCACAAGTACGGCAACTATTTCTTCCCCGGCACGGGCGACATGTACGAGATGGGTGCCGAGAGTGGACGCTACTACTCTGTCAACGTGCCGCTCAAGGAGGGCATAGACGATCAGAGCTACGTGCAGGTAAACACTTACATAACCCCTTTATTTTTAATCTCAAACAACAACTTAAGGCGATGCCATACGTAGTAATGCAAAATCATGTGTTTTTGGTTTGAAAATTTGGTCGCCTAGAAATGTTTCAGATGCTTTCATTAAATATCGAGTATTTTTTAGATAAGTCTTTTTATAAGCCCAGAAAAAAATAATGTATAGGCCTATGAAAACTGCTTTAAAGTTCAAAATCTCCTACTTACGAACCCATTTTCGGTTATGATTTTATTGTATAATGTGGCAAATTAAGTTATTTATAAAATGATCGGAAAAAAATTAAATATTTATGCCTGAACATCCACAAAATAAAATAAAAGGCACTTTTTGGCCATGTTTTTTTCTTGCATAAATTAAAACAGGCGGTGTTAAGCGGAAATTTAAACCTTATCGCCATCTACGTAAGGGTTGTTATTGATAGCGGCTCAATTTAAAATATTACACAACGTAGTGCATCGCCTTAACATAGCGTTTGGAGTATCAGGCCCTAAAGCTTTTATACTTTCTCTTACCACTAACAACAATGGCAGTAATCGTAACGATATGTAATTTATAAATTTAAATAAGTGTGTTAGTCTCAAGTCTCTAGTTTTAAGTCATAGTCGTAAGTTATATTATAACATTATTGAATTCCACAAGCCGAAGATCGACACTTTGTCGGTGGATGTAGTCATCGGCGAATTCCCCAGTTCGAAGATCGATGCCAGATCTAAGCGGAGATGATGGTGGTGAAGTGGTCGAGGCAATGAAGTTGGTGGTTCAACACTGCGTTGGTGGAGACCAGACTTGTAGATGGTGTTCAGTACTGGGGATGATGTTGAGTCTTTCTGGTACACGACCCGAAGGTGGGTTGACCTGGTCGACAGATGATGCGAGCTTGGATATGCTCGCTGCACGGGAGATGCAGGCGAAGATGATGCAGGGCCAAGGTGCAAACCAGAGATGATGTTGATGAGGGCCTAGGCGCGTGGGGGGCACAGGCCAGGGATGATATCACAAGGCCAAGGCTGTTGTAATCCTGCGGAGTCAATGATTATCCTTACCCTCTCCTTTATGTTCATGCAACGCCTGGCGTAGTAGGTCCGTGGCCCATGGCGTTGAGGTAGGAGCGGGACGTGGCGCAGGGAGCCGGTGCGCGGGATGGGGGCGACGCACGGGACCGCTTGCTCAGTAGGCGGTTGGCGCCAGTTTCCCGGAGAGATTGACCGCATCGGTTTATCATGTGTGATTAAAATCATGTTTTTAATAATAATTTCTCTTCTAATAACCAATTCACTATTACATTAGTATAATTCAATATATTTGTGTTATTTTTTCAGTTTTAATCCATTAATAATGTCACATTATGAGTAATATAGTTTCATCAATGCGAGATTATTTCCTACTATGATTTAAGATTTTCACGGCCAAAAGTATTTTTGTTATTTGTTATTGGGGTGTTATGCCGTGTTGCGCTAACTCCTTCTTTAGCCAACGTTTCGGACAGCATTGCAGTGTCCATCATCATGGCAGATGTGTTATCACATATAACACATCTTCCCTGATGATGGCTAAATTAGCATTTGTGACTGCCAGATCTTGACAAATTTGTTGGTCTCCAGGTGTTTAAGCCGGTGATATCCAACGTGATGGAGTTCTACAAGCCCACGGCCATCGTGCTGCAGTGCGGGGCCGACTCGCTGGCCGGAGACAGGCTGGGCTGCTTCTCGCTATCCACGCGGGGACACGGGGAGTGCGTGAGGTTCGTCAAGGAGCTCAACGTGCCCACGCTCGTTGTCGGCGGTGGAGGGTAAGCAAAATAGATAAAATGCTACACGGATATTGACCTCTTGCATTGAAATCACATATAGCACTCTTAGTAGTAAGCAGAAAAGATAAAGTGTCACATGCATATTGATCTATTGCACTGAGATCAAATGTAGCACTCTTGATAGTAAGCAGAACAGAAATCACATCTAGCATTCTAAGTACAGGGTTTTCCAATAAGAGGTGTTATTTTGATTTTCAATCGTAAAAGATCAATGGTTTCGTTGCTTGTGTGGCACGTAGCGCCGTCTTGTTGAAAGTAAACGTTGTCCAGATCAATGCCATCCTTTTCCGGCCATAAAAATTCATTAATCATCTCTCGATAGCGCAATGCATTCACCGTAACTGTTGCTCCAGCCTCATTTTCGAAAAAGTAAGGTCCGATAACTCCGCCGTACCATAAACCGCACCAAACAGTCACACGTTGAAGATAGAGAGGCTTTTCAACAATAACTCTTGGGTTTTCCGAGTTCCAAACAATTTTGCTTGTTGACGAAGCCACCGAGGTGGAAATGGGCCTCATCACTCAAAATGATTTTCATTTTATTAACTCAAGTGAATTTTAATAATTTCAATGCGTTGTTGAAGCGTGTATCGTTCCATTTTTATTAATGGCGTAGTTTCTACTTGTCAAATGTCAAAAAATGACAGCTTCAAAAGTAACATCTACCGAAATAGCGGGCTATTCAAAATAACACCTCTTATTGGAAAACCCTGTATTTAGATAGTAAAATTAGAATTATTTCTTTTGGTATTGAATTCAAATTTGGAGTAGTGCCTATCAGGCAGTGTGTGTATATTTGTGGATTGTTGCAGATATACCCTGAGGAACGTTGCGCGGTGTTGGACCTATGAGACGTCCCTGCTGGTGGATGAGAACATATCCAATGAACTCCCGTACACGGAATATCTAGAATACTTCGCCCCCGACTTCACGCTGCATCCTGAAATAGCCACAAGGTTTGTTATTTATTTATTTATTTATTTATTTACGGACAAATAGTCCATTAACAACATATTAATAACACGAATAAGTTTTATAAACAGAGATGACAGTGAAAGGAGAGCATATATAAATGAGGAGCGAAGACAATAACAATGACAATAATAATATAAAAGTAAGAATGGGAGATAATAATAAGTCAAAGCATGAAGATGGTTCAAAGGGCATTAGAAATTAGACATTGCGTATTGACTGTCGAAAGTCATTTAGGCATATACCACAAAATTCAATGCTTTGACTTGACAGTGAGTTGACAAGTCTCGACATTCTGGACAAAGGAGAATGGTATCCATAATTGGTAGAATGTTGATTGACGAACAGCAATTCATTATTTCGGAGTCTACGGGAAGGGATGTTGAATTGGATAAGTTGCAACAAAGCAGGTGAGTCTGTAATACCATTGATAATCTTGAATATGCAAATCAGATCAGTGTCCCTTCTACGTTTCTCCAAAGAAGAAATGTTTAAAGTTTGTTCAACTTCATCATATGAGTACTCTCCTCTTTCAAGACCCAACCTCCAAGCGATTCCTCGTAGGAAGCGATGTTGTACGGATTCTATGTGACAGATGTGGACAGCATAGAAAGGAGACCAAATAACACTAGCGTATTCAAGGTGAGGGCGAACTAACGAGCAGTAAAGAGTTTTAAGGGTACTTATATGTTTAAAGTCAGAGGTTATTCTATGAACAAAGCCAAGTAGTTTAAGTGATTTGTTAACAATGTTGTTAATGTGGTCACGGAAAGAAAGTTTGCAGTCTAGAGTGACCCCAAGATCCTTGATAGATGTTACAGTAGATAAACAAACATTGTTTATCAAACTGAATAGGTTTTTTGGTTCTATAAAAGGACAAAATTTTACATTTATCAACATTAAGTTCCATGCAGTTTATTTTGCACCAATTATTAAACGAGTCAATATCACGTTGAAAATGTAAGCAGTCAAGGTAGGATTTAATTATCTGAAGAATCTTATTATCATCCGCAAAAAGCCAGAAGCGTGTATGAGAAAAAACTTTGGTGATGTCGTTAATAAAAAGGTTGAAGAGAAGCGGGGCCAAATGAGCTCCTTGGGGAACGCCGGACGTTACGTCAATGTTAAAGGATTCAAAGTTGTTTATTTTAACCCTTTGTTTTCTATCGCTCAAGTAAGAGCGAAAGAATGATAACAACGGGTTTCTAATGCCTATAGCATAAAGTTTGGCCATGAGAATCGAGTGATTTACTTTATCAAAGGCTTTGGAGAAATCAGTATAGAGTACGTCAACCTGAGTGTTGTCTTCCAAGGCTTTAACAATGGTATTTGTAAAGGACAATAAATTAGTTGTTGTAGATTTCGCCGATCTAAATCCATGCTGTTCATCAATCAGAACATTTTTGAATATAGGAGTGATTTTCTTTGTAATTATCGACTCAAACATTTTTGGAATACAAGATATAATTGATATTGGTCTGTAATTTTCAATGTTTGACTTGTTCCCGGACTTAAAAATGGGTCGAATATATGAAATTTTCCATGAATCAGCAAATGTTCCAGATGAGAGTGATAAGTTGTACAACATACAAATTGGGTTAGATAATGAATATTTACATTCTTTTAGCAAGATTTCTGGAATGCCATCAGGTCCGGTACTTTTTTTGTTAGAAAGTTTACTTAAAGATTGGTAAACCTCTACAAGTGAGATTTGGCAATCATTCAAGTCAATGTTGTAGTCATAGTTGAGTGGAGGGATGTTGCATGAGGCACCAGAATATACAGAGGAGAAGTGTTTGGCAAAAAGGTTGGCGATATCAAGACCGTTAGTAGCATGAGTTTCATTATAGTGCATACTAGAAGGAAGATCATTATCAGTACGCTTTTGCGCAACAAATTGCCAAAATTGTTTAGGGTTTTGCAGTAATTTTGACTCAGTAACTTCTACATAAGATTTATAGCATTTGGCTGATTCGATTTTGGACAGTTCCCTTAAATGAGAAAATTTTCGATACAAGTTTAAGTTGCCAGTGTCTTTAAATAGCTTATGAGTTTTCTTTTTTTCAATTATTAACTGTTTGAGTTTTGAGCTAAACCAATTTGGAAACTTGGGTTGATAGTAACATCCCTTAGGAACAAACAAATCTATAGCGCGTGAGACGCATTCATTAAATTTAAATACAGCGTCATTAATATCAGATTTTAAAAATAGTACTGACCAATTAATCTGGGAAAGAAATTTGTTCATATTAGAGTAGTCACCATTAAGATATTTGTAGTGATAAGAGGCACTTGGTTTCAAAGAATCTAATTGGAAGAAATTAGTGATGTTAATAGAGAGAGGTGGATGATATTTATCTATAGGTAACAAAGAGACATCAGCTTCACTTACTATGATATTTGGTATGCTAGAAAAAATTAAATCTACAAAAAAATAAATACTAAATCTGCACAAAAACATGTTAATCTTAATGAATCTCGATTTGTTTCACAATTCAAGGTTAGATAAACCTCTATGCATATAGAAGAGTGTCATCTGATTTTATTTCTCTGTTTGAAGTTCAAATAAGAACACTGAAGTCTTCAATAACAGACGCTTGTTTTTTTTTGTTTTTACTGCACAAAACTGCATTTCACTTTATTTAATGTTACAAAGAGTTAAATTATTCCCGACCCGGACAAAACACTTTTACTAATGGTCTGTCGACCATAATGACTGCTTGTTACTATTTTATAGGAGAGAAGAAGTGAAAAATCCAGTCGGCGAGGCTTTTTATAAACTAACCAAGTAACACACATTGACAAGCTAATTGTAAACAATTGATAAAGCAAAACATCTGTTTCATCTGTTAGCCCTAGTTTTACCTCTGACCGCTAGGTGGTAGGCAGGAGCCTGTAAAGTAACTGGTGGTGAACTTAGCTAATGGTTCGTACATTTTTAACAACCACTTCTAATAATAATAATAATTTTCTACCGAGCTACATACAGGGGTTTTGCAATGCAATGTAATGTAAAAGAGTATACTATAGTCCAAGGTCTGTAAAAAAACATTACTGTTGATCGCTTAAATTGACGCCCATGTGATTCGTAAATGCACTTTTTATTGTATTAAAAATGTATGGGAGATATTTTTTTGTTTAACGCATTCAAATTTCACAGTGGAGATTTTTAAAATATTGTTTTTTATTCATATTAATGTTTGTCTTTCTTTAAAAAAAAAACGGTTAATCATTTTGCCAAATTTATCGTTATTTGTGTTTTTTTTTTCAGGCAAGATAACGCCAACAGCAAACAGTATTTGGAAGCAATTACAAAACACGTTTATGACAACCTAAAGATGTGCCAAAATGCACCCAGCGTCCAAATGCATCATGTACCAGGTATGTCTGATTCTGTTGTGCCAGTTACGATTTAAATTTTATCACTTATGACAGCTGCTAAAATCTTTTTGGACTTTTCATCCAACTTGACAATAAACACCACAATACCCAAATAAGCATTATTGAATACAGTTATTGTAATGAATGTGCAACTGAGGTTTTGTATGATAGAGACTGCATGAATGCGATACAACTATAGGAATACAAATAACGAATTTGAATGGTTGTCCATTCTCTCTTCATTATCACCTGTCAACATGATTGGGTTACTTTTTCAAGAAAGGTTCGATCATCGGCACCCGAGTTCCGTGATGGAGGACGGTGTAGCGAGCTACCATAGATGTATGAATTTCGTAGACCAGGCAACTCAAATCTCATCCTCGACCGATACACCACTCGATCCATAGAGATTTCCGGGTATTCAGTTTTCGATTTCGCCATCAGATTTAATTAATATCATAGCCTATTCAAGACTCGCATCAATAAATCATAAATTGTTAAATTTAACAGCACGGTTTTTTTCTTGTTGTGGTTTTTCAGTTTCTTCTCGTCAATTCAAAATATTTTGGACAATCTGACAATGTATTTATATTATGTATGTTTCAGGTGACGCCTTTAAGAAAGAAGAATGCGTAAAAGAGGAGCCCGACCCGGATGTGCGAATCAGCCAGGACGACGCCGACAAGATGGTGGACTGCAAGAACGAGTTCTACGACAGCGAAAAGGACAATGACAAACCAAACGTGGAGCCGCCAGCGCAATAGCCGTTTTCCAGAATTCCACACGCACAGAAGTGATACACATGACCGTTTCCTGCCAAGACGGAACTTTCTGTTTTTGGCACATTGACTGCTACACAGATTTAAAATATGTACAGTTGAAAATAGAACTGCAAGTTTTTGCGTGGCTTATTTGCTGGATTCATAGTTGAGTATCTTAACCGCTCCATTACGGAGGTCCCCAATAGAGCATGTTGGGAGATTGGCCAACTGGGCAATAAGAAAAATAAAAGGAATGCTGTTGGTTTAGGTTAGGTTGAGAGGGGCGTTAACGATTCAATCGCTAGCCCCTGCAGAACTTGGAGTTTTTAAAATTTCAAATGTGTTTTGCTTCTAATATACAGGTTGTATCGGTACGTACCCAACAAACTTTAACCAGCTTTTCCTTAGCACATTTGGAGTAAAAAATGTTATGGGCACTTTGCTGTCCGGTAACATTTTTTTTTAATTAAAAAAAAAAATGATAAAAAAATCCACACTCCGTCTCTGTCATTGGCATTGTTTCTCGTATTCAACAGCTGTTATTAGCAAGTGTGTCAAAAAGCGTCTTCGCTCTTTCATACATACTAAATAATAATAGCTAAAAATGAGACGAATGGTGCCATGCCATTTCGTTGTGATCGTAAAAGCGCGCTAATGTAGGTACGTACGTATATTATTCAACAAAACTCGAATAAAATATTGCCAGGTGGGTTTTCAAACTTTGACAAAGGATAAAACAGTGGTGACATGTGGTGAAAATATTAATAGTAAATTTTTTATTAAAAAAAATGTTACCGCACAGCAAAGTGCTCATAACATTTATTACTCCAAATGTGCTAAGGAATAGCTGGTTAAAGTTTGTCGGGTATGTGCCGATACACCCTGTATAGATGTAAAGTACAGAGTGTATCCGCACGAAAAAAGATTTTCACCGGCGATTATTATGTCTTCTTGCTGTCTGATCATATTTTTCAATTAAAAAAAAAACACATGTCGCCAGTGAGCGTAATGATCATCATATGATACGCACTCTGTCTCGTTCCAGCAGCACCACACAGACACGACATATTACGCTTATTTGTTGTGACGCATGGCAGTGTGTTCAGTGGCAGCGTTTTTTTTTTTGTAATTGAAAAAATATCATCGGACAGCAAAATTACTTATATATTTTTACTCCAGATATGCTGATTGTGGGTTAAAATCTTTCCAGTACGTGCTGATACACCCTGTATACAGAGCTGTTGAGAGTAAGATAAATAATTCAGTAACTTAATTTTCTAAATAAAAATTTTACTAAACGGCTTTGAAATAAACAATGCTAACTGCGCTGTAGTTGCAAATTTTATCTGTGAATCAATCAATTATATTATGGCCCTGAGGGAGCACTTCACAGGCTTTCTTAAAAGACCGGTTTGTACAATTTTTGTAATGTCACTGATGTAGGTATTTACTCCACACTGTCAAACAGGGACAGGTGGGTGGAGGAAATCAGGAAAATATGTTAGAGGGAGATGCGTATAGTTGCGTCAACAAGCGTTCGCTCTAATTTGGCACCACACAAAAGTTTCATCTGCCTGGAACCAGTGGAACTATGGCACCCCCGCATGGGGAATGTTGTTGAAGGAGAAAGAATATTGGAAAGCACCTGGCTATCGGACCTGTTCACTAAACATTGCTAAAGCTACTTTAAGTAACATTTCAACTGTTAATCTTACTATTTTTATATATTGACATGATTAATGAAAATAGCCTTGTATTTGTTGGTTTTAAAAACAGATCTGTTGAATTTATTACATACAATCGATAATATTTTTTGTTGCTATACAGAAATATGTATATGGTTTATCGACACTATTGTTACAACATTGTTGTAGGCATTGGAAGCTGAGGTGGTTTTATGATAATGGATCTTTTTAGGTATCGCAGCTAGAGTTGACCCAAACATAGCACTTATACAGATGCATTGCTTTCATACAGCATGTTCCAAACTCGTTATTCGACATTGGAAAAGAAAATTCCAGTCAAATTGCGAAATTTCGTTCACAATATATAAAAAGTATTCGCTCGTAAACTTTTAGAATATTCAAATTTGGTCAGTGTACATTTTTGTACCTTTCTCACTAAAAACAATAATAAATATCATAAACGAGACAAAAGGCTGTTTCTCGGTGATGTTTGGCAAGGTCATCGCTGTTGGAAGTGTGTACATATACAGAAATACTCACAATTTTGAGACCCTTCTCCCACAGGGATACGCAAGTGTCTGATACTCGACGATTCAAGTACATATATTTTATGTTGGCAAAACTTATGTCAAGACATTTTGTAACAATATGTGTGCTTTAAATCATCTCTAAGAAGAAAACAGTCGATAAATAATGACACGATTTCAAAATGACAGCTATGGCAACTGTTTGGTTTTGAGTGAGGTTATGAAAGCATTGTAGTTTTAATGTTTTGAGAATTTAACAATGATTGGTTGCGACAATGACTGGTGCGAGTGAGTACGCAACATGACTATCAGTTACATACATGCGTATCCCTGTGTAAGCAAGGCCGGCCCAGTGTAGGCGCAATTGGAGCAGTGCTAAGGCCGACTTGCCAAGGCGCTGATAATTCCTAATACAGCGCCTGAGGTTTTTATTGGTGACAGGCGCCGTTTGGCTCAGGGCCCAAATGTGTGTTGCTTGGGTTAACTCTAGTTGCACAACCTATGCTAGTTGAATCTATGAAAGCAAATCATTCATTAGTTTTAGATTCGAGTGTGGAAAATTGCATTTATTTGGAAATCCATTAAGGGACTTCTTTCTAATGCCCAAGTTATTTTGGCTGATATGAAATATGTTTCCTAACAATTTGTGTGCAATTTGTCAGATTAGAAAAATGTTTGTCTTGATTAAAATCAGAAGTAAGAAGTGGGAACTTTAGATCATTTATTATTTGGTTGTCCCTTTCTAAACAAATATCCTATTCTATCGAGCCTTATCTAAAAATTGCTTCTTTTAAGTCTGAATTTGACTACAATCTTCCATATAATTTTGAAATTTGCCCATACAAAATTGAATTACAAATTCACCATCCCTCTCTCCATAATTTGAAAAGATGGCCTAGAAAACTCTTGAAAGGTGAAAGCCAGAAGCAATTGGAAAACAAAAAAATATATTTTTTTGCACAATCCTAACGACAAGATCATGTTTAACTCGGTGACCGGATAAATCATCAAAATGATAATTCATCACATCTTTAAAAAGTTATATAAAGTCATGGAAAGTGATGAAACAAAAACTTTATTAACTGGGTTAAGTAGGTTAGGTTAAAATTATTATTTTTTTTCTACGTTTTTAATGACTTTATATCACTTTTTTAAGATGTGTTGAATAGTCACTGTGTTGAGTTAGCATGGAACCGATTAACTCATTTCCAACATGAGCTACGAAGCTTTGAATTATCAATTTAATCGGAAATTTTTATAAGATTTTTAATTGTCAAAAAAATCTTGAAATCTATGGTTCTTCATTTGGCCACCTGCATAATTAAGTATGTCAATCTGTATGCAGTCATTTGGAAAACTTTACAAGTAAAGTTAAGAATATTCTCATCAGCGTTGTGCGAAAAGTTTTCATAAATGATTTAAATCGAGAAACATAATGAAGACAGATTGACTGGCCCATGTAAATTGGGCACAAGCTGGATTGCTGTCAGTAAAAATACTGAATTATATTTGTGATTATGTATGTATTTAAATTTATTTAATCATAAAACTCCTTGTAAATATTTTATACTTTCTTTTAATGTACATACATAAAAATTTTTTTTTTAACAATTTTATTTATATTGTAAGAAAAATTATATAAGTGATGAGTGTAACGCTTCATAAATTTATTGTCAATAATTATATAGTGTAAATATACGATTAAATAAATAAAATATAGGAATGTGTTAAACATTTAGGAAGTGAAATTTTTTTTTATATTTGATTTTACTTCCTGTCCCTTACTTTTAATACGTGCACAAGAGTTTCAACTATCCACAGCTAGTGGTAGGTAATGGTAGGTGCAGGCGCAGTTGGAGCAGTCCGCTCCAAGCGCCGGCTTGCCAAGGAGCTGAGACTACCTAACACCTAGCACAGCACCCTTGAGGTTTAATTAACGCCAGGAGTCGTTTGGATCAGGACCGGCCGTAGCCGAGATCCTCCGTGGTCAAGGGGTAAGGCTCTCGAATACTAATCTGGAGGTCGCGGGTTCAAATCCCGGCGTTCGCAACTAAATTTAATTTAATTCATTTTGTGATCTTTAATTAATTAATTGAAAATAATATATACAGGGTGCGGCAGAGAGAATGGACGTTTTTGAGATGGGTAGTACTCTCCCCCTCCATCTACGAGAGAGGTGGGGGGGTGTCGCTTGACTCGTTAGTTCCTAGCATTGTTTTACCAGTTGTCGTCATGGAGCCGTGGACGGTGGAGCACCGCGTTTTCGCCTATGATTGTTTCGTCCGAAATAATGAGTCAGTCACCGTCGTACAGCGTGAGTTTCGTCGCCACTTCAACATTCATCGGAATAGAGCTGTTCCCTCTCGAAACACCATCCTTCGTTGGGTTGAATCACTTTGCAGGCGTGGTGAACTGATCTACAGAAGACCAAGAGGAGCTCCGCGAACAGTTCGAACTCCTGAAAATGTTGAACGCGTTCGACAAGCCTTTCTTCGCAGTCCGACTCGATCTGTCCGGAAACATGCTGCTGCACTTCGCCTCAGTGATCGTTCGGTAAGGCGAATTTTGCATATGGATCTCCGCTTTCACCCCTATAAATTGGCCATTGTGCAACAGTTACAGCCCGGAGATTATGCACAACGAATGAACTTCGCACGTAAGATGGAAGCACTGATCGATCAAAATGAGAACCTCACTTTTTTAATGAGTGACGAAGCCCACTTTCACCTAAATAAAACATTTGAATTATTAGGGCGATATTCCAATGCCAGCAGCGCATGAATGGTTTGTTGGCGGGAAAAAATTCTTGTCGTTGGTGCACAAATGGTTTTCCAAAAGTTAAAATAATAGTGAAACTACGGTGTCCCCACCTGCATTGGAAAAAACTAACTATTCAGATCTGGGAACTAAATACATATATTAATTTTTTCGGAATAACTTTTATTGAGTAAAACCTCAAATTGTAATTTAGCTAATATCCTTTCAACATAGAATAAAGAAGATAACTAGAAGTGTGTTTCTTCCATACAAATTTAAATGGAATTAAATGCGCCACTGACTTAGTACCTTTTGGTTCTAGACCATTTAGCATGCGGTCTGTCTCTCTTACACTTGCCTGAAATTGTATATCTCCATCTGTTTGAATTTCGTAGTCATGCCTCAAGCTCTCATAACCTTAACCACTTAATGCTCTTGAACGAGCGGTGTTCGCGGACGGCGCGTGTATCGTACCGCGACAACCCGAACACTGCTCGCGTCTTTTGACTTGTTTGCGTTATACAAGATAAACAAACGAACGGCGCTCGCCAGATTTTTTTATTGTTTTTATTTTTTATTATAGTTAGTATTGTTTTATTTTTTTGAATATGGTTAAGTTTTTTTAAAAAATATAATTAATTTTATTTTATATTATAGAAACAAACAGTGGCAGCCAGCCAATATGTGCTCCCGAGCGCCGAACAAACAACAAGATTTCCAACATGGCTAATCACAATACGAAATTCGGTTCGGTTATAATATCTACAAAAGGTACCTACTTATGAAGCGCGCTTAACGTGCAGACCGACTTTGACTTGTGCCAATGTTTGTAGCAGTTCGTTTTCGATTGCGATCCAAAATTTAACTGCTTTGTAGCATATTCTGTGGAACAGTCGAAAGCGTGGGTACATACCAGTTCATACTATTCTTTGCAAATAATACCATATCAAGGACGGCGTTCAGGGTTTTACCACCACATCAGAAGGAACGGTTTATTCAGTAGAAAGTTAAACTAAAACGCGTATGTTTGATATTATTGTCGATATCGTGGTTTCAATTTACCATCTGCTATTTTTCAGCGAATGTTCCGCTTCTTCGATACAAGCGTACAGGATAAAACATGTCATTAAGAGATGAGTGATGGTCAGATTACTTATTATCAGTTCAGTCAGTACTCACCGTTACCGGGCAATGGGCATTGTCTGTTGAATTTAAAACTTTTCTTACTCTGCGAAAGTTTTAAAGTTTAATTGCAGGTTATATCGATCTTATATATCAATTATTAATAAGGCATATCAATTGCAGGTTATACTAATTTATGATTACTTTTGTGATTGTTCAACGTATAAATTAAGAATGAGTTTGAATGTGGAATATATTAAAAACAATAGGTCGAGTTTTGAAAACAAAGTGATAATAAAAAATGCCGGTCCACCGAACTGATAATAAAACAAGAGTGCAAATCTGAATCGAAGAAGTTTACTCGATCATTTAACAAAGCAATGTATAACAAAGGTTCGTAGCTCTGTGCATGTGATCAATTGAATAGTTTATTTTGTTTTAAGTGTTTAATTTACGATATTGATTCAGTTTGGACAATCAGCGGTGTTACTGATGTAACTCACCTTTCTGAAAAAATCAAAAAACATAATTCTTGTCATTTACACTTACAAAAAGTTTTGAGCTTAAAGGTTTTAGGAAAAGTTGACATCAGAATGCAATTGGATTCAGGCTACCGTGCCTAAGTTAAACACCATAATGAGCTATTTAATAAAAATCGATAAAGGTCAAATTTCCCAGAACATGATTACAATGTGACGCTTAAAACGTATGACTTCCTAAATAAAGTTCAGTAAAAGATGAACTCTGTGCAATTTACGCCCGCGACAAAAGCTAACGGCGCTTTATCAATTTTACAACTTTTTATAGTACTTGTTTATTAGAAGACTTTCGCGAGACTGTGAAATTACTAAAAATTTTGTGCGCCATTCATGACGTTTGGAATGACCTCAGATGAAAGCTAAAGATGTTTCTCAACGTTGAAAAGAATAAAATCTTTTTTAAACACGTTGAGTCAGGACAGACTGAACGCACTATCAGTGTTAAGCATTGATAGAGGTCTTCGTTAAACAAAAGGAGCAGAGAATAGAACTTCTTTATAAATAGGTATATACCTTTATTTAATTTATTTTATGACTTAATGTTATAATCCGGTGAACCCCCACATATTTTGACCACCGGCCGCCACTGGAAACAAACAGTACATGATTTACAGTGACGAAACAATATATATAGGAATTATATACTTCATGTTGGGTACCTATGATATGGTTCCTTGTAATTTCTGCTAAGTTGTATGTTTATTCCTTAATTACCAGGTGACGTGTGTACTATATATGTGTGTAATGTATGTGTGAGTGTTTGTGTGTGTGTGTCTGTATGTATGCGCATTAAACAGTTTATATTATTGACATGATGCCACATTTGAATTTAAGCAGTGAATCTGAAAAAATGTCAATGTTTTTTTTGTTTAGAAAAATATCATTTAGAGTATGAAGAACTCGGTTAATTGGCGAATTAGATGCTGCATTTGTTTTATAATTAAGCTTGTGGAATAGCGCTATATGTTGTGTACGTCTCAAAGGTATGTATGTCACAACACAATTTTCTTATTGGATTTACATTATTCGAAATCTGTCTGATAAATCTGTCCCTCAGTATACTGAGGGACGAATCACATTTAGGAAGATGTATTCTGATCAAAACCTTGTACTGTAGTACCGCCCAGCATAAAATTTTCTTTTCCTTTCGTAAAATACGCTAATTAAAGAACATAAACATTTACAGGGTTTTCCAATAAGAGGTGTTATTTTGATATTCAATCGTAAAAGATCAATGGTTTCGTTGCTTGTGTGGCACGTAGCGCCGTCTTGTTGAAATTAAACGTTGTCCAGATCAATACCATCCAATTCCGGCCATAAAAATCATTAATCATCTCTCGATAGCGCAATCCATTCACCGTAACTGTTGCTCCAGCCTCATTTTCGAAAAAGTAAGGTCCAATGACTCCGCCAGACCATAAACCACACCAAACAGTCACACGTTGAGGATAGAGAGGCTTTTCAACAATAACTCTTGGGTTTTCCGAGCTCCAGATGCGACAATTTTGCTTGTTGACGAAGCCACCGAGGTTGAAATGGGCCTCATCACTCAAGATGATTTGCATTTGATTCACTCAAGTGAATTTTAATAATTTCAATGCGTTGTTGAAGCGTGTATCGTTCTATTTTTATTAATGGCGTAGTTTCTACTTGTCAAATGTCAAAAAATGACAGCTTCAAAAGTAACATCTACCGAAATAGCGGGCTATTCAAAATAATCCTCTTATTGGAATAAATACCAGAAAGTCCAATTATATCCTGTGTGTGTGAACCGTATTTAAATTTCTATAATAAACAAAAAACAGTGTTAATCTCAAGTGACCTACCAGGTAAGTATGGTACTGTATATTATCTGCCTGTACAAAATATACATAAATAAGAGTAATAACATAATATGTACATTCTAGCATCACATTCATCAATCAAATACATTGTACATATAGCTGTGTATTAGGGATATAGTTAGTATGTAATAACATAGAGCATTGTAGAAATGCATTATATATTTTTACAGCGCCCTTAAGGTGATTTTGCACAAAAACGGTGCTATAAAAATCATCCAGATATTATTACAGTGATACACAGTTTTGTATGGAAATATAGGCCCAAAGAGGGCTTATATTTGAATCACGAAACACGCCCACAAGGCAATTCTTGTGTAATTCTATGTTCTATGCCTTCTAAGCAATGTTTCGTTTTTTTTAAATTTTAGTCTCTTACAAGGGTGATACTGAGAGTATCTGCAATGAGGTACAGATACTAATAATACTAATTTCAAAATAAATTAAAGCTTTTTTTAATAAATATTTTTTATTCAACAAAACATACAATATTTCAAAAGAATAAAATCTCCTAAATCAAAACAATAAATAAAATATCACCTTGCTTTTGAATTGTAATAGTGTAAAATTATACTTATAATTAGAGCAAGCAGATTAAACAAATGTCACACAAAGAGTGATGCTCTGTACGTTTTTGCCAGGCAGATGGATTAAAAATAACACAAAGATGGCCAACAAAACACAAAGATGAAGATTGTCTACACTCAAAGAAGAGCATGTAGCCTGACTGGACAGAGTAAGAGAAACATAGGTTGTTCATAAGTGAGATGGCTTCGGATGGGTGTCAGCTGTCAACAATCTGCAAACACTGTTACATGACTAAAGGACAAGCAATGGACAGAGAGTAAGAGAAACATAGGTTGTCTATAAGTGAGATAGTTTTGGATTGGTGTGAGCTGTCAACAATCTGCAAACACTGTAGCGTGACTAAAGGACAAGTGATGGACAGAGTAAGAGAAACATAGGTTGTCTATAAGTGAGATGGCTTCGGATGGGTGTGAGCTGGCAACAATCTGCAAACACTGTAGCGTGACTAAAGGACAAGTGATGGACAGAGAGTAAGAGAAACATAGGTTGTTCATAAGTGAGATGGCTTCGGATGGGTGAGAGCTGTCAACAATCTGCAAACACTGTAGCGTGACTAAAGGACAAGTGATGGACAGAGTAAGAGAAACATAGGTTGTCTATAAGTGAGATGGCTTCGGATGGGTGTGAGCTGGCAACAATCTGCAAACACTGTAGCGTGACTAAAGGACAAGTGATGGACAGAGTAAGAGAAACATAGGTTGTCTATAAGTGAGATGGCTTCGGATGGGTGTGTGCTGGCATCAATCTGCAAACACTGTAGCGTGACTAAAGGACAAGTGATGGACAGAGAGTAAGAGAAACATAGGTTGTTCATAAGTGAGATGGCTTCGGATGGGTGAGAGCTGTCAACAATCTGCAAACACTGTAGCGTGACTAAAGGACAAGCGATGGACAGAGTAAGAGAAACATAGGTTGTCTATAAGTGAGATGGCTTCGGATGGGTGTGTGCTGGCATCAATCTGCAAACACTGTAGCGTGACTAAAGGACAAGTGATGGACAGAGAGTAAGAGAAACATAGGTTGTTAATAAGTGAGATGGCTTCGGATGGGTGAGAGCTGTCAACAATCTGCAAACACTGTAGCGTGACTAAAGGACAAGCGATGGACAGAGTAAGAGAAACATAGGTTGTCTATAAGTGAGATGGCTTCGGATGGGTGTGAGCTGTCAACAATCTGCAAACACTGTAGTCTGACTATAGGACAAGCGATGGACAGAGAGTAAGAGAAACATAGGTTGTCCATAAGTGAGATAGTTTTGGATTGGTGTGAGCTGTCAATAATCAGCAAAAACTGGACAAATTTAAGGGTCGCCTATGTTCAAAATGAATTTACAATTAACGGCACAAGTGACATTTATGATAATGATACATGAAAATTATTGACATAGTCCAATAGGAAAGGAAGAAAAAATATAAGATTATTAACATGAAAAAAGGATAAACACTAGTAGTTATTCAAAGAAATAACGACAAAACATGTTTGTGCAGTGATCACATAAATATATGCACTGTTAAAATGTTTAATCAGTATAGATTTATATTTCGATAGAGGCATATTAAAAATATTAGCTAACATTGCGTTCAAGCTACCAGTGGTGTGTAATCTACTTATAACAGAATTGTAGCCTGAATCTGTAGTATGATTGTTATAATAATACATACTTGTTATTACCTTGTTCTAATGGTAGGAACATGAAAGTGAATCAACATTAGTATAACATGGCACCAACTGATAATTTACAATTTTATATAAAAATATAAGATCAAAAAATTGATTCTAAATCTAAAATTAATACTCTCGAAAAATTTGCGAACTCTGTTATGGACTTTTTCAATGATAATAATGTGATTAACATTAACATGATAGGTGACCAAATGGTAGTTATATTCAAGAATGCTTCTAACGAGAGATGTGTCCAGAAATTTTAATGTGTGAATATTTTTAAAGGCTGACAGATTACTCTATAAGTTCAAAACGTTTTAAATAACTTTATATTGCTCGCCTTACAATTCCATACAGACCTGTCACACCTAAAATGATGATGTGTTGTAAGTGTTGACAATATGCGCTGTGATCTACTAGCCAGGCGATATTTGAAAATTATGCAACCCCGGGGTCAGAACAATTTACGGAGCGCCATAATTATGCGGCTGTCGTCTGTCAAAGTGACAGATCCCATACAAAGAAATGATATTCGGCAGCAGTTACCCAATTGATCTGACCCCCCTCTCCTGAGGAAGATTATAGCCTAGTGTGTTACCCCCAGAGATGTGCTTTATTTCAAATAAATCCATTTCAAATGGAAATGCAAAATGGGTATTTTCCATTTTGCATTTTAAATGCTTTTCTAAAAACCATTTTGCTTTTTAAATGCTTTTCTGAATGCATTTTCCATTTTAAATGCTTTTTGCAACATTCTTCCTACTATCTCCACTCATCTTTTTTTAATAAGCCCCAAATATCAGTCGGTCTTCAACCTCGCTATGAGAGATAATTTACATTTGTCAAGTTGCTCCCTGGTAGGAGCCCTGGCAATTGAGTGATACCATTACAAAAAATACTGAACATGGGGCCATGACGCTGTAATATTAAATGTTAGATAGCAGTTTCTATGTTTTTACGTTGGCAACATTAGTCCCGCGCAAATTGTTTTTGGATTTACCATCATGTAATATGTTTGTTCTTCATTGATGTCCATTATTAAATGATAAAATTGTTTAAAAATTCTATAATTATTTTAATTGTTTGACCTGAGAAACCATTTTGCATTTTGAAAATAGGTATTTTGCATTTTGCATTTGAAATGCTTTTCTAAAAACCATTTTGCATTTTCAAATGGAAAAGTTTCGACCCATTTCCATTTTGCATTTCAAATGGTTTTGGGTACCCATTTTGCACATCTCTGGTTACCCCAACATATAATATGCACACATAATATAGCGTAATGTGTCTAAAGCTTAAAACCCAACATTTTCATAGTCCTGTTAGCGATAGAAGTTGTATGAGATACAAAGCGAGAGTTTTTTTGTCAAAAGTTTCGACTACAGAGATTTCAACATTACCCAATGAATTACGACAATATAAAGAGATAATACAATTAATTGGAAGCACATAAACTACTCAAACAATATGCTTACAAAAAAATCCTCAACATTAAAAAGCAAGAGATTAAAATCTATCTTTAGAAATTATTTTAATATGTAATATATAAAAATACTCTTTTAGGTAGCTGTCGATGATGTATCAATGTAATGTAAAATATATTGAGAGAAGGATTCTTAAATTCTTGATCGCCGATGATGCAAAATTTTCACCGTGGGCCAACTAATCTCATAATAACTTATTTGTTGTTTGCAAAATTCTGTTCTTGTAAATTGTACTGTTTTACCAGATGTGTTTAATATTTATAAAAATAGTATATAATCTACTGTCTGTAGCTTCCCCAGAATAGCTATTTATATTCAGAGAAATGATTTTTTAATGGTATCCTTAAGGGTACCCTGGCGAACAAGAGGTTAATTAAAAATAATTCATTGATATTTTCAACTAACTTTAAAAAAAATTATTATTATTAAAAAAATATATTTACACTAATTGAACAAAACAATTTTACAATCATCAATAAGAAGCATTGGTTAATTGTTATTTATGGATTTTTTTGTACAGAGACAGGAAGGATAGTTCCTGTAAGCAGTCTAGCAAAAGCCCATATCTCTTATATAGCGTATTTGTTAGTAGTTGTTCGTAGCCTAGTCCCTTTAAAAGGTTGTCAGTAGGAATCCGCAAACATTGCAATGTTTCTTGGTTCCTCGTAATTGTTCCTGTTGAAACCACCTCATCTGGGATACTTACTTCTATAAGAAGACTTGTTGAATAATGGATCGATAATAATAATATTAATTGAATATACCTAAGCTAACATAGCTTATGAATTAAGTAGATGACAGATTAAAGAACACATAGTTTTCTGACCCAGGAAATTAATTGTGGCATTACAAGGAAAAAATTCACAAATATTCAAAATTGTGACACAACACAAAGTTGTCCGCTGTGGTTACGATCCTTGGCAACGAATTCGGAGGTTGTTGGTTAAAACCCCGGCGTGTAAATTTTATTTGATTAATTTAGATTATTATAGTATATTTGCGGCAAGTTCCAGAGTCGTAGACACTTCTAGAATGGCCCGTGTAAAAGACCACCATTTAGAATCGAAACGTTGCTAGAAATGGCTTTAGCCATGTTTGGTTACCAGATCTGACTAGCAAAGTAATTATCCACCTTCCTTTTACCCGTCTCCTTCCCCTCCCCACTACCTTCAGCCTCACAACTTATCCCAATTGGGGATGCGATAGTCACACTGGCTCAAGACGGTTGGGAGCAGTTGGGACTCTTGGGCGTTTTGTATAATAAACATTTAAAGTAGGAACAATATCAAACGTTGAAACTCTTAAAATTAATAATTACTATCTAATTTCAAGTCAAAGTTGTTTTGTTTGATGTACGATTGAAGTGTTCCATCGCAGTCATAACTGACTACGAAATTATTCAGTAAGTTGCAGTGATCTATGATGTTTTTGATGACGTCGTTGGAGACAATCAGGGTGCAGTCCAGCCACAGGAAGACCAGATGCTTCAGCAGACCCCGACTCAGCAGTCTCATCAGCGTATCGTTCACGGATATCTTCGTCTGGTACTTGACGGACAACCGAGATAAACATTGGGCGTGCGTTAAAAAGAATACGAGGATATTCTCAATCACAAAATTATCACAGCCTAAAGTTAAACTTTTCAACTCACTGAAGATGGGCCCGCTTTTACTCTTGAAATTCGCCGGCACGATCAAGCGTTTCGATTGGGTTATTAATCTGAATTTTACAATGTTCGGGCAGTACTTACCTACGGTTAGGATAGACTCAAACGAGAGAGAGGTGTCAGTTTCTAGAACGGAGAAATTAGTTATATGGCTGCCTTTGATCTTTAAGAGTTCTTGCATGTTATCGGAGAATCCGAAAAAGGATAAATCTAGTCGGTTTAATCTGACGTCGCTTTGGGCTAGCTGTTGAAGGATTTCTTCCTTGTTTAATCCTGACAGATGAGTGAGACTGAGATCTCGTAAGCAAGGACAAAGCGTTAAGAGTTTTTGCACACTGTCGAGGTAAACAAAGTGGCAGTTTATCTTCTTCAATGTGAGGGGACCGTATTCGTGATCCCCGGCAACAAGCGTTGATCCGATATCGCAAGACTCTACCCGCAATTCTTCAAGCGCTGGTAATTGACTGACGATTCTTCTGATACCCGCTTGCGAGATACATCTTCCAACGCGAACACTTAACCTCTCATTCCTCGGGGGGTCGATAGCCAAGATCCTGAGATGCTTAAGATTTAACAGATGGTTCAAACCAGCGTCTGAAACATTCCTGATGAGGACTGAAGCGTTAAACGGAGATTTTCGCAAGTCTACTCTCGAGACTGCGTTGATCTCTTCGAGGTTTAGGCAGTTCTGTCCGATGGTTTCGAGGATTTCGTCGGTGCAGATGAGTTTGAGGTCGAGGACGCGCAGCCGGGTGAGGTTGGGGAGGTGGTCGATCCAGAAGTAGTGCGGGATGCTGTTGTCCATGTCGGACTTAAGGAAGCAAGTTATGTTGGGGTGCGCCATGATGGAGAGCTGTATTCTAGGATCAGCGTGGAGGGCATGAAACCTCCGCTGCGCGCACAATACATCGAACAATCTACAAAAATAAAATTATATTAAAAAAAAAAATAGTGCTATAAAAAACGGTAAAGGTTACGAATTCCGCTTCATGGTAAATATGGAATGTTTACTTTGAATTTAGTTATATTATTACTAAAAGTTACTATAAATGTTGGGGAACCTTTAATAATGCCTGCTCGCGTCCCCTTTAGAGTTATATCCCAGTTTTCAAGTAGTTTGTGGGCTACGCTAGGTTTGTATAGACTGGTTTGTGATTTAATTCTAATACAATATTATGAATATAATCCAACTCTTGATATGAACATAGTCGCCGTCGGCTGCGACTATAACGGCGCTGCATACTAATTGACATATCGCGTAAGTGACTTAATAAACAAAATTAAAATTAAAAGTGCGTATTTTTCCGTCTCCCCCGACATAATAAATCATGTTTTGAAAGAAACAAGTGAAATATTGCGTATTAGGAGTGAAGCGGAATAAGAAAAAAATAATAAAATAACTTCTTCAAGGAATAATAATGTCAGGGAAATGTAACCCGTAAAACGCAGTAAAAAAAAACTATATTTTAAATTCCACAGACAAATTTATTTAAAAAAAGTTAATTATTTTTTCATTGTTTTTCCCGAAAATATTAATATTTCTTCCTGCGCGAAAATTAGTCTATTACCTGGCTGGAAGCAATGAAAACAAATAATTTCTGAGCTCCAGTATATGTTGCTGACAACTAGGATACTCGAATTCATGGCACTCATCGAAAATATTATGACAGGCAGTGTTTATTGTGACGATGGTTGCTTTCACTGCGATATCGAAAAGTAGCTGCGGTTGCTTTCTCGGAGGCATTCTCACTGGCTAGAGTCAATAAGGAAGTTGAGTGAAAAATATTTTGACTTATAAAAAATATGTTCATGTAGATCAAAAAATATCGATTCTAAATATATAAATATATTTCTATATTATTATTCTTAGAATTAGTTAAACGTTCTTGAAAAAGCATTCAATAGCAATATACTGTATACGCTCCACGATTGGTCGAAAGAATTCTGTCGTCACATGTGTCGTGACTTGTACGTACAACGGAACACCTATGGTGCATCTCTTTCTATTACATGAGAGATGATCGATTTAGATGAGAGAGGTGTATAGGCCAAAGGTTTATTTGGGTTTGTCAAATATATGTACGTATTTGTTATTATTATTATATGAAATGGATTTCTAAAGATACATATTCGTATAGTGCTTTATAATAATATGTTGTTTATTGCATAACTTAGATGTTTTTATTATTATACATGTCACATGGCATGTGATACACTTCAGGCCGCCGGCCGCTCAGAAAAGTCTCACAGTGAACTGGGCTGTAAACCGTTATTTTACTTTTGGTCTTTACTTTTCTGCGCGGTGGTCCTGAATTCGCGCAAGGGAACGTCAACAAGTAACGACGGCGATACCGTATAAGTACCGTATCGGGCGTGAAAAGCAAATATTCTAACTTAAAATATTAATTTAACTATGAAATCTTAATCAATTTTCTTTTTTTTTTAATAACATCAATTATAATAGACGGTTAACATTGGTAAAAAAATTACTGGAATTCCTTGTTGAAGAATTAAATTTTTTTCCATACATAATGCTTAAGCGACGTGGTTTTCACAGTTCTAATGACGTCACACTACACCCCGCCTGTTACCGCTCGGATTCCGCTCGTTTTGGCGGGCTTAATAAAATTTAAACTTTGAGAATTAATTTAACTATGAAAACAAACTTTAAAAAAAAAAAAAAAAATACCAGTATTTAAGTTTGAATGCGAACATTGATAAAAAAAAATAAAAAAAATGGACTCAACTTCCTTATTTACAAAATGGATATGAAAATATCCCATAGTTTCTCAAAAGCTAAGGTCTCGACAGTACTTTTAACGCTTTTTTATCGGATTATTGACTCTGTTATGAAGTATTCTTTTCCAAAACAACAACTGACATTGACAACTCGCGCAATACCATAGATATTTGCAGTTTGTAGAATAGTAATTTAATTGCTGTCAAGAAAAATAATGGAGAAAATTCTTAATTCTTCCGCAAAGGTTTTTCTATTTCCACCAAGTTTTTATTACTTTTGACTAGCATTTGATCACCTCCGTGGCGGGGTGATGATTTCAACCTTTATTAAAATATTTTTAATTTTCTCGACTAGAAGCCGAAATTATGGAAACAGACTTAACTTTATTCATAATAATAATAAAATTTTGCCATTTTAACCATAATTATATACCTTTTGGACTATTGCAAAAGAGACAGTGTCAATTTGTATCCCTCACCGGTTCTTTAGAGGTAATCCTCTAAAAAACCAATCACAATCAAATCCAAAACTTGGTGAGCTTTTAGCTATTGTTAATTTAGCCTGCGCATGTTTCTAGACCCTCGTTAATAAAATCACTGTCGAAACGTCAAATCAGTAATCAGTTGATAGACCTTTGGAAATATTTAAAATGGATTGAAAATTATCCACAGTAAACATGGCCGGAGATCAAACGACATTCTTCAAGAAAACAGTGCAACATTTAGCAAGGTCCTTGGCTAACATAAAGCCGACGCCATGGGACAAGGTACCGTTAATTCAACTTGATCTTATTATGATCTCATCTCTAATTTGCACCCTCTTTACAGCTGTCAAAAATCGATGAAACCCGATGTTTTTAAAGTGTGTGATGATTTATGTGATTTGGTTTTAGATCAATACTTTGATGATGCTATGTCCCTCTGTGTCTGGGAATGTGATGGTGACGGCCAGGTCCCAGGAGGCCACCTTTGCCTTGGGTATTTACTTCCTGCAGAGTGGACTCCAGCACAGAGATCACCTCCTGCCATACTTCCTGAAGCTCCTGGGCAGTCTGCCAACAGCGCAATGGGAGGAGTCAGCCTGCACCGTCTCCACAAATGACCGTGAGTCATCTATCTCTCTATCCTTGAGTGTCAAAGTACAGTTAACAGGTATTATTGTAATAATTAGATAATAATTAGAAATGGGTACCTATTTCATTTTTTCTGAAACGGAAAATAATACATTTTAATAATTATTTAAAACAATTGTTATTGATGCATAAGTTTTAAGGTTAGTTTTTCCCTTCTATTATTTAAGTCAAAATAATAATTTATTGAAAACAAAAGACAAATATTTCTGGGGTACGAATAACCTGAAAATATTTGAAAATCTCCTACTGCCACCAAAGTAAGTGGAAAATGTTGCTTGTGTTGTGACGGAGGACTTAGCCAGACGAGGAATTGAACACACAACGCCTGGATGAGACCCAAACAAATAAATTTTATTTGATTAATTTGTGTTATTTCACAATTAATTAATTAAAATAATATGTAGTATATTTGCGGCACGTTCCAGAGTGGAAGATACTACCAGTATCGCCCTGGTGTAAGACCACCATTCAGAATTGAAACGTTGCTCCAAATGGCTTTAGCCGTGTTTAGTGACTAGATCTGAATAGCCAGGTACTTCCCCACCTTCCTCTTTCCCTTCCCCACTTACCTTCAGCCTCACAACATCCCCCAATTGGGGATGCCATAGTCTCACTGGCTCCAGACGGGAGCAGTTGGGACTCTTGTGAGGTATTCACTATAAAAAAAAAAAAAAAAACGCTATGCCAACTCAGCCACTGACCGGTCAACGGAACCTATGATCCTAAAATAGTTTCTTAGTTTGGGTTTAATTGAGATAAATAAAAAACTATTGTAATGTTATTATGTCAATAGATGGTGCGAAGAAAAGACGTCAATTATATATCCATGTTTTTTACAAAATACTTCTAATTATTATCTAAGTACTAAAAAGTAGCGATGAGTCGTTCACTGAGCTAACTCTTTTTTATGAGCCGTATTCGTACGACTCCTCGTAAACCGTACCACGTCTCAATTGGATGGTTACTCTTTTTTATGAGCCGTATTCGTACGACTCCTCGTAAACCGTACCACGTCTCAATTGGATGGTTACTCTTTTTTATGAGCCGTATTCGTACGACTCCTCGTAAACCGTACCACGTCTCAATTGGATGGTTACTCTTTTTTATGAGCCGTATTCGTACGACTCCTCGTAAACCGTACCACGTCTCAATTGGATGGTTACTCTTTTTTATGAGCCGTATTCGTACGACTCCTCGTAAACCGTACCACGTCTCAATTGGATGGTTACTCTTTTTTATGAGCCGTATTCGTACGACTCCTCGTAAACCGTACCACGTCTCAATTGGATGGTTACTCTTTTTTATGAGCCGTATTCGTACGACTCCTCGTAAACCGTACCACGTCTCAATTGGATGGTTACTCTTTTTTATGAGCCGTATTCGTACGACTCCTCGTAAACCGTACCACGTCTCAATTGGATGGTTACTCTTTTTTATGAGCCGTATTCGTACGACTCCCCGTAAACCGTACCATTATTATTATTATATACTCATAGATGTGAACGGCGTCTGACAGTCCGACATCTGGACTAGGATATATATACCTACACCCATTAACTACCTAGCATCTTATTTTACTCGTGTTACGAGGCGGCGTATTGGTACCGAGAGTCGTATGATCACTCATACGCTGGGAGCCGTACCGGGAGAGCTGTATCGAAGGAGTCATACCGGACGAGCGCAGTATTCTCATACTCTCTGAGCAATGGGAATACTGCGTCAATTAAGCTGTCATTCAATTGAGTCGACTCTGAGCCGCACGAAAATATTGAGCCAGTCCCGTGGCTCCCACTCTTAATGAATAAGTTGAGGCTTAGTAAGTGGGAAGATGGTAGAAGATTAATTTAGGTTCTATTCTTTTTCAAACAAATTTTCCCGTGTCAAAAGATGTTTTGCCACCGTGTTGGATTTGGTTAGTATGAAGTGACGTTTGCCGAAATGTTCCATTTCAGTATAAATACACACAAATTATTTAAGTAACCCAAACTGAGAACCTAATAATCTGTCTTGTGCATGTTTTTCCCTCAACGTAAATAGTCATTTCTTATACTGATGAGTTGAAAAATGGGGCGTATTTAGCAGTAATCGGGGTGAGGAAAGTTTATCGTAAATTAAATCAAATAAAACACAATTTTTCTGATGAAAGTACATTTTATTCAGTGAATTACAAAATAAATGATGTAAACTTTATTTTAGTTATTTTTCACAGATTTTTACTTTCCCTTCTCTTTTTGTTATTGTGCTTTTATCCATTTCTGAAACAAACAAAATATTGTTAATTGCTTTATAATTACCTAATCAGAACTTCTCTCTTAGTTTAGGGTAAGAGGGGAATGCAATATGTTACTGTGACCGTGTCAGTACAACCATGCAATATAACGCATTCAATTTGTCTATATTAACAAACGGACTGCAGTTTTTAGAGCACAGGCGTCAGGTGGGAATGCTGTCCTTCTTCTACCAGTATTCCGAAGGAAGATGCTCCTAGGAACTAACATTATTGATCCCTTCGGCACTGGTGCATAGTCGGGAAACACACCAAACAAGCGCCCAACATTTGTCAAGTCGACCTGTTTTTGAGTTCAACAGCTTGACTGTGCAACGATTTGCCGGCCTCTGTGTTTCCTCCCTCCTACAATGTGGGCCTCTTCAAGACCCATGTTCACTCCTTCCTCTTCTCAAAAAGACCCTCTCCACAGCGTCCCCAAAGATGACATAGGACCTGAGATTATGAGATAATTTAAAAAGAATAATAATAATTAATTTCCTCCGACCCGGAATTAATTTATTTGATAACCAATACCCCTGCCATAGGTCACCCCGAGTTGCAAGCTACGGCCAGTGACTCTTTGACCTCTCCAGCTGAACTCTCGAGCCATCCCTCGCGCCACAGCGGGAGGGATTCCAGATAAATTCGCTGTTTTTGAACGCAGATGAAACACTCTTTTCAGATTTTAGTGCAACAAATCGACACATGTAATTGAAAATATGTATATTAAAGTGTTGTATGCAAACATAGATAAATCTCACCAATGATTTTTATCAAAGGTATATAAAAGTTATTGTCACTTTACTTTTGCGTTTTATATAATTTTTAAATTTGCAAACTTTGAAAAATTATTTGTCACTAATAAATGGTGCTTCAATAGAATTATTTAAAAGATATTTACTTTAAAATATTTGTATAATTCATCAGTCCAGAGTCATATTGAGTAAAACCAAATACCCGTACTAATAATACCTCAAATTTCTGACATTTCTATAAATATAGTATTAATAATACCTCCAATTTCTGACATTTCTATAAATATAGTATTAATAATACCTCCAACTTTTGACATTTCTATAAATATAGTATTAATAATACCTCCAATTTCTGACATTTCTATAAATATAGTATTAATAATACCTCCAATTTCTGACGTTTCCATAAATATAGTATTAATAATACCTCCGACTTCTGACGTTTCTATAAATATAGTATTAATAATACCTCCAACTTTTGACATTTGTATAAATATAGTATTAATAATACCTCCAATTTCTGACATTTCTATAAATATAGTATTAATAATACCTCCAATTTCTGGCATTTCCCATACATTATGATGGCAACCTGCTACACTAGCGTTTCCTAACAGCATGAGTTGTGCACCTTGGTTTTTCCTCATACATTTTAATGGATTTGATGTTAAATGTTTTTTTGTTTGTTCCTAAACTGAACCACGGAACCCAATTGTTTTAACAATATTTTAAAATCAAAGTTGATCAAAATACAAATTAGAAAGAGCAAAACACCGCCATCAAATGCTAAATAAAATCAATTTTCTGCCATTGAAAGGAATGTCAAAGTCAACCTAGCTCCTTCTAGCGGCTAGAGTTGTTGAAATTGCCATTATTTTACTGGAGTTGGACGTATTATTAATATTATAGGGTATTTGTAGAGATGGCAAAATTTCGTTTTAACTAAAAACGCGAAAAAATATTTATGTTTCGAAAATAGGGCATTTATAAGTTTTCTTTGCGTTTCAAGGCATTTGAAAGTGTTTCCAGTGATTTCTATTTCGCAAATTAACGCGAAAAACGTGATTTTGGCCGTATTTCAGCTAAATTATTCTATTTAGCGAAATAGGCGCGAATTTCCCGAAAATACCGGGTATTAAAATAATATGTGAGAATTTCAAAAAATCGATATTTACATTACGATTTTTTATAATTTTGTTACTATTTTATGTGTAAATATTTAATTTTTTTGTACTGTAGGCTAAAATTGCTTTTTGACATTACACAAATTGTGCGAAATAAATTACGCCTATTGATGTTAATCGCAATCTGCATTTGTTGTGTTTGTGTTCGACCCGTACTTAGAGTTACCTTCCTTATTCATTTAATATTAAAATTAATTATTTATAATCTTTCACATGGAAATACTTGCAAATGAAGGTTAAACATATATTTTACCAAAAATACTTAAAATATGCGCTAAAAACATTCGGGAAATACATTTTTTTCTATTTTGCTACAAAACGCTAAATTATGCCTCAAAATGCTATAAAACGCTAAATTTCTAATTGTTAATGCTAAAAAATCTGAAAATTAATGCTAAATTTTGCCATCTCTAGGTATTTGGTATAACTCACCTATTTGGTCACTTCATTATAAGTTTCACTCAGATTCTATTGTAAAAATACAGCACTAATTTTGAACTGATATGCCCAACTGTATCTCTTAAACGGCTGTATTTACGAGATAGAGCTTCGTGTCACTAATACATATGATAATGGCATTACCGAAACCAAGCTTAACTCAAAACACCAGTTTTTGTAGCTAAGCCCCTGAGGTTCTTCAGTTTATATACATAATATAATAATATGGCAATAGAATTAGTGGTAAATACTTACAGATTTCTCAATTTCCTTGTCCCTGTGCCCCGGCTCCTGTCTTCCCTCCTACGCCAAAGTTCATACCAGCTGTAATATTATTTATTTATTTTATTTTAAATGCGCACCAATAATAAATATACATTTTATTTTATTAACCACTCAGAACATTAGAACGTCAAAAGACGTAAATATGATAAAAGCGGTCAAGACATTAGAACGTCTTTTCACGTAAACGCGCGAGATTTTACAAAAATCGATTTATTTCCATCACTAGTACACGGATTGCCATGATTTAAAAAACAGAGTATCGGTAATGAATAACGCTACGCGTCTGTATTCAAGAATATCTATGGAACGTAGAGGTGCATTATCTAAGCCGATTGGATCTGTCATCTTGTTCGTTCATAATTTATTGCTTTTCTAAATAATTTATTAAAAATATTTTAGTTTGAACGGTTAATATTTTGAGGTGACTAATATTTTTTAATTATATTTCTTCAATATATAAAGTGTTATTTCTTTATGATACTCAGAAAAAAGTACATTTTTCACGGCTTTGAAATAATGGTCAGCGATTTTTACATATTTTTGACGTTTTCATAAAATGTATATTTAGAAACGATAATAGCGATAAAAATGATAATAGCGGTCAAGACATTAGAACGTCTTTTCACGAAAACGCGCGAGATTTTACAAAAATCGATTTATTTCCATCACTAGTACACGGATTGCCATGATTTAAAAAACAGAGTATCGGTAATGAATAACGCTACGCGTCTGTATTCAAGAATATCTATGGAACGTAGAGGTGCATTATCTAAGCCGATTGGATCTGTCATCTTGTTCGTTCATAATTTATTGCGTTTCTAAATAATTTATTAAAAATATTTTAGTTTGGACGGTTAATATTTTGAGGTGACTAATAGTTTTTAATTATATTTCTTCAATATATAAAGTGTTATTTCTTTATGATACTCAGAAAAAAGTACATTTTTCACGGCTTTGAAATAATGGTCAGCGATTTTTACATATTTTTGACGTTTTCATAAAATGTATATTTAGAAACGCAAATATTTACGTATAACAACACAATACGATAGTGAATTTCATAATCTTTCCAAAACATTTTTTAGAATGAGGCTACGTTTCCCAAAACGTGAGTTATGAAGCTTTTAGCAAAACTCGTAAATAACACAAAAATTTTCACGTTTTGACAGTTCTCAAAGGAACACACAGTAAATAAAAGTCTTTGTCTGAGAGGTTAAGTAATAATCGCATTTTTGAAATGTTGAATATATCTATATCAGGGGACAGGTAATTTAGTAACAGAATCATTTTTCCGAGCGGCATTACTAATGGTAAGTTAGTTCTGCATTTTGGAACGACAAAGGTTCTGTGCCTGTTTGTCGGGGACATAAAACTCAAGTGTTTCTATTATATCGGGAATACAGATGTTACCGTTTAGAACTTTATATGCTGTTGTCAGCAAAGCAGTTTTCCTTCTATCGGTGAGACTATTAATACCCAGCATGCCGGACAAAAAGGCTGATGGATATAACCAGGGATAATATCCGAAGTCTCTAAGATATAAATATCTCAGAAACTTCTTTTGTACTTTCTCATTATCATTTAAGAGTAGGTTAAATCCATTGGTCCCCATATTACAGAACCACTTTTCAAAATGCTACACACAAAACTATAGTGTAGTGGGTTCTAAGTTAATTTCAGTGATTCCTGACATTATAATCTGCCTGTACCATAGACACACAAATTGATAGAGTAGCCCATCAAGGCAAGGGAAACAGACCAAGTTGGGCAGAGTGCGGAGGACGGCTTGACCGTCTCCCTTTCTGTAATTTTTCAATAAATGAATCTGACGGTAAACAGGCAACTTGCATTTTGATATCAGCATTTAGTGAAAATAAAATCTGTTTACGAATTACCAGGCATTTTTACAATGGCGGGCAAATAGCTGGCTGCGTTATAATTTACCCACCTAACTCATTTTTAGCATCGCTACGCAACCCGATTTGAAAGAGGTTCGGTTTTTTAACCATTTTTAAAAAACACTCTGATCCTGCGCAGAAAAGGGCAGTCCACAATGGACTGCCCTGCAAATCTTTGTCTTACTTTTCTGCACCTCAGGTTATTTTAATGGCTCTCTGGTGTTAAAGGTACAACTGATGCCATAGATTATTCAAAGCATTCTCCAACCTTGCTGGTGCCAAAAATATGGTCACGTGGTTTGCCTTTAGCTTTCCGAAATGATGCCCGGATATCGTGTTAGGCAAGTCTATCAATTTGTCTATGGCCTGTACATAATATAAATAAATTATATCCTAAAATACAGGGAAAATATATATACATAATATGAAAAAGACCAATGAGGGATTTTTTTTTCTCATTTTTTAATCTCCGATTGAACTCCCAATGAAATAGGCCAAGAAGCGCCGCCGGCCTCCGTAGCATTCCACGAATTGGGGATGCCACAGTCTCATTTGTTTCGAGCAGTCGGGGTATTAGTGCAGTGGTAAAATAAATAAATAAAGTTTGAGTATTACCTCCCGCATCCCCTTGGGCCCCATCTTGGCCTCCGTTGGCCCCTCCGCCTGCTCCTGCATTAGCACCCAAGTTGAAACCCATTCCCGCTGCGGAAAAACAACCTATGTTAGTATTATGTTGGCTTCTTATGGGTGTTGCACTTCAGCAGCATGTTGAGTTTGTTGAATTATGATCATCTTGGTACAATTCTTCTGCTCATAAATTCAATTTAATACAGGGTTTCATTATTTCCAATAAGAGGTGTTATATTCAATCGTAAAAGATCAATGGTTTCGTTGCTTGTGTGGCACGTAGCGCCGCTTGTTGAAATTAAACGTTGTCCAGATCAATACCATCCAATTCCGGCCATAAAAAATCATTAATCATCTCTCGATAGCGCAATCCATTCACCGTAACTGTTGCTCCAGCCTCATTTTCGAAAAAATAAGGTCCAATGACTCCGCCGTACCGTAAACCGCACCAAACAGTCACACGTTGAGGAGAGGCTTTTCAACAATAACTCTTGGGTTTTCCGAGCCCCAGATGCGACAATTTTGCTTGTTGACGAAGCTACCGAGGTGGAAATGGGCCTCATCACTCAAGATGATTTGCATTTGATTCACTCAAGTGAATTTTAATAATTTCAATGCGTTGTTGAAGCGTGTATCGTTCCATTTTTATTAATGGCGTAGTTTCTACTTGTCAAATGTCACAAAATGACAGCTTCAAAAGTAACATTTACCGAAATAGCAGGCTATTCAAAATAACACCTCTTATTGGAAAACCCTGTATTTTAAGAGCTGTGTATACACTAACTTGAAGTGCAAATCTGACTGATCAATTCTAACCGAAATTACTCCCAAACAATAAATTTGTATCTTTTTGGGACATTGTCTACCAATAAGGCAGTATGATATAGATACCTCCAAAAGGAACCCTTTAAAACACCGTGGTTCACTCAAGTTAATCTGACGAGATCGGAAATGAGAATCATTTTTTTGATTAAGATCTGGACTTGCACTAATGGAAGAAGTTGTATTAGATAGGCCTCTTTGAGTCTCCAATTTGCTTGATATGTGAACAAATTGAAGAAGTTGAACATACTTTAACGAGTGACAATATTGATTACATACTTCAAACCCATCGGAAGTTCAAAATTTAATAAGTTCATCTGAGTTCTACGCCATATCAAGAATCTTAAAATGATCATGTAAATTGGAAAATATTTGAAAGTGAATTCTTACATAAAGGACTAAATACCCTTTAAAGAAGGAAAATATTTGAAAGTGAATTCTTACATAAAGGACAAAATAACTTTTAAAGAAGGAAAATATTTGAAAGTGAATTCTTACATAAAGGACTAAATACCCTTTAAAGAAGGAAAATATTTGAAAGTGAATTCTTACATAAAGGACAAAATACCCTTTAAAGAAGGAAAATATTTGAAAGTGAATTCTTATATAAAGGACAAAATACCTTTTAAAGAAGGAAAATATTTGAAAGTGAATTCTTACATAAAGAACTAAATACATTTTAAAGAATATTAGACTTTATAATGACAGTATATTAATATGGTTATTGCAAAACAGTTATTGCGTCAGAAACCTCGATAAAAAAATACTATAAATGACAAAAAAACAAACAAACTGAAGTTAATTGCTTTAACTCAATCGTTACTGGTGGTGTGCTTATAGCAAACAAGCTCACAAATTTATAACTTAATTCAGCTACTTTTACTTGTGCAAATTTCTTACCTCCAGCTCTCGCATCTCCTTTAGTGCTCTGGGCTTCGCTCTGAAAGAAAACATAAATTCATTTTTACTGTTTGGTAATTACAGTGTTACAAGAGTCCCAACTGCTCCCAACCATCTGAAGTCAGTGAGACTATGGCATCCCCAATCGGGGTATGTTGTGAGGCTGGAGGTAGTGGGGAGGGGAAGGAGATGGGATAGAGGAAGGTGGGGGAGTACCTGGCTATTCAGATCTGGTCACCAAACATGGCTAAAGCCATTTCAGCAACGCTTTAATTCTGATTGGTGGTGTTACACCGGGGCGATACTGAGAGTATCTTCCACTCTGGAACGTGCTGCAAGCATACTATTATATTATTTTAAATGAATAAATTGTGAAATTGTGGGCAAAAAAGTTTGGGAACCTCTGATGTAGAATCACCTCGTGAAGTTTGTGTATTTTACCTTCGGTCACCCTGTATATAGCAGAATTTCACCCTGTACATAAGTGTTAGTTAATCTCATTTCATGATACATTCAGGTAAATGAAGGTTATTTTATAACAACACGCTTACAATAAAACATCTATTAAAATTTATTTGTGAAGTTGTTTATTCCAGTGTTAATTGTAATTTTAATTGTGGTTATTTTCACGTGTCGTTCTCACAATAGAACGAAATGATATGTATTATGCCTGGCAGAGTTTTTATTGTGTTTTTTTTTATAATCTTTGAGGGTAATCTATTGCATGTTTATCATAATTTTAATGTCAATTATTGTTGTCATGATGAATGTTACGCAATTATTATTAAATATTATGGACTGTTTAAGAATAGATTTTAAAGAATGAAAGCTGAAGATTATTTATTACCTCTCATGCTGCTATAAAAAAAAATGAAATGTGAAACCCTTTTGATATTGGCACTTATGAATTTTGTGAAAATCGAGACCAGTTTCAATTCAAATTAAATCTGAATCTTGTAAAAATGTTTTTATTTTCCAAAGCTATAGGCACTGTTAGTTTTATTTTGAACTATGTTCAATAGCTCTGGCCCTTCAGGGTTGCACAGTAAAAATTATAATCTTAGAAAAAAAACTTTTGTATCTCTGGCACTCGAAAAACTGATGTAAGGTGTTGATTTTCTTGAAATCTAATGACATTTTATTAAAGCTGTATTATCATATTTTTGTCTGTCATGAGTTGGCATATCAGCCCTCCAAAGGATAACATTCAGTTTTGGGATACCCTGCATGTGTGCGAATAACCCGTGCCCACAGCGCTAAGCGCACACATGTGCATCCGTTTTCGTGTGAAATGTTTGAATTTCACAAATAATGGTGAAAAAGTAGAAGAAATAATTTGTTAATATATGCGCGTAGCACTGTGGACACAGTTTATTCGCACACCTACAAAGTGTCTCAAAATCATTGGAGGGCTAATAGCCCTACTCATGACAGACTAATTCTACCCGAAATGATTGGAAAATAATCAATCAACATTTTGGTGAAATCGGGATTTTGATAATGTCCATGCTGCGTTGGACATGCAGCATTCCTGTGAAGAGGTTATGCCCTGAACCAAGGCCAATTGACTGCAAGGCACCTTAATCTTGGATCGAGGATCGCCAAGATCATTTGTCAAAGCCTGGAATGATGACTGTCGAAACACCACATGTAACATTTGAAAAGGAACATGAAGTATCTATCCCGTTTGCTATTTTGTGTTAGTAGATTAAGCCCTCGTAGAGCACTTTTCAGGATTCATTGTAGGTTGCAAATTTCCTTGTTAATATGAAGCCTATTTGCCTCAGTTTAAGTAATACCATTATCACAATTACCTACTCCTAGGTTCAAGACGTGCGGTAAGATTGCTGAAAGGTTTATTGGTTTCTTTTTCTCCCTAAAAAGGATGGCGCTCGTTACCAATTATTTTAAAATCCTAAGATTTGCTAAGAATATGATAATATGACTTTTGTAAATGAAATTAGCAACGAGTCATTAGTAAATTATAAAGATAATAGGAAGTCGAGAGAGATGGGAAGAGGAAGAGTTCACTGGTTTTGACAAACTTCTTTGCTGTAACACAATATTTAACAAAACATTGTGCCACAAAACATTGTATGAGATCTAATTAAATAGACATTTAGCGCCAAATTTACATTCCACATTGATGGTTGTAAGCAACTACGTGACAGCCTATTTTGGCACCAGCGGCTTTTGATTCCCGGCTGCATAATGTTGGAATATTTTGCAGAATAACTGTTGCAATCATGGTTTCCTGTGCATTCAAATTTTGTAAAAATATTAAATATAAAAGTGAAAGACAATCCTAAAGCTCAACAACAGGGGCCTAAGTACACAGGGGTATGCGAATGACATTGCGACCATAATAAGGTGTTGGGATGCAGACACAACCAGAGGCCTTATACAATCAACACTGGCAACAGTGGAACAATGGTGTTAATAAACGGGGCTGTCAGTCAACCCAGACAAGAGAGAACTGGTAATCTTTGCTCGCCAAAGGAAATTAGAGGGATGAAGCAATCCAACCTTCTATGGAAAGGAGCTAGAACCCTCGCGGTTCAGTATCTCGGAATCATCATAGATGCCAAATTGCGCTGGAAAAACCAGGTGGAAACTGTAGGCAGAAAGGTATGTGCTCTAATGTGGGCAACTAAGCGAATGTGCGGCAGAACGTGGGGATTCAAACCTAAAATGATGCAATGGCTGTACACACCCAACCAACTTGTAAAACCAAGAATAATGCATGCAACCTTGGTCTGGTGGAGGAGCATAACACTGAAAATAGTAATGGCCACACTCAAGCACATACAGGGACTTGCATGCAGAGAAATCCCAGGAGCCATGCGAACCACTCCAATACTAGCCATGGGAGTGCTGCTGCATCTACCCCCCCACTAAACTTAGAAATAGAGTGGTCGGCGATGGTGGCAACCTACAGGTTACTATGGAAAGGTCAATGGAGAGGTGAGTTGCCCAAAAACAGTCACACGGAGATTTTAACAAGGCTCAGGGCAATTAATCTAACAGCTGGAATGAGGCAGGATGGCAAACAAGCCGAATACTTCTTCAGACAGCAGTTTAGAGTGACCTACCCCACAAGGAAGGAATGACAGACCCAACCCACAGACAGGAACTAATCTGGTTAAAAGATGGAGGAGGGAACAGGGGCTGGGGTCTATCCACAGGGTTCCAAGAGGGAACTTAGAGTATACCTCTAGGAACGCACTGCATTGTATTTCAAGCTGAGATGGAGACTATCTTAGCCTGTGCAAAGGAGAACATACGTATCGGGTACAGGATTAAGGACATAGGCATATGCTCTGATGCCAGGCAGCCCTAATGGCACTAGAAATTAACAGATGCGACTCCACCCTGGTGATCAGATGGAATGCAGGATCATTCTTGAAAAACTTGCTACCGTCAATAAATTAACCCTGATCTGGGTACCAGGACATAAAGGAATTGAGAGCAATGAGCGGGCTGATGAACTAGCAAGGAAAGGGGTGAAAGGACCACTTACGGGTTCCGAGCCGGCTGTAGGAGTAGCAGCATGCCACATTAAAATACATATTGAAAGGTGGGTCAAATCCCACCACTGGGAGGAATGGGAAAGGGCACCCGGAATGAGGCAATCCAAAGTACTTATAAACAGACCAGACCCAAGAGGAATCATACAACTACTCAACAGAAACTCACTGAGGGAACTGGTAGGACTACTAACGGGACACTGCCATCTCAGGAGACGCATGCAGTTGTTGGGAGTGGAAAACACCGACAGATGCAGGAAATGTGAAGAGGATGAAGAGACTCCAATTCACCTTTGGTGCCAATTTCCCGCTCTGTTGGGAACAAGACTCAGATACCTGGGAAGACACATTGTAGAAACAGAAGACATAGCCACATATCCAATGACAACCCCGGTAAACTTTATAAAAGGGGCCGGATTACTGTTAAAGGAATGATGTAAAATGGGGGATAGCACATTGGCCCACGGCCTAAGTGCTCACGGGAAACTTACGTCAACCGTCACATATTAAAAAAAAAAGATAATGAACAGTTTTTTATACATCAGTGAGTGGCACTCATAGTATCAAAGCATACAAGTATAGCGATGTAAAAAAACAAAATGTGTTTTTTAGAAATCTCATCCAGACAGTGAAATTATCGGACAATTGCAAAAGTGAAAACTATTTACTCCTACAAAATATTCGTTTTTTTTTTAATAAGTCAAATCTTTTTCAATAGATCAGAGATTTTTAGTAACAGCTTGGGACGGCCGTTGTAAAAAAGAATGTGTTGTTCATAAGCAGATTTCATTATCGAAGACTAAAATACTTTACAATGCGAGCTGCCTGCAGATTGTCGGATACACACCTAAGACTACCCCACTGCCTTGCTTATGTTAGTTTCTTCATCTCACCTTTAATGGCATATCTCTTGTATCTTTGATCTGTGTATGAACATTTAAATAAAATCAATCCAAAAAACTAAGTTTTTTTTTAACTATCCAGCAGCCAAGTGGGGGAGTAGGTAGTACCCAAAATTACTATCCTCCTTATATTAGCTTAAATACTTGACATATCATTAGAGTATTTTACGTATTCCTGCGCAAATACATATGTTACCATTAACAGAATAATTGGGATTTCAATAGTTTAAAAGCCCAAAAGACAGAAAAATGAATGGGGTCGTCGGAAAACCCACTTGGTTACAGACGTTTTGTTTGGCATTTTGACCTATCAAGAGTTAAAGATGAATTTATTTTCAATTGTCTTTTAAATTTTTTTCAATCCAGTCAAACAATTTTTTTATTTTTGACTGAGGATTGAATCTTTCTACCCAAGAACTGGAGTCAACGACTCTAACCAACCGACCCAACTCCCAATTTGATCAACATACATACTAAATAATATTTGCTTAGCAACTGTTACATCTATTAAAGACCTTGGTGTCTCTCTTGATAGCAAGCTTTCTTTTCGGGATCACATAACTGCAATCGTTAATAAATCGCTCAAACTACTTGGTTTCATCACTAGAATCACTTCGGACTTCAAAAACGTAAATACCCTTAGAACTCTTTACTGCTCCTTGGTTCACCCCCATCTTGAATATGCTTGTGTTATTTGGTCTCCTTTGTATGCTGTCCACATTCGACGCATTGAATCTGTTCAACATCGGTTCTTAAGAGGGATTGCTAGGAGGCTAGGATTAGAAAAAGGCAAATACTCATATGATGAAATTGAACGAACTCTAAACCTAACCTCCTTTGGAAGTCCGTCGGGAAAGAAATGACCTCATTTGCTTCTTCAAAATTATAAATGGTATTATTGATTCACCTACTCTACTGCAACTCATTCCCTTCAATATCCCCTCGCAAAGACTCAGAAATAATGAACTGCTCTTCCTCAACCATCATTAGACAAATTATGGATATTATTCACCATTGTCCAGAATGTGTAGACTGGTCAACTCAAGTCAAAACCTTAACTTTTTTGGGATAAGTCTAAATGATTTTTGCCAGTCGCTAAACAAGTGACGGAATATTATAAGTGTCCTGTGGTCCTGACCCACGGCGTATTCTTGACTTGATTCGACTTGTCACTTTATTTTCTAATATTATATCTACCATATGTCTTTGCTTTCATGTACATTTGTCTACTCCTGTATTTTTCATTTTACTTTATTCGTGTTATTATTTTGTAATTTGGACGATGTCCGTTAATAAATAAATAAATAAATAAATAAACATGTATTGCGTATTTTAACTTCTGTAATGTCATAGAATTTCAGAGATATGCATATAAGTCAGCATGTGTGTGTGCATGATTGCCACCAAAAGTTGATAGAATGCATCGTCATCAACAACGAGTACTATCTGCCAGGTTACAGCTCAATCAGACATTACCGCCCAAGTATTACAGCATCACCATCATGAAAGACCACTGTTCAGAATTTGAATGTCGCTTACTAGTGATGATATGAATTTATTCAATGGTTCATGCGTAAATTGAGGTTATTAATACTTCAGACTAATTTGTTTGCTTTTGGAAACAACTCAAAGTCTGATAGAATTTGTTGTCTCCCTTACTGCTGTGGTGAGAAATATGATCTAAATACTGCTAGAAATAGAAAACACCAAGCTTTGTATTCAAATCTAGAAGGAAACCACACAAGAATTAAAATGTACACCTCTATGAAACCAAAGGTTTCGACCGCAATTCGAGATATTTTTTTATTAACCCTTAACGTCGCAGAGAGAAATTTTTTCGTTTTTGTTATATTTCATACGTTTTGTGTTGTTCGCAAATCACACAACCCAGGAATAAATAAAGAAAAATTGCTAATTTACAAATCGTATGTATGTAATAGTTTACAAGGCCAAGTTTTCATAATTGGTTTTTATTAATTATTTCTGTGTGAAATTACAAAAAAGTGAGGTCACATTAACATTTATTTTTCTCGTTATCAGTAATTTTAGCTCAATGTTTAGACAAAAAAATGTAAGGTTAGCCATTTTTAAAACTTTTTAATATTTGCATTCAATGTTTTATTTTAAAAAAATGATATGTTTATTTTTAATAACAAAATTTGAGAGCATATTTAATCACCTTTATATCCCATATAGATTATATGATTTAAGATTTTCACTGCCAAAAGTGTTTTTGTTCTTTGTTTTTGGGGTGTTATGCCTTGTTGCGCTAACTCCTTCTTTAGTCAACGTTTCGGACAGCATTACAGTGTCCGTTAGCTAAAGAAGGAGGTAGCGTAACACTGCATAACACCCCAAAAACAAAGAACAAAAAAAAAAGATTATACAGGGTTTTCCAATAAGAGGTGTTATTTTGATATTCAATCGTAAAAGATCAATAGTTTCATTGCTTGTGTGGCACGTAGCGCCGTCTCGTTGAAATTAAACGTTGTCCAGATCAATACCATCCAATTCCGGCCATAAAAAATCATTAATCATCTCTCGATAGCGCAATCCATTCACCGTAACTGTTGCTCCAGCATCATTTTCGAAAAAGTAAGGTCCAATGACTCCGCCGTACCGTAAACCGCACCAAACAGTCACACGTTGAGGATAGAGAGGCTTTTCAACAATAACTCTTGGGTTTTCCGAGCCCCAGATGCGACAATTTTGCTTGTTGACGAAGCCACCGAGGTGGAAATGGGCCTCATCACTCAAGATGATTTGCATTTGATTCAATCAATTGAATTTTAATAATTTCAATGCGTTGTTGAAGCGTGTATCGTTCCATTTTTATTAATGGCGTAGTTTCTACTTGTCAAATGTCAAAAAATGACAGCTTCAAAAGTAACATCTACCGAAATAGCGGGCTATTCAAAATATCACCTCTTATTGGAAAACCCTGTATATCCCAATCACCTTTCGACAAAGGTTTTTAGTTTTCAGATACGTTCAGGAATATTCTATTTATTCGGATTTTATGGCAATGCGGAAATATACACAAATTCTCTGAAATTTTGACAGCGTCTTTAAAAAGTATATTGGTCAATATGCCAGAGGCCCGTTTTTTTTACAGTAAGGAAGTTGAGTCCATTTTTTTTATTTTTTTTTATCAATGTTCGCATTCAAACTTAAATACTGGTATTTTTTTTTTTTTTTTTAAAGTTTGTTTTCATAATTAAATTAATTCTCAAAGTTTAAATTTTATTAAGCCCGCCAAAACGAGCGGAATCCGAGCGGTAAGAGGCGGGGTGTGGTGTGACGTCATTAGAACTGTGAAAACCACGACGCTCAAGCATTTTGTATGGAAAAAATTTTAATTCTTCAACAAGGAATTCCAGTAATTTTTTTACCAATGTTAACCGTCTATTAGAATTGATGTTATTAAAAAAAAAGAAAATTGATTAAGATTTCATAGTTAAATTAATATTTTAAGTTAGAATATTTGCTTTTCCCGCCTGGTACGGTACTGTACGGTATTGCCGTCGCTACTTGTTGACGTTCCACGCGCTAATTCAGGACCACCGCGCAGAAAAGTAAAGACCAAAAGTAAAATAACGGTTTACAGCCCAGTTCACTGTGAGACCTTTCTGGGCGGCCGGCGGCCTGAAGTGTATCACATGCTATGTGACATGTATAATAATAAAAACTTCTAAGTTATGCAATAAACAACATATTATTATAAAGCACTATACGAATATGTATCTTTAGAAATCCATTTCATATAATAATAACAACAAATACGTACATATATTTGACAAACCCAAATAAACCTTTGGCCTATACACCTCTCTCATCTAAACCGACCATCTCTCATGTAATAGAAAGAGATGCACCATAGGTGATCCGTTGAACGTACAAGTCACGACACATGTGACGTCAGAATTCTTTCGACCAATCGTGGAGCGTCTACAGTCTATTGCTATTGAATGCTTTTTCAAGAACGTTTTTTTTTTTTTTTCAAGAACTAATTCTAAGAATAATAATATAGAAATATATTTATATTTTTAGAATCGATATTTTTTTATCTACATGAACATATTTTTTATAAGTCAAAATATTTTTCACTCAACTTCCTTATTTTAAGTTTAAAAAAATGTAAAGCGAGTCATTTTTAAATTTTTTTATGTTTTCATGAAAACATTTTATATTTCGTAAATTATATGTTTATTTTTAATAATAAAATTTGATGCCTGAGGGCTTAAATATTTTCTAAAGAACTTACCCCAATCAATAGGCAGATAGCCAACAGAGAAAAGATTACAATCTTGTACATTTTGTGGTTTTCGTAACACTCTTGGAACGCAATCTGATTCTTCTTGCCATGATCTACTTTATTTATACCAATCCTTCATGTGAGGGCATTATGTACGGGTGAATATTGAAGTGTTCCACGTGTAAAATTATATTTTATTATATGTTGTGTAAAAACGTATTTATTGTTGCATAAATTATTGTAATATTTTATTTTCATTTGGGGAATGTTATGAAGCTAAGGGAGAGGATCGAGTAGGGAAAAGTACCTGACTTTATCAATCTGGTCACTAAATATTATTTTTTCTTTTCTTACCGTTCTGCCACAGAGCTCATCAATTTATTTAATTTTTATTTTTTTATTTGGACATAACAGTACATTTTACTACAAGTGATAAGGTACTAATTATTCATTTATACATAGTTAAAATACCTATCGCATAATTTGTCCAATACAATGTCTTAGTAATTTAGTAAGAAATAGGAAGAAAGGGTGTGGAGAGATGAAGAGAGAATTTTTAAATCAAGAAGTGCACGAAGGTCACGAATTGTAATTGGCACAAACACAGCTGTGCGGTCGTAGGTATCGATGGTCTAAATCAAAAACTACAACTGCAGAAGTGTGGATGTCTCATGTTCCCGCATAGCGAATTAAAGCGGGACATCAATAGTATGTCATTTCTTCGCACTCTTCGCGTATTAGTATCACACGGTTGATTGTATTGGTGTATTTGTTCCCGATTTTTAACAAAAAACTCTGATTTTTAATTGAATTTGAAAACTATGTAATATATTATTTTTTAATTCAGTACATAAATGTATAACGGAGGAATACCTAAAATCTGAACCCAGAATTTATTATATTTATAGAGTTATTAGAAGCAATGTGTAGTAAATACACACCACAGATAAGGAAAGGTTAAGTTAATTCAAAGAAAATGTTTACAAGGTTGTAAACAAACTGAAAAAACTACTACTGCTATCATTATAAGTGGAAAATTTTGCTTGTACAACAGTGGAGGACTTAGCTAGTAGAGGAATTGAACCCACAACTCCTGGGTGGGAACCAACTAGCTATAATACCCAGGTTATCTGATTTTCAATAATCTTTAATTGTATTGAGCAATTGAAAAATATGTTATATACAATATATTTTTACTGTTAAAGAGCTGAAAATAGATGTATTAACCTAAAAACTCGTAGACGGAAAACGGAACCCACTGATCAACAATTTTTTCCACTTCATCACACAGATTAAGAAACACGTGAACTTCGCAGCACAGGTTCTCCTAGTGAGGTGTTCAACACTATATCAAATAATCCATTTACGATACCCATTTAGGGAAATGTATGTACAGGTAGGGTACCTTACACTCCACAGGTGACCGGATAAATCATAAAAATGATAATTCATCACATCTTTAAAAATTGATATAAAGTCATGGAAAGTGATGAAACAAAAACTTTATTAACTGTGTTAAGTAGGTTAGGTTAATTTTTTTTTTCACTATTTCTAATGACTTTATATCACTTTTTAAAGGTGTGTTGAATTGTCACTTTGTGAGTTATCACGGAATCCACTCCACAATATAAAAAGTAAATTATATTATTTGTATTCTCTTCATTTAATTTACCTGTTAAAAGTATAGAAAAAATGCCCATAGATTATTCCGTTTCTAGTGCGACCTCCATAGGTTTATCAGTGATAATATAGTAATTTATATAATTAATTAATTCTGTATTTATCTTTGCACTTGATATAAACAACGGCGCTATAAAAACAAATTATAATTTGTATCTTCATGCCACCGGCTACATTCATGTAAAAAACATAATTATTTTCCACCTGATATAATTAAGATACCCTATTAACCCTCCCACACCAAAGGGGGTAATACATATCCCCCAAATGAAAGTTTTTGTGATATCCATGTTGTTTTTTACATCACATAGGTACTCCTAGAAAAACTATTCTGTAATAGATCTGCATTAAAAAAAAATTGTCAATTACAATTTTTAAGTATTAATTAATATCTATCCAATTATGATGAAATAACTGTCCCCCCCGGATCCTCATTATGTTTTTAAGAAAATTCCTCACCCTAAATAAGCCGCAAGTACCAACGTAAAAAGCGGATATTACTAAGCGGCGATTGTGGTCGTTAAAGGTGCATTTTACCGGAAAGGGCTACCATAACATGTATTTGAGATACGCTCAGTTTATTACTATATCTTTTACCCTTTTGCTTACGTTAACGATTGACTGCTGGTTCAAACGGTACGTATAGGAAATTTACTAATATCTGAGTGTTACTGGAAAGTGTAAAAGATTATTAACCCATTCCCTCTCCTCTCTCCACCATATATAGTATTTTAATTTGGGAGGCAGGTATGGGTACCGTCGCCCCGAGATCCAGTTATTGGATAACCAAATGACGGCCGGCATAGTCCAGTGGTAACGCATTGGACTGCCATTCCGAAGGTCGCGGGTTCGAACCCGGCGTGCGCAAATAAATTTTATTTGATTTATTTGTGTTATTTCACAATTAATTAATTAAAAATAATATATAGTATATTTGCGGCACGTTCCAGAGTGGAAAATACTACCAGTATCGCCCTGGTGTAAGACCACCATTCAGAATTGAAACGTTGCTCCAAATGGCTTTAGCCGTGTTTGGTGACTAGATCTGAATAGTCAGGTACTTCCCCACCTTCCTCTTTCCCTTCCCCACTTACCTTCAGCCTCACAAAATCCCCCAATTGGGGATGCCATAGTCTCACTGGCTCCAGACGGGAGCAGTTGGGACTCTTGTGAGGTATTCACTATAAAAAAAAAAAAAAAAACACCTCTGCCATAGGTCGCCCCAAATGGTTCGCTACCTTTGGTGACTTAGTAGGGGTGCCCGGGTTCATGGGGTGAGGTTTGTCCAGGTCTTGACGGCGCGACAGGTGGGATTAATTGGGTGACACTTCTTGATGTCTTCAGTCGGACTTTCTCGACCTATCACCTTGCATCGCAGTGGGAGGGAAGAATTCATATGTCTATCCTGGATATACTGACCCCCAGATTCCTACTCACCTCTCATACTATTTTCCTTCCCAGAACTTCTTATTCTTAAAAAAATCCTTCACACAGCATCCCCAAAGATGACCCCAGGCCCTGAGCGAAATTATTTTCCTCAGGGCCTGGGGTTAGTGTAAAAAAAATCCTGCAAGGTAATCCGAGGATTTCCAACATATTCTTTCATCTTTGTCCTTTTAAATTGTGGCATAATATTTTGAATACATTTATTTTTTAATCCTTTTCTTTTTTAATGTAAATTATTTTTTCTCTCTTTCTTTCTTCTCTGTTTTTAAAAATAATAGTTTGTTACATTTTTATTGCAATTAAATATCATGGCCACCCTACATGTTTACAGCATTTTATTGTAATGAATAGGCTGATAGGTACCATGGAGGTATCCAATTCATAAAGCCCAGCTACACTACTCGCGAAGTTGATCGAAGTTGACCGAATACGATAGTGTGGGCACGAACTTCGCTTCGCTTCGGGCAACTTCGCTTCGCTTCGCCCGACTTCCGATTGTTGTCGGTAAATGCGCCCGAGTCAAAGGACTCGAAGCGTTACTCGCGAAGTTGCACGAGTGTGTGGGCACGCACTTCGAACTTCGGCTAACTTCGTCCAGGACTTCGTCGAAGCGTCGAAGCGAGTAGTGTAGCTGACACTTTAGAAACGTCAATGTAACAATATTGTTATCTTAATATTTGTATTATTTTTTTTTACTATTTGTAATATTTTAAATCTCTTATAATCTTTCTATTTTTTTTAATATTTTGTAAAATTATTAACCTCAACACAGGCTTGTCCTAGTGAGGTTAAAAATTCTAACTTAAAAAAAAAGATACAATGTAAAGAAACGATAAATAAATAAATTTATAATTAATTTTTTTTTTTTTTTTAATAGTTATTTTAAGAACTAAATCCTTCTCTCTACTGATGGACAAAGCTATCAAATGATGCTTATAATTATTTCGATTTAACCGTTTCCAATGTCATTATGTTGTATTACATTTTTAGCCCCATTTATTGAGTTATTTAAGTTAACCCAGATCTTTATTTAATAATGACAAACCTCGCACCATTCTGAATAATACTCAATGTGATAATGAACGCAATGACAGAAATTTCATGCGCTATTTTATCTGATTCTGCCTAAGCCATACATTATGTTAATTATTGCATATATGCGCTGCTTCGCTGTTATTAGATCTATTTTCACACAACATCAACGATAATTACTGGCCATAATTAAATGTTGTATGCGCTGGTCAATTTTCATTTAAATTATTTTAATGAAAGAAATACAAAATTCCCCGGTAAAACTAATGAATCTAAATGAAACATGAAACAAAACAAGACACAGAAAAATAAAAATATTACGGTCTCGACTGGGAATCGAACCCAGGATTTCTGTCTTACCGGGAGTAAGATATTTTAAAAAAAATTTATGGTAAACTTTGGTATTGCTTGTTATTCCGCGTTCTTGTGGAGTAAACCGATTCATATCTTGTCAATTTGTATTCTGCGTTTGTTTACTTCACAGATGTCAAAACCGAATTGACATTTGGCGCCATTTGCAAAAGTTATTGCGTTTTCCAATAGGGTGATTACTTTTGCCCCACATGCCTTGTCGATTTGTATTCTGCGTTTGTTTACTTCACAAATGTCAAAACCGAATTGACATTTGGCGCCATTTGCAAAAGTTATAGCGTTTTCCAATAGGGTGATTACTTTTGCCCCACATGCCTTGTCGATTTGTATTCTGCATTTGTTTACTTCACAAATGTCAAAACCGAATTGACATTTGGCGGCATTTGCAAAAGTTATAGCGTTTTCCAATAGGGTGATTACTTTTGCCCCACATGCCTTGTCGATTTGTATTCTGCGTTCGTGTACTTCACAAATGTCAAAACCGTATTGACATTTGGCGCCATTTGCAAAAGTTATAGCGTTTTCCAATAGGGTGATTACTTTTGCACCACCCTGTATTAATAAGCAGAGGCGCCTCTATGAATCCAGTCGTGGTAGGTCATTTGAAAAAAATGTGTGACTAATCTTTATTTGATATTGTGAAAAATGCCCATATATTATTATCTGTATCAATTTGTAAATAGGTATGTCATGAATCCGCAACTCAAAATAATATTATTTATTCTTTATTTTTTAATTTTATTTTACATTATAGAAATAAACAGTACATGATTTACAGAGATGAAACAATATATAGGAATAAGATACTTCATGTTGGGTACCTATGATATGTTTCCTTGTAATGTCTGCTAAGTGGTATGTTTATTCCTTAATTACCAGGTGACGTGAGTAGTATATGCGCATTGAACAGTTTAAATTATTGACATGATGCCACGTTTGAATTTGGGCAGTGAATCCGAAAAAATGTCAATGTTAGAGTTTAGACAAATATTACTTAGAGTATGAAGAACTCGGTTGATTGGCGAATTAGATGCTGCATTTGTTTTATAATTAAGCTTGTGGAATAGCACTGTATGTCATGTATGTCTCTGTAATATAGTAAATTGGAAATAACTATACAAATCATGTACTTCAGGCAAATTATTTTAAAGAGGATACATTTTAATGTAGTTGTGCACACCATAAAATAAATAAAATATTTAAAAAAATAAGAGTTTGAAACACTCGTCCGCAGTATCTTACGATACTTGGTGCGAAGCTAAGAGTATGGCGGTTCCATGGTGCGAAGGGTTGGGACATGTATCAATTCCATTTAAATTTAGACTTAGATTCTATTTCACAATGATCTTTTAAGTTTTTTGTTTTGTTTCATTCTTCAGCTTCATTCTAAATCGTAAACAACATAAAGAATTATTCCAAACCTTTCCCAAACTGTCCAATTGTCCAACAACCATTGTTCCACACACAACAAGTGTGTAAAATGAAAAACCGACATATGTTTATATCACCATATCTTTAAAACGTAGTTGCGCGTAAGGTTTTAAAATTGAATAGCCTTAAAATGTGTACCCTTCACCCCCCCCTTTGCCCCTTGTCCCCTTTCCTTGACCCGGGCCAAACGACAGGGAGCATTATTATCGTTGCATCTTGGTCACCGCGAACATTTGTGTCATTTTGTGAATACCCGCATATGTTGAACTCGGCTGTGATTGTTTTGGAGCATCACAATCGTCTAGTGAAACGTTTTTACCCGCCGCAGTGAATGTCACTGTTTTTTTTTGTGTTGAGTGAGCGAGTGTTAAAGGGAATTGCCCTTAATTGTATGCAAGCTGATAAGTGTAAAGGAAGCAGCGGCTACAGAGGACGAGACCTAGGGTAAGTCTTTGGCCTTTCCCACTCATTTCCTCTTGTAAACAAACACTAAGGCAAATACAATTCGTTTTTGTTTTGTCTAAGTCATTATCGCACTTACCGCAACCCACCCCGCACAATTGCGAACGAAAGATTTGCGCACCACCAAAACGTATAATATTCATCGTTCTGTCTCTCTCACGGCCATGACCTAAGCATCCCTAAGCTTTCTTTGGTACCTAATTTTTACTTAGACTAAAGACATAGTGCCATCTCGTTTATTCTATGGGACAGAAGATGCCAAGGCCGTGGACATTCTTTAAATTGACCCAGCGAATCGTATGTACTTGTGAATGAAAGCTTCTATTAGGGACAATAGATGTCACTGCTCATCACTCGCTGCCCCAGCCGCTCGCAGCTTTGCTATTTCGTGGTACATTTCAAATAAATTAAGAATAAGGCCAGTTGTTTTGATGTTGTCTTATAATTTTCGGGGGTCAAAAACCAATTGACCTAAAGGAAGAGCCGCCCCTGTTGATAAGTAAGACAGAGATCCTGAGATCAATTCCCAGTTGTGACCGTTATCTTTTTATTTTCTGTGTCTTATTCTATTTCATGTTTTGTTTAGATTTATTAGTATTATCTTCTTCTTCAATGATATATTACATTGATGGGTATAATCACGCTACAAGGTTCACAGAAAACTTATTAATCCTAAAAGCAAACAAAACTATATTTCAAAAAGGACCACACTACATGTCCATTAAGGCGATGCCATACGTAGTAATGCAAAATCATGTGTTTTTGGTTTGAAAATTTGGTCGCCTAGAAATGTTTCAGATGCTTTAATTAAATACTGCGAGTAGAATACATCTTGGCCTTTGAAATAATCGAGTATTTTTTAGATAAGTCTTTTTATAAGCCCAGAAAAAAATAATGTAGAAGGCCTATGAACACTGCTTTAAAGTTCAAAATCTCCTACTTACGAACCCATTTTCGGTTATGATTTTATTGTATAATGTGGCAAATTAAGTTATTTATAAAATGATCGAAAAAAAATTAAATATTTATGCCTGAACATCCACAAAATAAAATAAAAGGCACTTTTTGGCCATGTTTTTTTCTTGCATAAATCAAAACAGGCGGTGTTAAGCGGGAATTTGAACCTTATCGCCATCTACGTAAGGGTTGTTATTGATAGCGGCTCAATTTAAACTATTACACGACGTAGTGCATCGCCTTAAAGTATATAACAACCTTCCACGTAGCATCAAACTAATAGCCGGCATACTTAAATTTTAATCATCACTAAAACATTTCTTTTAAACAAATGTCACTACACCTTAAATGAATACCTTACATAAATTAAATACCTCTGTTTTTTATTTATTATTTACATACATTTGTTAACATGTAATTGTTGGGTTATGTAATAAAATTTGTATTTGTTGGGTTAGCTGGAAGAAATAGGATGTAACCTATAAGCTATACCCTTTGTACTCTGTATTTTTGAACAATAATTTTTTTTTTGAATTTTGAGTCTTCAAAAGTTATTAAAGAAAATAAAAATTTAAACCTCATAGTATTTCTGTACCCGAGAAGTATAATGATGCAACTCCGATATACGAAACGTTCAGGAGATCCGAAAACTTGAACGTTTCATGTGTTGGAATTGCATCCCTATGCTTCTCAGGTACAAATTTTAATTCCTCCTATTATCAGCGTTATAAGTGTAAAATTTTGCATGTATAGTGATTTATTTAATTTCCACGGTATAAATATACCATAAACAATAATTGCATGTCACAGTATACAAGCATAATCAAATACTAAAAATATGTTTTTGTTAAATAACAATGAACTGTGTAATTTGATTGTAAAATGACGACAGACAGTATAATATGAATACAATCTCTAGAAGGATGTAAAAGTAGGAAATAAAGTACCTACAGAATATAATATACAAGGTGTCCGGAGGGAAAGTGCACTAACTTCGCGAGGTTCTACATGATAAAATAAAAAATAAAATAAGTTTTTTCGAAATTCCAACTTTTTTTTCCCATATTAAAATATTTAAATATATAGTTTTTTTTCCCTTGCTAATATATTTTTCCATATAAGAATATTTATTTTCCCATACAAACGATTCAACTTTTTTTATCTAAAAACTACCTTAAAACGTTGGAATTTCGAAAAAGTTATTTATCTTTTCTACTTCTAAAATTGTGTAAAATCACCCCCTGAAGTTAATGCACTTTACCCTTTAGGTTAAATTAATATTGATTGAAAAGATATGACAGTATAGCCTTTTTGTACCTACCTTCCCTGCATACACATATTACTAACTTCATTTAATCCAGGTACAAGCAAGTGTTTGAAATGCTCAGTCCTGGTATTGTTACATTTAAATAGGATTTTGGCATGAATAGCTCTCGTAGGTATGTTAAATTCAATGGGGTTAATTAAATCAGGGCTGTCTATACTACTATTTACAATTTTATACAAAAATATTAAATCGGATATAATTCTTTAATCTGAGAGTTTTAGTATATATAATTCTTATATTGAGTAATTATAGTTTACTTATTATGGGAATACCGAGAACGATTGAGGACTTATCTAACTGAGGATTGACTAAGAAATCCTACACACTTGTCCACTCGGCTCTTAACCGGGTTTATTGTAGCAAGCGTATAATACGGTTGTATTCCATAGAACTTGTAATATAAATAAATTGCATTGCATTAATAATTGTTACTTCCATTCCGTTTAACTATTCTCGTTTTACCATTCATTTTCTCCTCGCATATTCTAAGAAATGTTTGAACTCTAATTCCAGGTATTCCCGCGGCAGAGAAGTTCAGTTTCTGCCTCAACACACTCCTGTCCGATATCGCCACGCGTCATGCCGACCTACGCGATGAGATCATCTCGGCTCAAGTGGAACTCATGAACAACCTCACCAAGCACATCACCGAATGCCACGACAGCAAGGAGAACGCCCTTTCTAAGTTGCAACTCTGTAAATGCACCATTCCCGTGCTGATTGGCCTGGCAAGATCCATGGGACGGTTTTGCACAAACAATCCGCCACTTCTTTGCCGAATATTTCCTGAACCCGACCCACCTGTTCAAGTTAAGATTGTTAACTCGGTGATGCACGATACTCTAAATAAGAAACGGAGCTTCAGTCAGTTTCGCTCGATCATCCCACGCTCGCTTTCCGGTAACTTGAATCCGGCGGCGATCGAAACTTTAAGCGTGAACTCGCAAGATATAAGCGACGGGATAAATTCGACGAATTCTCTTAAGAAGGGTTATCTTCAGAGTCATAATTCGGTTCCTTACGATCCGACGGTATATTTCTTCACAAAGTACGGGTCGAGTTTTAACCAGTTCCCGAACATGAGATTCGCGATGGAGTCGCCAGAAAAAAGAGCAAATTTGCAGTTTCCACTGATGCATCTGCAGACTATCTTGGCTGTGGCAAAGAAGTTGTTAGTTAAGGATCTGCTAAGCTATTTAGATGAGGAAGCAGAGGATATTTTTGCATCAGGACAGATTCAGGTATTTTATTTTGCGTTCATTTACTGTCAAAAATATCAATATCAATCAATACTGTCACAAAAGTAATTCATTTTGTATTTGTTTTTAATTTGTTTAGGTGTTCCCCTACCGATCCTTCTCCGAGACTCTGAACTTGGCCATGGTCACACTCCTCAGGGAGTTACTGCAGAGTCAAAAGGACTTACCTGTTCCGTTTACCAAAGATGTTCAGGTAATATGAATTGATTATTGTATTTTCGAACTCTTTTTTTTTGCTGTCTAAAAACGAACTAACTAACAACCGTCATGCCGTTTCCCAGTAGGGAAAGGCAGAGAGAATGGATCGCCATACAATTCTATCTTGGCACACACTTCTTTGCTTCATTTACATTCACAACCACTTGAGTGAATGGTTTTCGGTTTTCGATTTAATTAATATCATTCCTCTAAATATTAATATGGAAACATATATGAACAGCGGTTTAAAGCCAATGATCCCACCAAAATTTACCGTTTATCCCATATTTTTAGGTCTATGCACATTCTATTTGGTACATTATGGCAAGCGATCGCTCAAGACATTTTTGCAAATTTTCCATAATATGCCAAAAATCGTTCTACTGGAATAAATTGGTGGATAAAAACTCTTCCGTTATTCTAACATGGCCCGACTAAAGTATTATTATCATTCCATATCTTCCCAAAGCGTCCCCGACTTCTACCATTCACTTTCGTATCGTATATTCTTCATTTCCTCCTTTCTATCTGTTGTGTAAGTAGAGAATATAATTTAAAAAAAACTAACCAACCATTACGCCGTTTCGCCGCAGGGGTAGGCAGAGAGGACGGACCGCCAAACAACTCGGTCTTGGCACACACTTCTTGCCTCATTCACACTCATACATACTCTTCTATTATTCTGACTCTTGACATGGCCCGACTTGAGTATCTGATTCACTTGGTCGTGCCATGTCTTCCTCGGGCGTCCTCGACTTCTGCTACCATTTGCATTTGCATCATATATTCTCCTTCCACTCCTTTCTTTGCTCATTTGCTCTACATGCCCAAACCATCTATGCGTCCCTTTCTTAATCTTATTCATCAGCCTTGCACTCTGTGGATCTCCACATTTCTCACACGATCATACATGGTTTTACCACACATACGCCTCAGGGATCTCATTTCAACAGCATTTCAGCATCTACTTTCATCCTTTCTCTGCTAGTTCCATGCCTCACTTCCATACATCAGGGTGGGTTTATTAGCGCCAACTGTGTTCAGTCTTCCATTAATGGAGTTACCTACATTTACCCTTCTTTCAATATCTCTGTCAGCCTTCCCATCTCTCTAGAACATACTTCCTAAATACACAAACTCATCCACCTGCTCCAAGTATTCCTCATTCACAACTATATTGCACACTGTTTTCGTACTCTCTCTTTCAAACACCATTACTTTAGACTTACTTATGTACATTCATCATTAACTCATTTTTCATACATACTTCGTGCATCCTAGACACGAGAGACTGTAGATCTTCAATACTGTTTGCAATCAGCACCGCATCATCAGCATACAACAGGCAACATACTTTCAGATTACTCAAATTCGCACCCAATCCCACCTCTTTCAATTCTTGCATACAATTATCCATGTTAAGATTGAATAACCACGGTGACATTACGTAGCCTCGTTTAACACCTTTTGTGATATCAAACCACCCTGAGAATATAATCACCGCAGTGAAACGAAGACGGACTTTTGAAAATTTCATGATTTGTGGAATTTGATAACCCAGGAAGAATAATTAACCATACAGACAATTTTCAATAACAAAGAGTGGTCCTATTGTGAATGTCCTGTTTTTAAATGCATCTATTTGAATTACACTTTTGTTTTCGGTAGTGAATGAATGCATATTTTGAAAGCGGGAATTAACCCACTTCCCGACATCCGATTGAGCTAAAACTCGACAGATAGACTCGTTGTCGATGACAATGCATTCTATCAAACTTTTGGTGGCAATCATGTACACATACGCGGTCATACATGCATTTCTCTGAAATCAGATGAAATTAATGCAGTTAATATGCAAAATAAATGTCGTTCCTACATGGTCGGCATTTAGCGAGGTTGGTACAGTTGTCGACTGCATTTCCTAGGTAGGAAGGTTCAATCTTCAAAATATTTTAAAGACTTTCGAAAATAGATTTACTATTTTAAAACACGATTTTACGGATCGATTTTTTATAAGGTTTTATCACCGGTGAGAATTTTTTTTTAGATTTTCAATCAATTTGTATTTAACAGTAATTTTTTTCCAGGAATTTGTCAAGTGCCTCTTCTTGAACGGTCAGACGGAGCTACAGAGCCGCCACCACGACGCATCGGAACGGGAGGACCGTGAAACCAACTATGCAACGGTCAACAAATTCAAGGTCAACGTCATGGCCAACTCGGCTTGTGTCGACCTGCTCGTGTGGGCCATCGGTGACGAAACTGGTGAGAACTGCTCAGCCTTTGAAATGTAACAGTAAAGTTGTAAATGCGGCATGAAAAAGAATGAAAGGTTGCAACTGAGCTATAGCAGTAATTATGGGCATAGTTCTGATGTCTCTATTATAACCTCTCACGTTTTCTTGTAAACGATAAAGATAAATGATAGGCTGCAACGGAGATCTCAGCAGCAAGAATGCATTCTTTTGGCTGCCAGGGCGTTAAGACCTGGCATTTAGAATTTCTGCCGATATGTAACATACTTCTTTTCTTTAAAAAATTTATGATCTTTTTGAATATAATTTCTATTCAGTTGCCGAGATAAAAATTAACTATACAAAATTCGCTCAACAGAAAAAAATCGCTAAGTATGCTCCAAAAATTATGAAAAAACACTTCTGGTTCTGATATTTAACATGTTGTAGGTATGAAAAAATTCACAGAGATTCTTTAAATGCTACATAACTCAGATGTAATGTATGATTTAATAAGTCATGCCTCTTGCGCCTATTCATTATACTCTTTTTTTTATATTAGCGTGTTTATTAGTCTTATTTACATATCTCCCTTTCAAACAATCTTTTTCTTCTTCTTTTTGAACACTTATAACGGAACCTTAACGAGAGGGTTCAATTCCGGTTCCAGTAAAGAATCGGTCCAAATTAATACTTATTTCCAATCTTTGCTACAAAGTTAGCTATTCCGTGTACGATGGTTTTTTCAATCTTCGATTCCTCGTTTGGTGATATTTATTCATGATTAAACCTGAAACCTTTTACAACTGGTTGAAATTTATTTATTTAGCTACCATAAGCATTCAGCCCATAGGCTCCCATTTTTCAACTTATTTCTTTCCCAGTGCGCCAATCCCTTTGGTAAAGTTTACCAAAGTTATCATTGGGTTTTTGACAATGTTTCCCAGTTTTACAACCTACTCAATTGCTGCCATAGACGAATGGGTGTTACTTTGGTAAAGTTTAGCAAAGTATTATTGGGTTTTTGACGATGTCTCACAGTTTCACAACATGGTATTCAACTCAATTACTGCCATAGACGAATGGGTGTTACTTTGGTAAACGTTTCTACTCCAATTACTGCTAAATGAGCCCAAGTCATTGAAGTAACACTTCATTTCAACAACTATTTACGCCAGGGGAGGTGGAAAAACATGCACAAAATAGGTTATTAGGCTTTTAGTTTCGGTTATTTAAATCATTTGTGTGTATTTAGATTGCAGTGGGAATCTTTTGGAAAAGGTCACTTCATACTAACAAAATCCAACATGGCGGTACAAGATATTTTGATGATGGAAATTATGGAAAAAATGGAACATTAACTTCAAAAATTTGTATCCGTTGAGCGCCAATATGTATCCAACTTGAAATCTGACAATAATATTTTCTGTTTGTGGGATTCTTTCCTTTGGCCAAACTACAAAGGTTAAATCGCGGAAGTTCGGCATTTCAATGGTTAATGCATATTTTACTATCTCCCCCGACGTCAATAGTAGTTTCATGTTGTAATTAAGTTGAAACGAAGTATTATTTAAATAATTTAGTTTATTTATTCATTTTCGGGAAATCGACAGCTTACATTTAATCAGTTTGTACATAAGTATTATATACATAGTAAAAAAAAAAACAAATTATGGATTTCCTCCTTGTGACTTTAACTGAGACAGAATAAAATGGAATAAGTTATTTAAATTTGTGAGAAAGGAATATGAATTAAAAAATTTATACAAAGCAAAGATTATATAAAACGAAAAATTTACAAAACAATAGCCAATTCGCAACTGAAAATATCAGCCATGGATAATACGCTATCGTAATTATTGCATAGTCTGTTCAGGCAAGAATTCTGCTTAGAGTTCGTTTTGCATTGATCCACCCTGAACAGGACACAAGAGCGTGTTTAACTCTGGGCATTGAATATTATTGTTAACTACTTTATACAGGAATAGAGCATCCTTATGATGATGCCTCCTTAGTGCAAATTAAGAAGTAACTTTACGGTTACTTCATCCTCTTCTCATTTCCATTAAAAGCTATTGATGTGTTCAACTCCCGAAAGCTACCACTAGTTGATTCTATTTCCTTAACAACTTATGTTTTTAGAAATAGTGTAACCAAATAATGTACCTATATAATCTACCATGAGTAGTTTCCTCAGAAAATTGATGATTTTTCTATTGTGTGTATATGGATACGGCGGCACTCTGTATTTTTTTATGTGCAAAACTTTAGCCTCTTTTGTTTAATATTCATCTCGTGTTGTATATTTCTATGTAGGTATTATATATTTTATCTTATTTTCCAGTTGAAGATGAGTATGACGTATTAGACTTGGCCCAAGTCCTTATGTATGAAATAGGTGAAAATGTTCTGTCAGTTAGTGTGGCCCTTGTTGCAAGCATAAAAAAATAATAACCCATAGATAAAAGTGCCAATTTGACAGGCTATAAAATTATATGTTTTTCAGCCATGTTTTTTTTTTTATTCCAGTACCTGCCCGCATAACTAAAAATAATTGTTCATCGTCCCTTTGCTATAAATAATTTTTTTTTTTTAATTTTCTGCCTTCCTGTCCTTAGCCAATTTGATGTCATTTTTGATTTTAAATCCTTGCTTGCTGGTTTTGCTTCCCGTTTGACAGCTCCGATCAAAGCATTTGTTTTTTATTTTCGAAAATATATTTTTTTCGTGTTTTGTTTTTGTTCTTTTATTTGAATATTGTTTTTAGGTGCTGACTCTTTGTGTGGCCGCTTGAATGAAAAACTGACTTCAACACACAATCATAAACTTGTACTGGCCCATATGCCATTACTGATGGTTTGTTTAGAGGTTTGTACATTTTTTTATTGATTAAAGTTATAAAATACTCTTGTCGTCATCTACTTACACGGCTAAATTTGGTATTAACTCATTACAATGCATTGCACATAAGCAATATAACGCATTACCTAGTAATCTAAAACTTTCGACAACTAACAAAAAAACATTGGCAAAAGCTCTTAAAAGCTATTTCCTCAGCAGTTTTATTAATGACGGACACATTCTTTCTTTGGAACTCCAAAATATCTTCTGCTTTTATTTATTTTAATGTATCTATGTTGTCTTGTCTTTAACATAATGTTGTCTTTCCTGAAATGAGTTTTGTAAACTCACTGGGAATAATATATTATAACTTATTATTTTGTAATAAATAAATAAAAAATATTTTGTACTGTCCGAGCGTCCTGTTTTAACTCAACCATTTGTCATTTTAAAATAAATGTAATTTTTTTTTGTTAAATCCGGTTCAGGTTTCGAGATGGTGGCCATTTTAACCTGTCATGCGCTGCAGTAACCGATTGGTACAGTAAAAAAAATCAATTCAAAAACATTAAGTTATTATGAAATTAGAATCAGCTGGCGCATAGCGAAAATTTTGCATCGTCATACAACGGGTTAATGGTTCAGTAAAGATTCTTTTTTCAAATGAGAAATCATCTCGTTTATTAACTAAGTTGGTAGGAAGTTAAGTACCTACTTTTAAATTTTATAATTTAAGAGAAAATTTATGTTTTTGATTGAAAATAGGAGAAAATTGGAAGCATTCTTTTTTGGACGCGAGGTCTAATATTCACAGAACTACTAGTATTAAGAACTACTAGGAAAATGTTTTATTATTTTCTGATGACAGGGCCTGGGCAAGTTGGCGGTGAAGTTCCCCAACATCGCGGGCACATCCATCAACTGCCTGCGCGAGTTCCTGGTGAAGCCGTCGCCTATCCTGGCTAAGCTGCACAAGCTGGCCGCCGACCGGGTCGTCAAGGAGAAGGTCAAAGTCACACGTTAGTAACAACACTATTCGTATTGTGGTCGGCTTTGTGGTAACGGCAGTAGTTACATTAATTTAATGAGTTCAACAAACAGAACACTGATAAAACAGAACATTGAAAAATGGAGAAAAAAATAAACAACACATAACTTTCTTCTTTTTCTATTCTTCGTGGTCCTGCGCTGCATTTGTGGATGTGATATTTGATCACTTAAAGCATTTGTGATTTTCCTCTGTTTCTCCTAGCCTAGCCTAATCTATTCTAACCTAACCTAACCTATCTTAAACTCACCAAACCCAATGTCTGCTCCATTTATTCCCTGGCGGAATTGATGATGTCCACAGGACTATGCCTGAGGTTCTAGGCTGGCTCACAGGCCTAGATGTCCCTCTCTGACCCTCCCACCATACGGAAGAAGAATAAAAAGACCTAACCTAATCTATTCTTTTATCATGTTCTGTTTTATTCGGTAACCCATTTAATGATATTAATAATTAAGGTTGGGGTGTTCAAAATAATGCCACTTTTGATGACAGTACAATCGGAGATCAGTGCTATTTTTAACATTTGACATTAAAATGGCTGTTTAACATTGATTCTTTGTCCGTTTCAGCTTTTCTTCAAACAAGTCGAGCATAACTTGTCTGCCGATCATAATTTGTTAAAAAGCTACAATGTACCGACGCATTTAACGGGGACCGTTCAAAAGTCTATAATTCAAAATGGTGCCGATTGTTGATTTGACTGTCATTAAATGTGATGAAAGTTTGAAACAAACCAACCTTAATGATGTTTGGGGATTGGTAAATAGCTAGAAATGCTAAAAACAGTATATATATATACAGTGAAACCCTCTTATAAGGTTTTTCAGGGGATCAAAACAAAAACTATGTGGTAATCTTACAAGGGTTTTACTGTATTTGCTAGTTGAGTTGAGTGTTGTAAATGTTACTTTATCATATTGTGTACATTAAAACAATGATTATTTTTTTATATTATAATTCAGAGATTTCTGTAATATTTTTTTGGGTGGCCAGATAACTCACCAAAATGTCAATTCAACACACCTTTAAAAAGTGATATAATGTCATGAAAAGTGATGAAACAAAAACTAGATTGCTTTTAATGACTTTATATCAATTTTTAAAGATGTGTTGAATTGACATTGTGCTGAATTATTATGGAACCTTCATGTCATATTATGAGCACTATGGCAAAGAAAAACCAAAAAAAGTTTTTTTTGGATTTTTTTATTTGCTTCTTGTGCTAATGAGTCTGTTGAGAAAGTGCTAGTCAGAATCGAGATGTTGCTTGAAATGGCTTTAGCTATGTTCGGTGACCGAATCTAAATTATTATTAACCTTAGTCTTTCCTTAATTTGGGTGGACTGGTTGGATACTGTAGTCTCAATGGCTTCTAGAAATAATGTAAACAAGATTCTTATAATGTTAAATGTGATTTACTGATCAATTTGGCAGCACTTTTCTGATATGTGGAATAATTTGAATAATTAATAATCATTGTTTTAATTTATTTGTTAATAACACGTCTGCGTTAAAAAGCTGTTAATACAAACAATTAAAATTTATCCTAAAATGTACATGTTAAAATAAAATTTCTGCTTCATTTTTCAAAAGAGAATCCAAGCATTATTCAAGATAATTATTTATATATACATATATGGCGTCCGGAAACCGGTGGTGAATCTACAAACGACTCCAAATAGTCGATTTTGTGGTATAACTTTTTTTTACAAATAAGTGATACCACAAAATCGACTATAAGCTCAAAAGCTTTCATTTTGGAGTAAATAGAGTCCGAAGTTGGAATTCATTAGGGCAATTTTATCAAGCCACAAAATGAAAACTTTACAAGAGGCGATAAAAATTAATATTTACAAATTCGTAAAATTAATTTAAAATGTTTAAGATTTTATGAAAGTGCTTATTTAAAAAAAAATTCTATTTAAAATATTTCATTTTATTTATATTCTATTTTAATTTTCCAGAAAAAACCTAAAAAAAACTTTGCCCATAAATAAAGGTTTAACGATCGTTGTTCCCAACTTTTCGAACGATCAATCTCAGGATCCGATCAGCCAAGTGATTTGTTCAGTAACGTTCAACTTGCCGTTTCCAAACATCTTTACAGTTGATTATCTTAAGTAGCCCTGCCCACTTTCATAGACAATAAAATGACGTCAAAGTAAAAACTTTCAATGTTAAATTAATATTGACAAATTAATTATTGCATTTATTATAAATGGATATAATTTAAAAAAATATATATATTTAAACATTATCCGATGTTTCATATATTTTTAAACAAACGTATGTAATATATTAAAAATAAAGTGTTAGCTTGACTTTAATGCCACCATGTCTTGGTGTCGCGAATATTTTTCACTCTGTCGACACTTTTTATTTACTGAGGCAAGCTTAATCCAATAGTTTGGCTTCCTTAAATCGGTTGATCGCTCAGTCGCCACCTTTCCGTTGGAAAGAGCGTAGTTTTGCATTTGAGCAGTGTTGAGCCAAAATTTCGGCTCAACTGTTGATCAGTAGGATTGGGAACAACGGCCGTTAGTGTTAAAAATGCCTGAATCAGCAAAATTTTTTTTATTACGTTATACTTTGAAGACTATTCTATACGAATACACTGAAAAGTAACATTCCCAACAAATGTGGCTTGAAGGGTTTTACCAAAACACAGTCGATGTCTTTTAAAATGCATCGAAGCTAGAAACTAGTTTCCGGACACCTTGTATGTTAATTATATGGAATCTCTCGGTATAAAAAAATAATTTAAATTATTAACTGCGACTTCGCCAAGCTTTTTTTTTTTGCTCATATCTCCACTTCCCAATGCTACGTTAGTCGGTAACAAAGCATTTCTCTAACGATGTATTATATAAATATATTGTATTTGCAAGCATTAATGTTTCCTACAACCAAGAAAAGAAAGAGATGATGAAAATGTAACTCTTTTGCTACATTTTCAATCTGTATTTTGCTTTTGCTAAAAAGATACAGTATTTTCAAAGGTAATTTTTCAAAATCTAGTGATGCTGCTGTTACAATATTAATAAATCTTTAAAGTGTTCATAATGGACAATCATTATTTATACAATTTTAATTATAATCTCATGACTGTTGATTAAATAATTTATTGTAATCTCGCGAATATTGATTGAATAAGTTTAGTCTCAAATTCTTTATTGAAAAATTGTTATCTCATGATTATGTATTGAATAATTTTTACTCATAATTGTAATCTCACGATTATTGATTGAATAATTTATTGTAATCTCATGATTATTGGTTAAATAATCGCACATAATTGTATTCTTTCGATTATACTCGTTTATGAATTCAATATTAATTATTTTAATCGGTTTCTTAAAATTATTGATTATTTGGTAACTTTATTTTACGATTGAATTAATGTAATCTTACAATAAATTATTGATTTTTTATAATCATAGTCATGCGTTTATTAATTGAATTATTTTGCACATCTAATGTACAACTATTCTAATGTGTAACCATTTTACAGTAATTATTGATTGAACAGTTGTAATTAAAATCATACAGTTCAATTGAATTGTGTAATGTAACCGTTATTGATTTGACAATTTTTTAATTGTAATTTGTTGCATCGCTAGTTTAACCCAGAAATTAACCAGAAATTAATATTGAAAAGTCTCCTGTTTCATAATGGATGTAGAAATTATTAAGGCTTTTATCGCTGTCTGTCCGCTATCGTTTCTGCATTGCACTACTACTATCTGCACCTGTGGCACTGTAAAGTCCTATCAATTGGAAAATACTAAATAATTAATAAATTAAACCCTAAAAATTAAAATAATGTGTATTTAAAATAATTGGTTTTGAGAGTGGAATTTAAAATTTGTAATAAATATTTTGTGGTGTATTACTAGTCTCGCTTCTTTTAACAGCTTCATAGTGGAGTTCTGATACCAATCCTGATGTATGGCAGTGAGGAATGCAATTGTCAGACCAATAATTAATGAGATTCCTGAGGCATTTGTGTAGTTAGAAAATGAATGAGCGAATTACGAACGAGAATATCTACTAGCTTTAAAAGTCTCCAGTCGAAAAGGAAGGGCCCTAGCAGTAACAGCTTATAAAATTATACATATCTATTGTTTGTACCAAACAACTACTTTCAGGGGTGGCACCATGATCTGCTGTGAATTCAACGTGGTAGAACAGAAGTGTTGGCTCAGCACAGCATCGCACGGGATGTGGTGCTACTAAGTTACATCTCTCTCGATGTCTTCAACATAAACCTTAAAGGTTTCAAGAGACATACAAAAGTATCTTAATTCATTGAAAAAAATCTGAATAGAATGAAATGTCTGAAAGATTGAAATATGATTTGAATGCATATAGTGGATGCGTTATGAAAGGAGTGTTGTATTAATTATGTCATGTTGTGCAGGTTGATAGAAAGGGTCTGGGACATCCTAGGAAGGCATGTTGTGCAGGTTGATAGAAAGGGTCTGGGACATCCTAGGAAGGCATGTTGTGCAGGTTGATAGAAAGGGTCTGGGACATCCTAGGAAGGCATGTTGTGCAGGTTGATAGAAAGGGTCTGGGACATCCTAGGAAGGCATGTTGTGCAGGTTGATAGAAAGGGTCTGGGACATCCTAGGAAGGCATGTTGTGCAGGTTGATAGAAAGGGTCTGGGACATCCTAGGAAGGCATGTTGTGCAGGTTGATAGAAAGGGTTTGGGACATCCTAGGAAGGCATGTTGCGCAGATTGATAGAAAGAATCTGGGACATCCTAGGAAGGCATGTTGTGCAGGTGGTTGATAGAAAGGGTCTGTTACATTCTAGGAAGGCATGTTGTGCAGATTAATAGAAAGGATCTGGGACATCCTAGGATGGCATGTTGTACCCCTGCAAGAAAAGTGTCACAATTCAAAAAAGTAAGTTCAGAGAAAATGTTAATTTTGTAATCTTATCATATTATGCTATTAATTTCGAAGCAAATATAACAAAAGTATAGTCAAACAATATTTTAATTAAATCTTTCACATCTTTTTAATGTATATTATGTAAGTACTTAATAATAAATATTATTTATTTATTTTCCAAATATTTCTGGATTTCACCCTTCAAGTTATTAAAAATGATGGAAAAAGGACTTTATCCCTTTTAGTGCCATTGTTTTTTACTCATATGTGCTTAGAAATGCCAAAGAAATCTTTTGTTTTTGATATCATTTACCCTTGTCTCGAAAAAAAAACTGTATCTCTTCAAAAAATTATCGAATTTTAATAAATTTTTCGGTGTTTTCTTAAACTCTTTGCACGCGGCCGTATCAACTGTTACGGCAAAAAGTCCATACTCACATGCGGCTGTATCAACAGTTGATACGGAAACTTTGAATGCCGATATTCCAGCGGTCTTTTGACATAAATTTATTTCCCGCTCGCTTGAACATTCGTAGAACTATCACGATGCTGACATCTACAAGAATTTCTCGAAAATAAAATTGTATTTCATTAAAAAAACATCGATAATCAAGTGAGCCTCTTTGCGCCTTCGAGTGCTATAGTTTACAATTTTGTCAACGGATGGCGTTAGTTCAATTTTGTTATTATATTAACCACTCAGAACATTAGAACATCAAAAGACGTAAATATGATAATAGCGGTCAAGACATTAGAACGTCTTTTCACGTAAACGCGCGAGATTTTAGAAAAATCGATTTATTTCCATCACTAGTAAACGGATTGCCATGATTTAAAAAACAGAGTATCGATAATGAATAACGCTACGCGTCTGTATTCAAGAATATCTATGGAATGTAGAGGTGCATTATCTAAGTCGATTGGATATGTCATCTTGTTCGTTCATAATTTATTGCGTTTTTAAATAATTTATTAAAAATATTTTAGTTTGGACGGTTAATATTTTGAGGTGACTAATAGTTTTTAATTATATTTCTTCAATATATAAAGTGTTATTTCTTTATGATACTCAGAAAAAAGTACATTTTTCACAGCTTTGAAATAATGGTCAGCGATTTTTACATATTTTTGACGTTTTCAGAAAATGTATATTTAGAAACGCAAATATTTACGTATAACAAAACAATACGATAGTGAATTTCATAATCTTTCCAAAACATTTTTTAGAATGAGGATACGTTTCCCAAAACGTGAGTTATGAAGCTTTTAACAAAACTCGTGAATAACACAAAAATTTTCACGTTTTGACAGTTCGCAAAGGAACACAAAGTAAATAAAAGTCTTTTTCTGAGAGGTTAAGTGACATAAAATTTAAGTGTCCAGTTTTAGAAAAAGTTTTCATAACTAAAAATGATAAGTGATCATGGTGTCCCACTTGTGTCTATCACCTAAGTACACACACGCCGAGTGAATGGCGGGACCACATTCAAAAGATACGGTACGTCTTTGTATGAAATTTTATGTTTTTGTTTTTATAAACATCTAAGAGTGTTGACATTCACTGTTTTTGTAATTGAAATAAGCGATTTAAAAAAAAATAACGCACACCATATGCCCTACCTCGCACGCCGAACTCTCAACGCACACTAAAGAAGTGAAAATCGTCGAAATATCGACGATACGCATTCAAACGGTTAAAGATATGTAAATACTTAGCCCTTTAAAATCCATTCCGACTTGTTCATCTTCTTTATGAACGCTCTGGCATCCAATTTTGGACACAAATCTTCTTTAACCTCTTTCCGCATGATGGGATCACCTACGTATTTAATTTTGAGTTGTGACACTTTTCTTGTGGGGGTGCGATGTCATGATCAAGTGAATCAAATAGTTGAGTCGAGTCATGTCAATAACGGAAGAGTGAGTGTGAATGTGAATAAAACAAGGAAAAGATGCAAAGGACAAAGTTTATGACATCAACTCTGCCTACCCCTGTAATGATATGGTGTGCTGGTTATGTAGTTAAATAATAAGTTGGGTTAAGGTTTTCATAGCTGTATTTTTATTTGTGTAAATTTGATCAAAATTGTATTTTTTTTTGGTTAACATTTTCTCAGTGTAGTGGAGATTAATATTTCCAAAAACTTTGGCAAACGAATGAAAGAAAAAAGAATTGGCTGAAAAGATTAATACATTTTTATTATTAACACATAATTGTTTAAAACAATAATTGGTCTGGTTTATTTTAAAATTTGAAGGTTATGGGTTTTTAATTCTATCTCTTTCCACTAACTTTTCTTGGTCTGTTTAATGTTTTAAATTTTTTGACAATTGATATGATTTACAATGTATCCATGAATGATAGGAGATGTTTAAGTGTTATGCAATAATCGTTGTAAACAGCCATCAATTTTCACCGACTAAATAAGAATCGGCAATTATTGCGAATCTTTTACTGACAAATTAAGATATGACAATATTATCTTTTCCTGAAAAATTAAGAAGAGGTACTTAATATTATTCTTTTCCTAAAATATTACGACATGGCACTTAAATGTATTCTTTTCCTGACAAATTATAAAATGGTAGTTAATAGTATTCTTTTCCTTACAATTTAAAAATTGGTACAAAACTATTTTTTTCCTCACAAATTAATAAATGGTACTTAATACTATTCTTTACCTGACAAATTAAGAAATGGCACTTAATACTATTCTTTTCCTGACAAATTAAGAAATGACACTTACTACTATTGTTTTAGTGACAAATTACAGTGTTTTATCTCTTTTTTATATCACACTTATTGAGAGAAAATCACATGGGTTGCTCTAAAATTGTAAGTATGTAAGACACTACTTTCAAAGATATGTAAATACTTCCCACCGTAGCCCTTTAAAATCCATTTTGACTTCTTTATCTTCTTTATGAGCGTTCTGGCATCCAATTTTGGATATACAACTTCTTTAATCTCTTTCCGCATGATGGCATCACTCGTTGCCAGCAAACTTTAACTCCCACTTTTTACTCTTCGTCGAACAGAGACCATAAAATTTTCATTAGATATCCAAGAGTGCCCCTTTTTACATAATTTATATTAAATTTAACAAGAATGAACACAGTGCCTACATCTGATTTCGAAAGATTTTGACGAATGACGTACACCCAAAACTCTAAAATAAGTTAACCATTGCTTTTATTTCCCAATCAAGAAAGCCACCCGATTGTATTTCCAAAAGTTTGCTAGCCAAACTATGTTCTTAAAATACCATTCTAATAATATAAAGTGAAAATATTCTTGCGAAAACTACGATTATTGCAAAACTCTTTTATCTCCCGTCGAGATTAACATGGGAAGATTGACCGAGCTTTGATCCCCAGTGCAAGGGCGCGAGCTGACGGACGTGGGTAACGATTTAGGGACCGTAGACAACAACATTGCGTCTTCTCGTTGTTCAGCATTCGAGAAGCTGCGCGATGCCGCCATAGAGAACCTCTGCATCGCGCTGGAGGCCGCGCAGTCGCTGGACCCGCTGCCTGTGGTGGAGCTCGTCTCCTCCGTCAGTAATAGGCTCTTCACGGCCGAAAGCAGCGACATGTAAGTCTACAAAGTGTTGGAAAATTTTTATATTAACAAATAAAATTTTAAAAATTGTTTCTTTAGTTTCGTCCATTCCAAACTAGCAAATCTAGCAGTTAAAGAGGCAAAATAAAGTGTTTGAAAAATGTAAATTGTGGCAGTCAGTGCAGAAGTGGTGTAACTCACAAAAATAGCGAGCTTAGATAAGATGCAGAGTGGAAGATACTCTCAGTATTGCCCTGGTGCTTACACCTTACACTTAATGGTAGTCTTAACTACCATTATGAATTGAAATGTCGCTTGTAATGGCTTTGGCTGTGTTTGGTGAGCCGATCTTAATAGCCAAGTACTTCCCTACCTTCCTCTTCCCCATCTCATTCCCCTCCCCCACTAACTTCACCTCACAACATACCCCAATTAAAGATGCCATAGTCTTACTGGCTCCAAACAGTTGGGAATCTTTTGTGGTATTAAAATTTATAGGGAGTTTACATCCCCCAAAAATGATAATAATGTTTACCTTTCTCTACATTTATGTGAGACTGGTATCATTATAATCCAGACGCCAGACGCCTCGCGCAGCAATTCATTCATTCTCTCTCCAGCGGTTTCAGCCGCCGGTTTATCCCTAAATCCCCTCTAACTTACGCTCTCTCTCTCTTTTGTTCATAAAATTATTGTAACGTGAGTTTGTTAAAATAAAACTAAATTTAAAATATTTGATTTCTGATTTTACACACCGAGAGTAACCACGCAACCTTGGATTCTTTGGTTTGAAGAACCACAGAATCATCCAGCCAACAATCCACTTAAATTTGAAATAATTCACACACCTACAAGTTTTTTTATAAAATAATTCAATTGGCGCCATCTACAGGGTTTTCCAATAAGAGGTGTTATTTTGAATAGCCCGCTATTTCGGTAGATGTTACTTTTGAAGCTGTCATTTTTTGACATTTGACAAGTAAAAACTACGCCATTAATAAAAATGGAACGATACACGCTTCAACAACGCATTGAAATTATTAAAATTCACTTGAGTGAATCAAATGCAAATCATCTTGAGTGATGAGGCCCATTTCCACCTCGGTGGCTTCGTCAACAAGCAAAATTGTCGCATCTGGGGCTCGGAAAACCCAAGAGTTATTGTTGAAAAGCCTCTCTATCCTCAACGTGTGACTGTTTGGTGCGGTTTATGGTCCGGCGGAGTAACAGTTACGGTGAATGGATTGCGCTATCGAGAGATGATTAATGATTTTTTATGGCCGGAATTGGATGGTATTGATCTGGACAACGTTTACTTTCAACAAGACGGCGCTACGTGCCGCACAAGCAACGAAACCATTGATCTTTTACGATTGAATATCAAAATAACACCTCTTATTGGAAAACCCTGTATGAAAGATCAGATTATAAGGTCTTTTAAGTATACCCTTAATATTGTTTCAGGAGCGCTATGCTTTCCAAAATCTTGTCATTTCAAGTGCATTATTTTTATGTTAATATTATATGACTTATTAAATAGCTGTACTTAATTTTATACCCACAATGTTTCAGCTCCTCAAGTCTCATTAGCACCAACATAGTAATAATGCTGGGACATGTGGCCGTGGCTCTTAAGGACATCCCAAAGGCAACAGACACCATCCTGCTCTTTTTCCAACAGAGGCAAGTTTCTATAAATTATGCTTTACATTCATTTCCGTTTTTAAATATGTTTTGTATATTTTTTGTTTTTGGGAATGAATGAATGCAAATCTTCCTAAATGCGAAACTGATAAACTACAATCAGTGTTTAACGCCGCAGGAAGGCTTCTCACCGGGTTACCCAAGTTTTCGCACATTTCGGAACACCTCCGAAATCTTCACTGGCTGAAGTGTCCTGAAAGGATCCAGTACAAGCTATGCTGGATGGTGTTTAAAGCTATCAACGAAATGGCGCCACCGTATATTACTGAGCTATGCATTCCGGAAAATACTGGTCTAAGGCAGTCAAGTCTTAGATCAGCGACATCATCTGCAATTGGAAGGTTGAAAGAGCTTAAGCGAAATCCGAACACTAAGTTTGGTGATCGTGCATTCGGAGTATCCGGCCCTAAGGCTTGGAATAAACTTCCTATGGAATTGAGATGTATAACCAGCCCAACAGAATTTAGATCCAAACTAAAAACTCACTTTTTCAGACACTCATTTCCATAAATCCGTCATTCTATCCAAATATATCATTTTTTTCATTTTTTTTATACCGTTATTGTCACATTATCTAGCGATTCAGGTCATTCAATTTTGCTATTGACTTGCCTACCAATGGACAATGGACAATATCAGCGGGAACATAACAAGTCAATCGGTTTAATTGTTGGCATATGAATCATCTAGATGCGTTTAAGATTGACGATTGATTTTATTCATTAATTTCATTCATTTAACAAATATATCAAGCTAACAATAAAAAACCCTAATATAATAGAACTTCCTTCTTCTTCTGGCGTTAGTAAGATTAGATTGTTAATATTAATTTTAGTTGTAAGTTGCTAAATATGTAAATACTCTTATATATGTCGTTAAGATAGTAGTTATAGGACTTAGTCATAAGTCACTAGATATAAGTCTTTGAGATAAGTCAGTAGTTCTAGTATTAACTATTTAAGAAATAGTACAGCGCCCTTGAGGTGATTTCTCACGAAAACGGCACTATATAAATTAGCCAAATATTATTATTATTGAATCATGGAAGCGGAAATTAACCCACTTCCCGACATCCAATCAAGCTGAAACTCGGCAAATAGATTCGTTTTCGGTGACGATGCATTCTATTAACTTTTGGTGGCAATCATGTACATACAAGCAGAAATACACGTATTTCTCTGAAAGAGATGAAATTACAGCAGTTAATATATTAGATAAATTTCGGTTGTACCCAATCGGCATTTGGTGAGGTAGGTAGAGTTGTTATCTCCAGTTCCAGTTCAGGGTAGGGAGGTACAATCCTCAGTCGAAGTAAAAAAAAAAAAACAATTAAGTTTTAAAAGACATAGATAAAAAAAATAGATGTATTATAGTACAAAAAATTATGGGTTGATTTTTTAATGCAAGATAAACTCAGTAAAATAATTTATTATATGCCTTAGTGATCAGTGATGGTCGCCCCTTGAGGTCATCTGGACATTTACCCCAAAATATTAATATTAATAATATTAGATGACAATAAATCGTAAAAACCTTAGGAACAGTCAATTCTGTTTTTGCAGTTTTTTTCAATAACACTATCAACAAAGCTTAGAGGAAATATCCATTCTTATTAGGATCCTAGATTTTTCCCACCCCCATATATACATCGCATACTAATAGTGTGGGAATCAAAGGTGTGCATTCCATTTATATACATAAGCACTGCCTACCTTACTCGCATAATATTAACATATATAAACTCATTGTAAAATATGCTCTAAGTTCCAGCTACGAATCGCCGTACCGACCGTACACTAGAATGTGACAAAAGCAAAAACTAAGAATGCCAAATGTCGTCAGATTGTTCAATGTCTACCCTGTAGGAGCCGGCAAGAATATTCAATAAACGAAAATACATTTTTGTTGAGGCCAACAATACCATACTTGATAATGTTACATTTTAATTTTTGTGTTTAACAAACCCAGTAGAAGTAATATTCAAAGGCAAAATGAATATATAAGGCCGGCACTGTAATTACAATGCTTCAGCTCTTAGAGTTTAAACTACATAAAATATGTACATGTTTGCTTTGTTCGCATTCAAGACCTGAATCGTTTGTGTTAGACTGTTTATTTAGCAGAAAAAAAATTGAACTTTCATGTATCTGGTAATAGGCTTGTAATATGCATAGATGAATGATTTGGCTTATGAAATCCAAACCTAATCGGCAACACTCAACAGTTTAGTCATTGTTAGCAATTTGAATTTGTTATTTTCCCTTCTGCCTTCCCTGATCCAAAACTCTGTGCGTGCCACTGGTAAGAATAAAGAATAATGTGTTTTATTTTTGATGATTTTTATACACTACCGTGAGATTAAGTGGCAGCAAATAAAAGTAAGGATGGGTTTATTATCTAGAAATAAAAAAAAATATTTAAGAATACTAAAATGTATTACCACAAAAAAGACATAATAAAAAAGAAATTAATTAGCATCCTACTATATAATCTGTCTGGCAGAGGGCTTGCATGGGTAAAATGAAGGTGTGATACCAGTTCGTTCTTGATGCGAAGTAGTTCACAGCAACTCCCAGTTTATAATTTATCCAAAAATAATCTTGTAGTCCAATGCAAAACAGCCTCACGCTGCTGGTCTCCAAAAGGGTCCCTCTTAACCAATCAGGATCGGCAGATGTCATCCGATTCCATCAATCCAATGGTCAATGCTCCATATGCAAAGCTGATGCTCACAAAAATTGGCGAATATGTTCGTCGAACCTCAACCAAGAGGAATGCCCGCTGCTCTGGGCTGGTGATCAAAGAATGGCAACTGCTTCCAATGCAAATCACAGATCCTTGCTCCCTCAGGTTTTTCAACTCTTCAAGTCAGAATTCCAGGGCTGTCAATATGACCAATAGCAAAATGACAATGTGTAGGTACTTAAAGTTCCCACACACCAAGACCATAGATGCGATGTAAGTACAGTGATGCACACACACCTTGTTACAAATCTTATATGTAAACACTTATCTCCCATTTTTCTACATAACATTTTTTATTTGTTTACATAAACGCGCATTGGTCTTTTACATAGATACAAAATAAATATATAAAAAACATAATAGTTATAATAATAACAAATACAATTAATGATTATTGCATATCTGCATGTATGTTTGCTTTTTGAAGGAAGCAATGTTATTTGAATTAAGGTAGGCAGAGCAGATTTCATTCTCCACGCGACGCAATCTCTGTGAACAAGAATTGTAGATAAAATTAGTGCGAGAAGCAACTATTTAAAATGGAGCATGTAGTCTAGTGTTGTGTATGTTGGGGATACAACACTATCAAAAGTAAAAATAGAATTAAGAGTATTTTAGTTGAATGAATGCCAAGTCATTTAGAGTTTGCATCAGTTGTTTGGTCTCTATTTTACACAATCCACATAAACAAAATCGAAGCAATTCAAAACAAATTCCTAAAATATCTATGTTACAAGTCATTTATAAGATTTAATAATTATGCAGAGGCAACTTCATACTTTAAAATTGATTCACTGTGTGTACGGAGGCATCATAAGGATGCACTATTCCTGTATAAAGTAGTTAACAATAATATTCAATGCCCAGAGTTGCTAAACAAGATTCCATTCAATGTACCTGCGCGTTCAACACGCTCTTGTGTACTGTTCAGGGTTGATCAAAGCAAAACAAACTCTAAGCAGAATTTTTGCCTGAACAGACTATGCAATAATTACAATAGCGTATTATCCAAGGTTGATATTTTCAGTTCCGAATTTACCAAATACAAAAGGTCCATAAAAGAATATTTCTCTGATGGTTTGTGAATAATGTTTATGTCTCTATTGTTTATATCTCTATTATGATTTGATTTATACCTACAACCTCTCTCCATGGCTATAAATGTATTGTTTTGTAAATTTTTCGTTTAATATAATCTTTGATTTGTATAATTTATTTAAATAACTTATTCCATATTATGCTGTCTCAGTAGAGGTAAAGTCACAAGGATGAAATCCATAAATGGTTTTATTTTACTATATAATACTTATGCACAAACTGATTAAATGTAAACTGTCTATTTCCCGAAAAAGAATAAATTAATTATTCAATATTGTAGATTCTGCCGTGTTCCCGCTTTGGACACGCTCATAGTGGACCAGCTGGGCTGCATGATCATCTCGCAGTGCGACGGCACAGTGTACGACGAGATCATGAAGATGTTCACCGTCATCACCGTGGAGGCGGGGAGCGCTGCGTACGGAGTCAGCGGGGCCATCGATGACAGGAAGCAGTATAGGTAAACTTTGTTTTCATTTAAATATTACAATCAACAAATGAATTGATTCATAGTAATTCAAATATGACAGCATGAGACGAGGAGTTCGGTTGCTATACAATATTTTCAAGATGCATTTAGTTCATCAGGGGGAGTTAGGCTGTGTCTTGTACCATAGCACTTAATTTGGGAAGTGGATATGGGTACCGCCACCCCGGGAACCATTTATTGGATAACTATCACCTCTGCCATAGGTCACCCCAATTTGGTGTCTTAGCTGGGGTGCCCAGGCCTGCGATTCTGGAGTTAAACGATCAATCGTTTTCGTATGCGCCGTCTTCGAGTGAAAAACTACTAGTCATCGCGACTAACTTTTTTCGAATGTTTCAATTTTACGTATTCTTGAGCGTCGAACGGTCGAAGTTGGTAGAAGAGATGATTATATTGGCAACCCCTGTGAATATTGTCTATGTTCCTGATGTTTTTGGGATTTCTATGGTGTGACTGTCAAACAGACAACAGTTATTCGTTATTCAAAACAGAAATGGCTGCGGGACATATTACAAATTGCCAAAAGCAACTCTTAATTGAGCTTGTAAGCTCCGATAAAGACTTAGTAAGTGGGAAATTTTCACCCACCTTTACATTTGCGGAATCCGCGCGGCAAAACAAAAATTGACGGCTAGACTAGATTTTGACAGCCAATTCCATAGAAACGCCAACAACCTACCACTCGCTGCCCTGTTTCTACTGGTTATACCCAGTAGTTGTTGTGTGGAATGACTTTTGACGTTTGGCGTCAAAGTATGTACCTTCGACCAATTTCGGGAATAGCAACGACGACCAACGTACGTACTTTCGACGGCGATTACGAGCGCCCTCGATTCAGGAATAGAGCCCAAGGTTCATGGGGTTAGGTTGAGGGAGATCATTTGACCTCTCCAGCGGGACTCGCAGTGTGAGGAATGGATTAATACGTCTGTCACTCCTGGACACACCGCCCCCCAGATTCCTACCCACCCACCCCTCATACCTGTTTCCTTCCCAATACTTCCTCTCCTTTATTTCCTTAAAAAGACCCTCCGTACCTCATCCCCAAAGATGACATGAGGGAAATTATTTTCCTCAGGGCTTCCTGTGTGGAGCTAATGTAAAAAAAAACTGTATATTGTTCCACTTATTATCCAATATTTATATTTTTTTAAATTATTTATACTGCGTTTTTACAAGAAGATCTCACTTACTTGAGAACAATTCAGTTATAAAAACTCAGTTATTACACAAATAGGTACAACAATTACAAAAATCTACTAATACATAGGATTCGTTAATTTTCATACATCTAAATAAAGATTAAAATATAAAACAAATAAAAATAAATATACAAAATTTTAATATTATATTTAAGCTCAGTCAAATGTCAAATAGTACAACAAAACTAATATAATAATTATCTGGCTTGTTTGGGTTTTTTACCATCAAGCATATTCAATCGTAAAAGATCAATGGTTTCGTTGTTTGTGTGGCACGTAGCGCCGTCTTGTTGAAAGTAAACGTTGTCCAGATCAATACCATCCATTTCCGGCCATAAAAAATCATTAATCATCTCTCGATAGCGCAATCCATTCACCGTAACTGTTGCTCCAGCCCCATTTTCGAAAAAGTAAGGTCCAATGACTCCGCCGGACTATAAACCGCACCAAACAGTCACACGTGGAGGATAGAGAGGCTTTTCAACAATAACTCTAGAAAATGACAATTTTGCTTGTTGACGAAGCCACCGAGGTGGAAATGGGCCTCATCACTCAAGATGATTCACTCAAGTGAATTTCAATGCGTTGTTGAAGCGTGTATCGTTCCATTTTTATTAATGGCGTAGTTTCTACTTGTCAAATGTCAGAAAATGACAGCTTCAAAAGTAACATCTACCGAAATAGCGGGCTATTCAAAATAACACCTCTTATTGGAAAACCCTGTATTAAAAATAAGACCATATTTTGTTTCAGGCACGTGGCTGGAGCGGTCATTAATGCCCTGGCCAACATTGCGGCCAATGTGCCCGGCGAGCAGGGCATGACGGAGCTGCTGGGCCGCTTGCTAGAGCTGTTTGTGCAGTTGGGCCTGGAGGGCAAGCGGGCCTCCGAGCGGACGCCCAACTCCACCAAAGCCTCCAGCAGCGCGGGCAACCTGGGTGTGCTCATCCCTGTCATTGCTGTAAGTTACTTCATCTCTGAGGCTCGGTTGTTTCGCAGAAATTAAAATGTAACCATTTTAGCCATTTTGTTTTTTCGACATTTGAAAGCTCCCCGTTAAATACTGATTTTTGGTGCGTTTTAATAAGCTGAGAAGCTTAACAACATGATAGTTGTCCTCTTCTGTTGATCACAATTTGTTCAAAAGCAGAAACGAACTTAGAGTCGGCATTGAACATGATCTGAATGGTCATTTGATGACTTTGTTACATTTGAATTTCAGCGAAACAATTGAGCCTAAGTCATCTACCAACGCCCCGTTCTATCACCGTCTCCCTTGGTGTAAGTTAACGTATGTCTAAGTCACCGTAAGTCACCATGATAGTGGGTATGTTAATAAGCATAGACTGTTTTATCTCCCAGCCACCAGGACTATCTTGCCATACCGTGGTCATGCCGTTTGGGAGGGCAATCGTGCTGTTGAACAGAATTGTGATGTTTGGTAATAAGTTGGGTTTTCAAGCGATAGATGGCACCAGTCATAAAGCTTACTTCAGAGCCCGACAGATGTCGCTAGAGTGTAGCAATTGCCTGTGGGATATTATTGCCAGACAACAAGCTTCTAGAAACAGAGAATTACCAACCCTCAGGTAATAAACAGTGTAGCTAAATCCAGACTTATTTATTGTAATGTAAATAAACGCAATTATAATTATTTATTTATTATCACACGCCCTAATGGGCTTTTACACACTACAAAGTTTAATAGTTGAGTATCACAGTTATTATAAATTCAACAAAATTAAAACGATAAAGGAAACATAATACAACGAAAAAATATTAAATGTTACAACAAAAGCATATAATAAAATAAGATACATCAGTAAAAATGATAAGAAGTCTCACATAAATAGATATTCAAAATAAAAATATATATATATATATTGCGGAAATTATAAATGTCTATTTGTGTCTTGATATATAAAAGAATTGAAATAAACAACATTTATATTGATTATTTTTAAGATGAAATATATCTCCCAGATCAGAGTATTTATTTCCGAGACTGTGAAGTCTTGGAATCGGGGAATTTTGATAAGACAGTGTCCTGGTGTTGTAAAAATAAAAGGGTAGTAAATTTCGGCAAGATCTTTTGGGTATGTGGATGCTGATTAATTGGAGTAACTCAGGACAGTCAATTTTGTAATGAAGTATTTTATGTAATACTATTAAATCTGTGTTTATTCTTCTTTCAGAAAGTTTTAATAGGGACAATTTATCTAGTAAGTAGTTATAATCAATGTTTTCTACAGGAATATGCAATTTATAGTTTATATACTTCAGGAACTTATGTTGAATATATAGTAAGTAAGTAAGTAAGTAAGAACCTTTTACTTTTTCAAAGAGTTCCCAACACAGGAATCTGCAAGAAAGCAGAGATATAACAAGAATCAATTCAGATATGGAAATACATCGCATCAATGAAGCATAAAATTTATTTATTTTACTCCTGCTGCACATGTTATTTAATTTAGCTTTACAAACTTATTCAAAAACACTGTAAAATTGATCCATTTTAATGTTTTTGAAATAATAAAATGAAATCAATTGAATAAAAGAGTATGTCTGTTGTATTTCAATATCTTTATTACCCTACTTTCTGAGTGTATATACTGTATATCTTCTTATAGTCTTTATAGGTTATACCAGTTATATAATAGCTATACCAGTTAAACTTTACACGGGACAAATTATTATTCTCGACCTGTCTACAGTATTTTACTTGAAGTTGATCATAAAAAGTCAATTTCCAAATTCTGTGAAAGTTCTGTTTTTATTTAATTTCTCTGAAACAACCGCCATAATAATATCATAACTTCCGCAGAACTTTTTTCACAGAAGTTTGATGAATTGTTCAAATTCTATGAACCTAAGGACGGGTCACAGAATTTGAACGATTCATCAAATTTCAAAGGTGATTTTCAAGTTCTGTGAAAGTTCTATTCGAGAACTGTTATTATTGCAGTTTTGTGAAACAACTGGCCAATAATGATACATCAGAACATTAATAGAACCTTCATAGAACTTGAAAATCAACTTTGAAATTTGATGAATTGTTCAAATTCTGTGAAATAACCCGTCCTAAGTGTGTATATGTACATATAATTAAATGTTAATGTTGGCAGGTGCTGGTGAGGAGGCTGCCCCCCATCAGGAACCCCAAGCCCCGTCTACACAAACTGTTCAAGGACTTCTGGCTCTACTGTGTGGTGATGGGCTTCACTGCGGCTGAGTCAGGTATGGTACTAACCGCCACTCCGCAACTATGCATTGTCTTTATTTTACTTCAATGCTTCTGGCTTTGAGTGTAAGGAAAACAAATATCAAAGAACAACAAACCACCACAACCACAACAACAACCACCACTACAACTATTACCACAACCACCACCACAACAACACTATAACAACCACCACCACAACAACCACTACAACAACCACCACAACAACCACTACAACAACCACCACAACAACCACCACAACAACCACCACAACAACCACCACAACAACCACCACAACAACCACCACAACAAACACTACAATAATTACCACAACAACAATCACCACAATTTCCACCACTGCAACTACCATAATAATCTATTCCTCAACCACCATAATAACCTCTTCAACTACCAACCACCACAAAAAACCACAAAAACAAATGCTACAATTGCCAAAACCACAACAACCACCAAAACAAACACCATAACAACCACATCACCAACCAGAACAAATACTATAATAATCACTAAAACAAACACCGCATCAACCACCACAACAAATACCACAACAACCACCACAACAAACACCACAACAACCTCCACAACAAATACCATAACAACCACCACGACAAACTAAGAAACAACCACCTCCTTTTTTTTTCTTGAATGATGAAAACCAGAAAGATTGGAAACAATGAGTGAAATTAATAATTATTTAAAAACTATGCATTTTTGATGCCATTATATTATTAATGCTGAAAATCTTATTAATTGCATTATATAATTTAAGTTTTAATTATAATTTACATTTTCATCGAGCTTGATGCTTTTAGTTTAAAATACATGCCACAGGCATTGGTTAACCTTTAGAAGAGTATGGCCGTACCGTGTACGTCTGTAGAAAAATATGAGTATGGACGTACACCGTACGGCGGTATCTGTAGGAATCGTCCTAATAATAGTATGAATTATTAATGATATATACAATATTCTTTTATTATTTGCCAAATTACTAGATGAAAATCTCCAATACATATTAATAACTATGGTCACGGGAGCAACATAGCCGAAGATGATCCAATCTCAAGTCTTCCAAGCTTACGTGACTGGTACCAGTGCAGTTCTGATGAGTTGTAAAAGGCTGCAGCATATAGGATTAAGATTTTAAGAAAGATAAACATTCCCAGGTTACGAATAACCTGACAATATTTGAATTCCTCCTACAATCATTTTAAGTGACAATTTTTGCTTGTGCAATGAAGGAGGATTTAACTAGCAGAGGATTGAACCTGCAACCACAATCCGATGCATTTTTCCACTCAAGCACTAATCAGTTCCGATGATAGCCAATCTTGGACACGAGAGGGCACCATAAGAAATCTGCAAATTATTATAAAGCCTATTTTTCACCAATTTCCTCTCACTTTCATTATGTTACATGATTTTAACCTCTCCGCGAGTACGGACGGAATGGTTCGTTCGAACAAAAAAGCCCCAAATAATATGAACGCACCAGGGCGGCGCGGCGTCTGCGGCTAACATTCAAATAAATATAACGGTTTGTGTTACAAAACGCAGGATTACTTAATCAGTTTTCATAATATAAGATTATTATTAGTTAATTGTGATATTAAAGTCACACAAATTGTTACGAAAGTCTCGAAGACTTGAGTTGGAACAACCTAACTCGGCTGGTCGCGGGAGATTGGCTTCTCCGACTTGTTTACAAAATGTCAGCAACGTTTGCCTGTGCAGGAACCTCCGTGCAGATGTATGGCGATAGTCGCAAAGATGCTTGATTCGTCGAGTATCAGATACTTGTAAAAAGTCGCTCGCCGAGAGGTTAAATCATAAAATTATTGCTAAATTCTAAAACATTGTTTTCTTTTTACCGGTGTTATTTTTCTACACTTCCGTTTAAACACGGCGACAACATTTTGATAGTCATCTTTGAACAGGCGTTAGAAAACGTGAGTAAAACTAGCAAAAGGTGCTATGTGGTCCCCGTCCTACACACTTTATATATAGTCCGTTAAGCTATGAACAGTTGTCCTATTCATTGCCACCTTCAGGGTTAATCTGTTTCTTTTCACAAGTCCTAGAATGCAAAGATGTCTTACTAATGGTGGAGTTGGCACGTTACTATAATGACGGCGTTGTTTTCAACGCCGACACTTTTGTATAGCTGCATGTTCCTTAGTTCATAGTTTCGATGGGCATATTCGAGATATCCACTTTGAAATCTCTGGTCAATTGAGAATTGAAACATTTTGAAATGTTAAATACAGGGTTTTCCAATAAGAGGTGTTATTTTGAATAGCCTCCTATTTCGGTAGATGTTACTTTTGAAGCTGTCATTTTTTGACATTTGACAAGTAGAAACTACGCCATTAATAAAAATGGAACGATACACGCTTCAACAACGCATTGAAATTATTAAAATTAACTTGAGTGAATCAAATGCAAATCATCTTGAGTGATAAGGCCCATTTCCACCTCGGTGGCTTCGTCAACAAGCAAAATTGTCACATCTGGGACTCGGAAAACCCCAAAGTTATTGTTGAAAAGCCTCTCTATCCTCAACGTGTGACTGTTTTGTGCAGTTAACGGTCCGGCGGAGTCATTGGACCTTACTTTTTCGAAAATGAGGCTGGAGCAACAGTTACGGTGAATGGATTGCGCTATCGAGAGAGATGATTAATGATTTTTTATAGCCGGAATTGGATGGTATTGATCTGGACAATGTTACTTTCAACAAGATGGCGCTACGTGCCACACAAGCAACGAAACCATTGATCTTTTACGATTGAATATCAAAATAACACCTCTTATTGGAAAACCCTGTATTTCATTGTCGGCAAATTTCACCAATCAAAGTTTTCAGATATCTGAATTTGAATGCTACTGAAATAATCTTATTTGAATGCATTTATTTTTTTTTCTATTTTTTAACGGGTAGATAAAACTTTGAAATATCCGTTACATTAAATTTATTACCATATTTTAACCCCAAGGCTAATTTGTTTGCTTTTGGGAAAAGCTCGTGTGATCTCTTAGAAATCATTATGTCTCCCTTACTGCCATGGTGAGAAATATAAACTAAATGGTGTTAGAAAGAGGAAACACCACTCTTTATATTCAAATCCAGAAGTTAACCACAGAAGAATTAAAAATTACACCTCAGTGAAACCAAAGGTTCCAACCGAAATTTGAGAAAAACTTATGAAACTTTGTGAATTTTTTATGAATTATTTTCATACTTTTCAACTGTGACTATAATATTGATAGTAAGTGTAAGTAATTTTAGTTCAGTAGGAACGTAAGGTGTGCTATTTAAAAAAACATATTTTTATTTTTAAACGTATTTCATCACGTAAGTTTTTAGATTCTCACGGCCAAAAGCATTTTTGTTGTTTGTTTTTGGGGTGTTATGCCGTGTTGCGCTAACTCCTTCTTTAGCCGACGTTTCGGACAGCGTTGCAGTGTCCATCATCAGGGCAGATCTGGTAGATCCGAAGATGTGTAAATTTTGGTTGTCGAGTTTGTGCTTATTTATTTGTGGCCTGGGCCCGTCCAAGTGCGAAATGCCAACGGAAGTGGCGACATCTTGTGGCGAATTCTGAAAGCACAGTATTTATGATAGCCTGGGGCCCATCCAAGTGCGAAATGCCAACGGAAGTGGCGCCATCTTGTGGTGAGTTCTAGAATTAGAAAACCGATTGACAGCGGTTAGAGTAGATGTACCCAGTATCAAGGTATAAATGCAATGGTTTTATATTGTATTATTATATGGTATTAGAGTATACTTAGACATGTTATTTGCGTTTAGCTTTGGTGTAGCCGTCAATTACCGGATACCAAGAGCTGTTGAGCTTAGCTCCGTCGTCTCTATTGATATTAAATGGATTTTTGTAGATTTCAATTGCCTCCATAATCAGGCGTGATCTATAAGTTTTGGGTCTTCCCAGGACCTCGGGAGCAAATCCAAAGTAATGGCCGGTTTCAATTAAGTGTTCGGCGATTGCCGATTTATTAGGGTGGCCAAGTTTACAAGCACGAAAATGTTCTGCTATCCTTTTGGAAATCGTCCGCTCTGTCTGGCCTATATAAATATTAATAATTATTTAAAAACTATGCATTTTTGATGCCATTATATTATTAATACTGAAAATCTTATTAATTGCATTATATAATTTAAGTTTTAATTATAATTTACATTTTCATCGAGCTTGAAGAAAAAAAAGAAAAAAAAGAATTCTCGGCTAAAGAAGGAGTTAGCGCAACACGGCATAACACCCCAAAAACAAACAACAAAAAAAGTATTTCATCACCTTTCAAAAACACCTTGACTGACCTTCTGACGGAATGTGCCAGAGGCCAAAGGATTACATTTTTAAACATATTTTAGCTTTTCAAATTTGCAGTTTATTAGAATAAATTCATGGAAATGTATGCAAAGAATTATTTGAATTCCTCCATAAGCTAGAAAATGTTGTTTGTGCAATGATGAAGGACTTAGCTAGGCAGAGGATTGGACCTGTGACACATGGGCGGGAACCCGACACATTTGTCCACACGGCTACTAACCGGCTGAAAGTTCTATGTTTAGTTTTTCATTTGTTCTATGAAAAATGTTAAATGTTATTTAGACTAGGACAGAATTACCAGTTCAAAATTAAAAGATTATTTCAAAACTTTATGAAATGTTTCTTTTTCAATATTGTTTCGATTATGCCCATTACTAGTTCGTAGCGTAATAGTCAATAATTACAACCATATTTATGTAATCCTTAATATTGTATTTACTACTAACTTAAGAATGATAATGATTAATAAATAACCCCTTAATTTATCCCAATCATATTACAAATTACATATGTGTATGGTTCGACTGTTATTAACATTTTTCTTCTAGGGGCCTTTAGGAAGGAGTTCTCTAGGGGTGATGGTCCATAGGCTATTCTTTTAGTTTTCAGAAACAAAAAGTTCTTCCATTATATTTGTTAATTTTACACCAAAAAGTTTGAAATTCCAAATTTCCCTTTGGATGTGACCAAACTGTAAATAGTAACCTCCAGTGCACAATTTCTCTCTTTAGACGTGATTTTTGTCTTTAGTTGTAAATAGATATTTTATACATTGCCTAGATTTCAATTGTTATTGTCAAAATTCAAATATGGTATTGTATTTTACATTTAAAAAATATACACAGTTACAGCTTGTCAAGAAAGTGTAAAAAAATTATAAAATGGAACATAAGATTTCATAACTATGGCAACACCGAAATTAGAACAAATTATAATAGTTTAAAATATGAGGTTATGTTTGACTTCCTAATTTGACAGATTTTGGACATTAGAAAAATGGAAAAACGCTATTTATTACAAATGTTTTTAATTTTTTACTAAATTGCTAAAAGTTTGCATTTCTTCCACATAGTTTTTGTAATTTGGATTTATCATCTACTTGGGTTCTTTGATATGTACATTTAAAAAATACAACTCCCAAGTGTTGCATGCTCCTGTAAAGTAATAAATTGTTAGGTTATGTTATATGCTCTGTTATCTGAGGCACTAACCTAACCTCTAATATTCCAGGTCTATGGCCAGCAGAATGGTACGCGGGCGTGAAAGAAATCGCCGTCAAGTCCCCGTACCTCGTGTCGCAGACCCCGTCGCGTTCGGAGATGCGCGAGCTTCAGTACACGTCGGCGGTGCGCAACGACTCGGTGTCGCCCCCCGAACTGCAGGAGCTGAAGACACAGATCCTCAACCTACTGGAACACCCTCCAGACGTTGTGGCCTACCTAAGCAAGCTGAGCTTTGCACAGTGCACATACTTGTTGAGCGTCTATTGGCTGGAGACTTTGAGGTTAGAATTTAAGCGATTTATTCCCCTGCTAATGAAATTGAGTTTTGTTCATAAAACTTCTAATTATTCTTCTAAGCTACGCAATTGAAGTGAGTTGTCAGATGTTCCTACTTCAAGTAGCCTATCAATTGGTACAAAGTGCTACTTCAAGTACTTTTTCAGCTAGTGCTGCTTCGATAGCTTTTAAATTAGTAGGAAATACTACTTCAAGCAACTTGTCAAGCTAGTACAAAGTGTTGCTTTAGTAGCTTGTCAATTGATTGAAAATGCTACTGCAAGTAGCTTGTCAGCTAGTACAAAATGCTACTTCAATTAGCTTGTCAGCTAGTACAAAATGCTGCTTCAATTAGCTTGTCAGCTAGTACAAAATGCTGCTTCAAGTAACTTGTCAGCTAGTACAAATTGCTGCTTTAAATAGTTTGTCAATTGGTAGAAAATGCTACTTCAAGTAGCTTGTCAGCTAGTACAAAATACTGCTTCAAGTAACTTGTTAGCTAGTACAAATTGCTGCTTTAAATAGTCTGTCAATTGGTAGAAAATGCTATTTCAAGTAGCTTGTCAGCTAGTACAAAATGCGGCTTTAGTAGCTTGTCAGCTAGTAAAAAATACTACTTCAAGTAACTTGTTAGCTAGTACAAATTGCTGCTTTAAATAGTCTGTCAATTGGCAGAAAATGCTATTTCAAGTAGCTTGTCAGCTAGTACAAAATGCGGCTTTAGTAGCTTGTCAGCTAGTAAAAAATGCTGCTTCAAGTAACTTGTCAGCTAGTACAAATTGCTGCTTTAAATAGTTTGTCAATTGGTAGAAAATGCTACTTCAAGTAGCTTGTCAGCTAGTACAAAATACTGCTTCAAGTAACTTGTTAGCTAGTACAAATTGCTGCTTTAAATAGTCTGTCAATTGGTAGAAAACGCTATTTCAAGTAGCTTGTCAGCTAGTACAAAATGCGGCTTTAGTAGCTTGTCAGCTAGTAAAAAATACTGCTTCAAGTAACTTGTTAGCTAGTACAAATTGCTGCTTTAAATAGTCTGTCAATTGGCAGAAAATGCTATTTCAAGTAGCTTGTCAGCTAGTAAAAAATGCTGCTTCAAGTAACTTGTCAGCTAGTACAAATTGCTGCTTTAAATAGTTTGTCAATTGGTAGAAAATGCTACTTCAAGTAGCTTGTCAGCTAGTACAAAATGCTGCTTCAAGTAACTTGTCAGCTAGTACAAATTGCTGCTTTAAATAGTTTGTCAGCTAGTACAAAATGCTACTTCAATTAGCTTGTCAGCTAGTACAAAATGCTACTTCAATTAGCTTGTCAGCTAGTATAAAATGCTACTTCAATTAGCTTGTCAGCTAGTAAAAAATGCTACTTCAATTAGCTTGTCAGCTAGTACAAAATGCTACTTCAATTAGCTTGTCAGCTAGTACAAAATGCTACTTCAATTAGCTTGTCAGCTAGTACAAAATGCTGCTTCAAGTAACTTGTCAGCTAGTACAAATTGCTGCTTTAAATAGTTTGTCAATTGGTAGAAAATGCTACTTCAAGTAGCTTGTCAGCTAGTACAAAATGCTGCTTCAAGTAACTTGTCAGCTAGTACAAATTGCTGCTTTAAATAGTTTGTCAGCTAGTACAAAATGCTACTTCAATTAGCTTGTCAGCTAGTACAAAATGCTACTTCAATTAGCTTGTCAGCTAGTACAAAATGCTACTTCAATTAGCTTGTCAGCTAGTACAAAATGCTACTTCAATTAGCTTGTCAGCTAGTACAAAATGCTACTTCAATTAGCTTGTCAGCTAGTACAAAATGCTACTTCAATTAGCTTGTCAGCTAGTACAAAATGCTACTTCAATTAGCTTGTCAGCTAGTACAAAATGCTACTTCAATTAGCTTGTCAGCTAGTACAAAATGCTACTTCAATTAGCTTGTCAGCTAGTAAAAAATGCTGCTTCAAGTAACTTGTCAGCTAGTACAAATTGCTGCTTTCAATAGTTTGTCAATTGGTAGAAAATGCTACTTCAAGTAGCTTGTCAGCTAGTACAAAATACTGCTTCAAGTAACTTGTCAGCTAGTACAAATTGCTGCTTTAAATAGTTTGTCAATTGGTAGAAAATGCTACTTCAATTAGCTTGTCAGCTAGTACAAAATGCTACTTCAATTAGCTTGTCAGCTAGTACAAAATGCTACTTCAATTAGCTTGTCAGCTAGTATAAAATGCTACTTCAATTAGCTTGTCAGCTAGTACAAAATGCTACTTCAATTAGCTTGTCAGCTAGTATAAAATGCTGCTTCAAGTAACTTGTCAGCTTGTACAAATTGTTGCTTTAAATAGTCTGTCAATTGGTAGAAAATGCTATTTCAAGTAGCTTGTCAGCTAGTACAAAATGCGGCTTTAGTAGCTTGTCAGCTAGTAAAAAATACTGCTTCAAGTAACTTGTTAGCTAGTACAAATTGCTGCTTTAAATAGTCTGTCAATTGGCAGAAAATGCTATTTCAAGTTAGTACAAATTAGTTAGTCATTAGTACAAAATGCTACTTCAATTAGCTTGTCAGCTAGTACAAAATGCTACTTCAATTAGCTTGTCAGCTAACAAAATGTGTAAATTGGTACAAAATTCTATTTCAAGTAACTTGGTGAACCACTTTCAAGGTGAAGTGCAAACTTATCTAAATAATATGAGATGACCAAAAGTATACTTACACTACATAATAATGAGTTGTTAATTATTGTATCTTGTTTATAGAGTTTCAAACTCTCCAGAACCAAGTCTCCAGCCCATACTGGAGTATCTGAGTGATTCTGCCCTGCAGAAGGATAAGTTGGGAATGTGGCAATGTGTTTGCAGGTAACTTATTATTTCTTTTAAATTGCTATAAAGATAATATGAGTCAAAACTACTAGTGCACGCTATTGTCAACAACTGCTGAGCTCTGTTAAATTTATAAAAATTGCAGTAAAAAGTAATCAAACCTATATATTTAAGTGATCAAACGATAAAGACTTTAAAAATCCACAATCTACGTGATTAATACGTTAAATTCTGCATTGCATTCCATTAAAAGTGTACGAATTTAAATAATACGGAACTGTCAAAATTAATTGTTTTCAAGATTACGTTCAAACTACATCAAAAGTGCTCAATTTTGTTTTTTGCTAAGTGTTAAATCACACAGTTTTTTCTTTTTTTAAAAAGTTTTAAATCCAATTCTATTAATATAAAAGTAAAACTATCAAATATTGAAATTGAAGGATTTAGCAAAAACAGCACTGTCATTTCTCAAGCTGAATTACAATATATGAAGATCTATTATCTCGCCTACTCATAACTCGGAAGTGGTTCAGTGGATAAATCGGTCACGCTGAAAGTTATATCAACGGCGTACGTTCGAGCCCCAACCAAACCAACTAAAAATTTTATATTTTATTTTTATTTTATTTAATCTCTAACGCACGACTGTTAAGTTGCGGGGCGCGTTCAAGGCCCAGAGAATCCATCGAAAATTGAATAAATTAAAAATATTTAAAATCTTCTAACTATGCCTAACTGCTTAGCATGTCCCGAATCGACGGGAACTACATTTGTATGCCTAGTATGTAAAGGAGCATACCATCTTCTCTGCGGTGGAATCACAGAAACCGCTTATCGACGACTGACAATGGAACGGCGCACTCAAATTAAATGCAAGAAGTGCGCAACCGTAGCGGTTGGCACTTCTTCCCAGGCGCAGTCACCGGTTTACGATATCAGTTGTGATAAACCCATTGGATCGGAGAACAGCGAAATCCTGAAAAGTCAAAATGCAATCATCTTACAAAATAATAAAATACTGGATACAATAACCTTCATGAGCAAACAGTATGAAGATATTCTCCTCCGCGTGCGGGAGTTAGAAGATAAAAATATGGTGTTAACAAAACAAAATTCCTCTTTAGAATCCCGAATTGACCTACTAGAAGGCCAGCTTGAAAATGTCGAAAGGTCGGCAAGAGCCAAAAATATAGAGGTGAGGGGAATACCCGAAATAAAGGGAGAAAGTTTGAAAAATATATTCCACAATATATGCCAAACCATTCAATCAAAAGTAAATACTTCAAACATTGAAGCGTCCTACAGGACACAAAAACACAAAAATGGACCTATTGTTTTTAAACTGACCTCGAATCGCGATCGAGAACAATTACTATCGGATATAAAAGCCTTCCACAAACAAGCATCCAGTCTCGAGGAGAAGCTCAACACTCTGAACTTAGGGATTGCCGGACCAAGCTCACCAGTCTACGTTGCGGAACACCTGACATTTCGTGCTAACCACTTGTGGTACCTGGCCCGCAAAGCTACAAAGGAAAATTTTTTTAAGTATTCGTGGATCAAATCAGGGCAGATCTACGTACGTAGAGATATCGGAACACCTGCAATTCGTGTTTCTAATGCGGAGACACTGGCACTACTCTCACCAAATTCATCACAATTATAGTTCTAAAATTATCATGTGTAAAACTTTTATTGTATCGTATTATTATTTTTTTATTGTACTTGTTTTGAGGTATCACATATATTGTACTAGTGTCAGAATCAAGAATCCGTTAAAAGATACTATTCCTATTTCTATTGCTTTGAAACATTAACATTATTTTCTAACATTGCCAACAGTAAAAACTCTACATACAACTTGTTTTCTAAATTGCTCGCCAAGTTTTGTTCAGCTTCTAGTCTTCATCCAAAGTTTAGCTACCAACACCCTACACCAATTTAAAAAATGGAAGATAATATAAATAATATTTTAGACAATTTGTCGCAGATTCCATGTATCGAAACAAGTAGTTCTGTAGAAGTTCAAAAAACCCTAAATAAATCCAACCTAAAAATATTTTCCATGAATATCAGAAGCATGAACAAAAATTTCAATGAACTAATGATACTACTTACAGAACTTGACTCAGACTTTGACTTGATTATTCTGAGCGAATGCTGGATCAGAGATAACTATATTCCTAAAAACATAAAAAACTATAATCAATACAGTACTCAGAATAACCAATTACAAAATGATGGCGTTATTATATACATAAAAAATCATATACAATACTCTATAAAGGAAATCACAATAACTCACTCAAATTGTCTTAAACTTGAAATAGAAAATAGCGTTACTGTTCTAACTATATACCGATCACCGAGCACTTCCAATATAACACCATTTTTAAACTCGCTTAATCAGTTTCTGGCATGTATTAGAGATCATGAAAATGTTCTAATTATTGGTGACCTAAATATTAATATTATAAATACAATGCATCCCCAAGCAAACGACTACATAAATTTATTAACTCTTCAAGGATTTATCCCAGCTATTACAGCCCCTACTCGTGTCTCAGAGTTATCCGCCAGTTGCATAGACCACGTCTTTGTCAAATGTAAGCTAAATATCAAATCTCTCATATATCAGTGCACTGTGACAGATCACTACGCTACTATCACCTCCATTTCTCATAAAATTCAAAAATTACCAGCATCCACTATACAACTAAAGAAAATTTCTTATGACACTCTCTTCAAACTGGTTTCCAATGAAAACTGGTCAAATTTCTACAAAATTAGCGATCCAAACTTAGCGTGTGAATCTCTCATCAACATCCTACATAAGCATCTGAAAAATGCCACATCCCACACACACAACAATCAAAGTAGTCGTACAATTAAACTAAAACCTTGGATAACTACTGGTATTTTACACTGTATCCGCAAACGTGATAAACTTCATAAATATTGTAAAAATAACCCCACTGATTACGAATCTCTCTTATTTTATAAAAGATACAGAAATGCCTGTAAAAAAATAACCTGTACGGCCAGAGAAGATTATTATAGGAAACAGATAGAGGAAGCTGCGAATGATAATAAAAAAATCTGGAACATTGTCAAAGAAATATGCTACACCGACAAAATTACCACACCCATAAATAAAATAACCATCACAAATAAAACACTAAATGCAACCGAAAATTCAGAAACAATCGCAAATCACTTCAACCAATTCTTCTCTACAATCGGATCGGATCTAGCAAATAATATTTTAAAAAGAAATAGCAAGTCTGAAAATAATCTTGCAAATACTATCTTTCTCGATAATCTGAGCTATGACCCTTTCAATCTCACACTAACAACAGAACAAGAAATCACTGAAATCATCAATTCACTCAAAAATACACACTCCACGGGAGTTGACAATATATCCACTAAACTAATTAAACACCTTAAACCAATCATTGCTAAGCCCCTTGTATACATCACAAATCTAAGTTTTCGAACTGGCCTTTTCCCAAACACTCTAAAACATTCAACAATTATTCCTATCTTTAAATCAGGGGACAGATCAATCGTCAATAACTATAGACCAATATCTCTACTGAGTCCAATCTCTGAAATAATCGAAAAAACAGTAAAACAAAGGCTCTACAAGTTTCTCGAAGAAAATAAAATCCTGTCAAAAAACCAATACGGCTTCCGCAAAGGTCTTAGTGCATCATTTGCAATTGCAGCTTTTACTAAATTAATTTCTGATAACCTCGATAAAAGTCGCAAGCCCCTCGCTGTATTCTTGGATCTGGCTAAAGCCTTTGACACTGTATCTCACCACATACTTTTGAAAAAACTCTCACAGATAGGAATAAAAGGTGTTCCTTTTAAATGGTTTGAGAGCTATCTAACAAATAGGTCCCAGTCAACTATTATTAACTCCGCTAAAGAGTATAGAAGTACAAGTTTGCCAATCACATATGGCGTGCCCCAAGGCAGTGTGTTGGGCCCACTTCTGTTTCTAATATACATTAACTCGTTATGCAATTTGGATACTGGTGGCACTATAATATCTTTTGCCGATGATACGGTTATAATATTTGCAGATGAAAATTTGAATTCAACATTTGAAAAAGCAAATCATGGTATAAATGAAATAAAACACTGGTTAGATTCCAACCTCCTCACTCTAAATATTGAGAAAACTAAATACTTACTTTTTTCCATACGCAAACCTAATCTCCCTCAAAACTATCATAAACTTACCATACATTCATGTTCACAGAAATTCAACATGGCTACATCACCTTACAAAAATTGTTCATGCGATAACCTTATAATATCAAACGAAATTAAGTACTTGGGGGTCATTATAGACAATCAACTGCGATGGGAGGCCCATATAAATTCTACAACAAAAAGGCTCCGCAAATTATGCTACATTTTCTACTCTCTCAGATCTATCCTTAACCTACAAACACTAAGATGTGTATACTTTGCACTTTTTCAATCAATTACTACATATGGTATAGTGGGATGGGGAGGTTGTGCAAAAACGATTCTTCATCCCATGGTTTTAATTCAAAAACTGTTACTAAGGATAATATTCAAATGTAAGCCAACAAACCCATCAGAACCACTTTTTAGAAAACTCAGAATATTAGATATTCGACAATTATATGTTAAGACCATTCTCATATACATACGGAAAAATGACTTGGTGAATAAAACACAACAAAAAATTAACACCCGTTACTCGTCACACCTAAATTGTAAAATTCCCCAAACGAAAACAGCTTTCGCCCAGCGGCAGTTTTCTTATATTGCTCCCAAAATATTCAACTCGCTGAGTATTGATATCAGAAAATCAAAAACTCACAATTTGTATGTCATAAGTGTTCAAAATTGGTTATTTATAAAGGGAAGGAACTTTTTCAAGGAATGCCTGCCATCATTAAATTAAGCTCATTTTCTTTATTAGTCATTTTTGTTTTTTCATTCAATTCTGTAAAGAAAAAAGTTTAATAATTAATTAATTAATCTTTATTTTCATTATTTCAACAAGTTCATTTTCATAATTTCTACTTTATTTTCATTATTTTAACAAGTAAAGTAACCTATTTATTTGCTGATTGTGTTCATTTTATCTCATTAATATCAACAGTTTAAAATACGGTTGATGTACACTTGAGCAATCTACTGAACTGGGAACCAGTAAAAGTGTCACCTATTATACACATACATTGCATGTAAAAAAAAATACTTAGATTAACAAGTTATCAAATATTACATTTATATAATTATATAAACCTATGTATATAAATTTCGACTACCATAATACGGGCGTGTGTCTAGTGTGGTAGTCGAAAAGCATGTAAAAACTGTACACATTAATATTTCATGAATAAAGAAAAAAAAAAAAAAAAAAAAAAAAAAAAAAAATATATATATATTCTGACATTAACTGGGTGACGGCTCTAAACTGAGCTATCACAGCAACCTTTAATTCAACATGACTGAGTGTTGGCAGAGGGTTCCAAACCGTCGGGTTCCCATGCACGCGTCACTGGTTGAATCCTCAGCATTTAATCAAAACATTTTATTAATCGACTCTTGACATGACCTGATTCAAGTATTGGATCACTTGCCCAAGTCATCCCTTCCTCGGTTCCAAGAACACTCAACACATCCCTTCAAGCCTTGGAAGGACATTACATATTAACCATAAACATCATATTCCATTTGAAGGACAGATCTGACCAGGGCGTCCACACATTACTAGTCACGAACATCATATTCCATTAGAGGCTTTGAAGGACAGATCTGACTAGATAGTCTATACATTATAAAAGTATTTTTATCTGTTTTCTATAATGCGTAGAAATGTGATTTGTACGACGTTGGAAAGATGAAAAATTATTCTTCTCAGTATACTTTCTTCTTTCGTCTGCAGTTTGATGCCTCACTGCCATACATCAAGGTTTGTATTAGCACTCCACTGCAGACTGCTAACTTCATCTCGTTTTATTAGCGACTACCGCGTTCAGTCCTCCATCAATGAAGTTTCCTGCATTATTATGAAGGTATCTTTGTTTATTTCCAGTGTCGGAGACAGGGTGTTCCAAAAGTTCCTGGACGTGATGTCCAACAAGCCCAAGGACGAGGCTCGCGAGCGAGAGCTGGAGTCGCATGCGCAGCTTCTGCTGGTGAGCTTCAATCACATCCACAAGCAGATCCGCCGGGTGGCCGACAAGTACCTGGCGGGCCTGGTGGACAGGTTCCCCCATCTCCTGTGGAACTGCAGGGTGAGCATTCATTTAGCATACACACATACTCTGGTACTAAGTTCCTGGACATGATGTCCAACAAGCCCAAGGACGAGGCTCGCGAGCGAGAGCTGGAGTCGCATGCGCAGCTTCTGCTGGTGAGCTTCAATCACATCCACAAGCAGATCCGCCGGGTGGCCGACAAGTACCTGGCGGGCCTGGTGGACAGGTTCCCCCATCTCCTGTGGAACTGCAGGGTGAGCATTCATTTAGCATACACACATACTCTGGTACTAAGTTCCTGGACATGATGTCCAACAAGCCCAAGGACGAGGCTCGCGAGCGAGAGCTGGAGTCGCATGCGCAGCTTCTGCTGGTGAGCTTCAATCACATCCACAAGCAGATCCGCCGGGTGGCCGACAAGTACCTGGCGGGCCTGGTGTACAGGTTCCCCCATCTCCTGTGGAACTGCAGGGTGAGCATTCATTTAGCATACACACATACTCTGGTACTAAGTTCCTGGACATGATGTCCAACAAGCCCAAGGACGAGGCTCGCGAGCGAGAGCTGGAGTCGCATGCGCAGCTTCTGCTGGTGAGCTTCAATCACATCCACAAGCAGATCCGCCGGGTGGCCGACAAGTACCTGGCGGGCCTGGTGGACAGGTTCCCCCATCTCCTGTGGAACTGCAGGGTGAGCATTCATTTAGCATACACACATACTCTGGTACTAAGTTCCTGGACATGATGTCCAACAAGCCCAAGGACGAGGCTCGCGAGCGAGAGCTGGAGTCGCATGCGCAGCTTCTGCTGGTGAGCTTCAATCACATCCACAAGCAGATCCGCCGGGTGGCCGACAAGTACCTGGCGGGCCTGGTGGACAGGTTCCCCCATCTCCTGTGGAACTGCAGGGTGAGCATTCATTTAGAATACACACATACTCTGGTACGAAGTTCCTGGACACGATGTTCAACATTCAACATGCCTATTACTATGTCTAAAATTCAAAATACTTGGGTACTAAGTTCCTGAGCGTGGTGTCCAATATTCAACATAGGTCCTCTGATGCTAAGTTCGTAGACATGATGTTCAACATTCAAATTAATGTAGTGCCTGGGTTGATTTTCAACATTCAACATACAATTTATATTATGGTACATAGTACCTGGTCATAATGTTCAACATTCAACATAAATATTATTATGGTACTTAGTACCTGGACATGATGTCTAACATTTAACAAACATTCTCCGGTACAAAATTCCTGGACATGATATTTATTTATTTTATTTTATTTTTATTTATTTTAATATTGCATTTAATTAAAATAGTGATAACATTCAAAATATCGACGCCGAAAAGGCAAAAGGTTGTAAGCGACAATTTAGTAAAAAAATGAGTTAATCATACAGTTTTGATTAGAATTTTCTGATCAAAACTATATATTTATCTCACTTTTTTACAAAATTTTCACTTACGCCCCTTTGCCTTTCGGTTGTCGATTTATTTTATTATTGTACTTAGTTCCTGTTCATGATGTCCAACATTTAGCATACATATTATTATTATACTTAGTTCCTAGACGTGCTGACCAACATTCTAACATTCGAATTACTATTTATAATTATTTTTAACCCTGGTAAGAAACTTAGTTAATTTCAGTTAATCATGTTTATGAAATGCAACAGCACTGTAATAAACAAGCCAGCTAGTCATTTTATTACTGATTATTTTTATTTGCTGACATTTTAACATTTGCCTTTCCTTTATAGGTTCTCTGGGCGATGCTGGACATCCTCCAAGTACTATCATTCAGTCTGCAGTTGGACGCAAACCAGGAGACGCCCATGCTGAGGGTTCCCTCCACAGACCTCACCCTGCAGCTTCAGGATACCTTGGATGCTAGAGAGGTTGGTAATATGCAACTACCAATATAACCAACCACTTTATTTAGCTTGTCTTCTCAAGTCATCGTCTTACATAACTATGTATCATTGAAGACAATATTAATCACTCTCAAATGAAAAATGTGATGCTAAAAAACTCTGTGTAAAGGCCGGGCAATGTCGGGGATTTCAGCTAGTGCAATATATTCTGTGTAGAGACCAGGCAATGCTGGGGATTTCAGCTAGTACAATATATTCTGTGTAGAGACCAGGCAATGCTGGGTATTTCAGCTAGTACAATATATTCTGTGTAGAGACCAGGCAATGCCGGGGATTTCAGCCAGTACAATATATTCTGTGAAGAGACCAGGCAATGCCGGGGATTTCAGCCAGTACAATATATTCTCTGTAAAGGCCTGGCAATGCCGGGGCTTTCAGCTAGTACAATATATTCTGTGTAGAGACCAGGCAATGCCGGGGATTTCAGCTAGTACAATATATTTTGTGTAAAGGCCGGGCAATGCTGGGGATTTCAGCCAGTACAATATATTCTCTGTAAAGGCCTGGCAATGCCGGGGCTTTCAGCTAGTACAATATACTCTGTGTAGAGACCAGGCAATGCCGGGGATTTCAGCTAGTACAATATACTCTGTGTAGAGACCAGGCAATGCCGGGGATTTCAGCTAGTACAATATACTCTGTGTAGAGACCAGGCAATGCCGGGGATTTCAGCTAGTACAATATATTTTGTGTAAAGGCCGGGCAATGCTGGGGATTTCAGCCAGTACAATATATTCTCTGTAAAGGCCTGGCAATGCCGGGGCTTTCAGGTAGTACAATATACTCTGTGTAGAGACGAGGCAATGCCGGGGATTTCAGCCAGTACAATATATTCTCTGTAAAGGCCTGGCAATGCCGGGGCTTTCAGCTAGTACAATATACTCTGTGTAGAGACCAGGCAATGCTGGGGATTTCAGCCAGTACAATATATTCTCTGTAAAGGCCTGGCAATGCCGGGGCTTTCAGCTAGTACAATATACTCTGTGTAGAGACCAGGCAATGCCGGGGATTTCAGCTAGTACAATATACTCTGTGTAGAGACCAGGCAATGCCGGGGATTTCAGCTAGTACAATATACTCTGTGTAGAGACCAGGCAATGCCGGGGATTTCAGCTAGTACAATATACTCTGTGTAGAGACCAGGCAATGCCGGGGATTTCAGCTAGTACAATATACTCTGTGTAGAGACCAGGCAATGCCGGGGATTTCAGCTAGTACAATATACTCTGTGTAGAGACCAGGCAATGCCGGGGATTTCAGCCAGTACAATATACTCTGTGTAGAGACCAGGCAATGCCGGGGATTTCAGCCAGTACAATATATTTTTTTACTTCAAATTTTTCTGCAGAATTTGATGAACCTTTTTTCTTCTTTTAGAGCATTGTGAAAGATTTTGCCGACCGTTGTCAGGGCATCGTGCAGGAAGCCATGAAGTGGGCACCACAATCGACCCGTTCTCACCTTCAGGAGTATCTCAACAAGGTAAGCCATAGACAATAAAAAGAACCTCTCTGGTTTGTAGTTTTTATCTATGATTTTTCTTGTCACTTTAAACATTTATACTGAAAACAAACAGTAATATTAGAAACCTAACCTAACCAAATTTTAAAGATAGTTAACGCATTTTTACTGTGAACAGTCGAAAGGGGTAAATCCTCACATATAAAATCACCCTCCATCAATATAAAATTGGTCCGAATAACCACTGACAGCCTTACTAAAAAACGTGGTGTAAATGTTAAGTAAATATAAGTATAAGTCAGAACAGTGAAAAACTTGACTTATTACCAAGGCGTTTATTTGATTAAAATGGTCTTAACCGGGCTCTAGGTCGTCTTTACCACACCAATGTTGAACGAAGACGGTGAGTGTGAAAATTAATGATTTTATTGGTTTAATTCACGATGATTCAAAAGTCATGGAAATTTAAGAAAGCACAACAATCGTGATCTCGTACTTGATGGTGAGCTATATTTGAACAAATGTTGAAATGGGTCGAGAACCAGCTAATAACGGGGATCATTCAAATGTCAATCACATGCATCTTGGTCAAGGATTCCAATCCATAGATATTTATAGTAAATTGGTTAAAAATAATTTTTCCAAGCACCATTGAAAAAGCATTTCATTAAAATCTTATAAAATCTACAGTTTCTTCTCTAAAATCAGGTACCGAACTCAACCCTGTGGCACCACGCAGGGCTGGCCCTAGCTACGGATTCCCTCCTTCAGGCCGCAGGGCTCAACCAGCTGAGCGCCCCCCTGTCGGTGACGGCCCTGGACAAGCGGCCACGCTGTGTCAAGAGTGACAGCTCTAGGTTCGTCAGCATTCTGAGTGTTAGGAGTCGATATGCCGGAGAGGTGAGTTACCGTCTTGTTTATATTTAATGTGTCATGTTATACACGGTGTCCGGAAACTCGTGCAATGTGTCATGTTATACACGGTGTCCGGAAACTCGTGCAATGTGTCATGTCACACGCGGTGTCTGGAAACTCGTACAATATGTCATGTCATACACGGTGTCCGAAAACTCGTGCAATGTGTCATGTTATACACTGTATTCCGAAACTCGTGCTTTGTGTCATGTTATACACGGTGTCCGGAAACTCGTGCAGTGTGTCATGTTATACACGGTATTCCGAAACTCGTGCATTGTGTCATGTTATACACGGTGTCCGGAAACTCGTGCAATGTGTCTTGTTATACTAGGTATTCCGAAACTCGTGCATTGTGTCATGTTATACACGGTGTCCGGAAACTCGTGCAGTGTGTCATGTTATACACGGTGTCCGTAAACTCGTGCAGTGTGTCATGTTATACACGGTATTCCGAAACTCGTGCATTGTGTCATGTTAAACACGGTGTCCGGAAACTCGTGCAATGTGTCATGTTATACACGGTGTCCGGAAACTCGTGCAATGTGTCATGTCACACACGGTGTCTGGAAACTCGTACAATATGTCATGTCATACACGGTGTCCGAAAACTCGTGCAATGTGTCATGTTATACACGGTGTCCAGAAACTCGTGCAATGTGTCATGTCACACACGGTGTCTGGAAACTCGTACAATATGTCATGTCATACACGGTGTCCGAAAACTCGTGCAATGTGTCATGTTATACACGGTGTCCAGAAACTCGTGCAACATGTCATGTTATACACGGTGTCCATAAACTCGTGCATTGTGTCATGTTATATACGGTGTCCGGAAACTCGTGCAATATGTCATGTCATACACGGTGTCCGAAAACTCGTGCAATGTGTCATGTTATACACGGTGCCCAGAAACTCGTGCATGTGTCATGTTATACACGGTGTCCAGAAACTCGTGCATGTGTCATGTTATACACGGTGTCCGGAAACTCGTGCAATGTGTCATGTCACACACAGTGTCTGGAAACTCGTACAATATGTCATGTCATACACGGTGTCCGAAAACTTGTGCAATGTGTCATTTTATACACGGTGTCCAGAAACTCGTGCATTGTGTCATGTTATACACGGTGTCCGGAAACTCGTGCAATGAGTCATGTTATACACGGTGTTCGTAAACTCGTGCAATGTGTCATGTTATAGACAGTATTCCGAAACTCGTGCATTGTGTCATGTTATTTACGGTGTCCGGAAACTCGTGCAGTGTGTTATACACCGTATTCCGAAACTCGTGCATTGTGTCATGTTATACAGGGTGTCCGGAAACTCGTGCAATGTGTCATGTTGTACATGGTGTCCGGAAACTCGTGCAATGTGTCATGTTATACACGGTGTCCGGAAACTCGTGCAATGTGTCATGTTATACACGATATTCCGAAACTCTCGCATTGTGTCATGTTATACACGGTGTCCGTGAACTCGTGCAGTGTGTCATGTTATACACGGTGTCCGTAAACTCGTGCAATGTGTCATGTTATACACGGTATTCCGAAACTCGTGCATTGTGTCATGTTATACACGGTGTCCGGAAACTCGTGCAATGTGTCATGTTATACTAGGTATTCCGAAACTCGTGCATTGTGTCATGTTATACACGGTGTCCGGAAACTCGTGCAATGTGTCATGTCACACACGGTGTCTGGAAACCGTACAATATGTCATGTCATACACGGTGTCCGAAAACTCGTGCAATGTGTCATGTTATACACGGTGTCCAATGTGCAATGTTTCATGTGTCTCGTTGAAAAAAATTGCTGGAAGAAAAAAAATCGAAATGCTCAGATTGAAAAAGAAAGAAGTTTATTTTGGGTTTTTTATGTGATGCAGATTCACCAGTTTCCCACTTGTACTGAATGCTTTAGAAATGAGATCCCTGAGGCATATGTGGTAATACCGTGTGTGACGAAACAAGGCGTGTGTACCAAGAAAAGTGATGTGTGATGGACTATTATATCTACCTACCCCTGTGGAGAAAAGGAATATGGTTAGTTAGTTAATTTAATTAATAATAAGTTGCATTGTATTCCAGGTGGCAGGCATGATAGACGACACTCCTGAGGGGGAGCGGGGCCGCGTAGCGGAGCGTGTAGCTGGCGACGTGTGGGCCGCGTGCCGGCGTGGGGGGGGCGAGGCCGCCCATCGAAGGGCCCTGTGGCGTGCCACCGCTCTGCTCATCACCACGCCTGGCCTCCACAGGCATCTTCTGCATGCTGTGGGTAGGTACCTGGCTTAAGTTTATTGTGCTGGCTTGTGTATGATTATGGGACATTATATTGTTTACAATATTTTTTTAATCTATGGTTATATATTTTATCCTGATCTAAAGATAAATTGCCTATTATTACTTAAGTGAATTTGAAAAAAAATCGCCACATTATTAATATTAATCACATTCGAAACTATGACCATTTTGGTAGCGGGTAGGTGGCGACAGAGACGTACATGGGTAACAGAGGGAGAAGGAAATAGATTTGACCCGGCAATATTGTTGTAACATTTGTAGCCTAGCAAACTTACTGTCAAGACTGAGCAATACATCGACAAGAATAAAGAAAACACAAATAATAGTGTAAAATCTATTTTCATTAAAAATGTGAAAGAATGATTGTAATAAATAATAGGTCAACTGTGTCAATTGGCGCAATCTTACATACGAAAATATGGAAATAAGTCAACTGTGTCAATTGGCGCAATCTTACATTCGACAATATGTAAATAGGTCAACTGTGTCTATTGGCGCAATCTTACATACAACAATATGGAAATAGGTCAACTGTGTCAATTGGCGCAATCTTACATACGACAAAATGGAAATAGGTCAACTGTGTCAATTGGCGCAATCTTACATACAACAATATGGAGATAGGTCAACTGTTTCAATTGACGCAATATGGAAATAGGTCAACTATTTCAATTAGCGCAATCTTACATACAACAATATGGAAATAGGTCAACTGGACAATTGGCGCAATCTTACATACGACAATATGTAAATCTCGACGGAATTAACTTACCGGCAAGAAATTGCCATATAAAGTTGCTTGTTTACCAGAGTCTAGTGATTTTCTAGGAATATATTTGAAGAAGGAACAGTTAGATTTTTACCTCTAATGTACCGATCTGCATCCGACATTCTCTATGGTTTATTGTTTTTTTAGCTTGGTCCCAAGTAGAGCAGTTTACAGAAGACGCTATGAACACCACACTGGATTGTTGGCAATGGCTGATCACCGGCAGACCTGATTTAGAATTAAGGCAAGTATTATTAGAACCCCATTTATTCGATCCGCAATAATTCAATCCCTTGAAACCTTGTAATTTGAATTCATTAATTATAAATCCAATACATCATTCAAACCCCGATTATTTGAAATGAATGAAGGGTAAATGGTGCTAATAAAAAATTGTCCAAAGAAGCGAAGCTAGCAGTCCACAATGGAGTGCTGGTACCTACTCTGATGTACGGAAGTGAGGCATCGAACTGGCAGAGAAAGGATGAAAGTAGACTGAATGCTGTAGAAATGAGACTCCTAAGGCGTATGTGTGTTAAAACTCATGTAGGTTGTGTGAGAAATATGGAGATCCATTAAGAATCCAAGGCTGATATAATCGTAATGAGTTAGATTATGAAAGCGACGCTTAAATGGTTTGGGCATGTAGAGTGAATGAGCGAAGAAAGGAGTGTAAGGAGAATATATGACGCAAATGTAAATGGTAGCAGAAGTCTGGGACACCTGAGGAAGACATTGTACATTGATGGTTAGTTAGTTATTATTGCACTAGTGCAGACCGGTGAAAAATCAGGGGATTTTATAATTCCAATTTCTAAAAATACAATAAAAATAATTTTCTGTTAAAATATTATACATACCATGTTAGGTACATACTTTATCACTTGTCTGAATTATTCTTCAAACAAGCAGTTAATTTTGATTATGTCATTTAAATTTGAAGCAAATTTGAGTTCACAATAATTTCACACAGAAATAACTTACATCAAAGAAAATCGAAATTAATATTTGTGTTGTTTATTATTTATTGTGGTTGATCTTTAGGAAACACTGATAACCGTTTTATAATACTTTATTAATTCAGACTTTGACATTAGACTCCTTTAAGAGATAGACCACAGGTGGTAATATAATTATCACTACCTTCAGTAGTGATCATAATACATAATAGTGAAGTGACAATATGTTTGATAATTAATTGTGTAATTTCATTTCAGATTCCTCCACGAAATGTTTGCAGCCTGGCAGTACACTGTTGACAAGAAGATGGGATTGTTTTCCATTCAAACTGAAGAGACAAGTCCTTTGGCAGCCTACGAAGGTTACTCCTCAATCTTTATACATGTCCTTAAATTCATCCTAAATCATTTTTACTCAAAATATAGCCTTCTCCAAAATGTCTGTCTCGCCTTGACAGGAAGAGGACACAGATACCTGGGAAGCCAGGAGATACCAGGAACCAGGAGTCATTTCCAAACACCCAATGACAGCTCTGTAAACTTTTTTTTTTATTACACGATAATTACAAAATGATAACAAAGTTATAATGTATTATTCCCAGTGAGTTTACAAAACTCATTTCGGGAAAGACAACATTATGTTAAAGACAAGACAACATAAATACATTAAAATAAATAAAAGCAGAAGATATTTTGGAGTTACAAAGAAAGAATGTGTCTGTCATTAATAAAACTGCTGAGGAAATAGGTTTTAAGAGCTTTTGCCAATGTTTTTTTGTTCGTTGCCGGAAGTTTTAAATTACTAGGTAATGCGTTATATTTGTGTTATTTGTTTTTGGGGTGTTATGCCGTGTTGCGCTAACTCCTTCTTTAGCCGACGTTTCGGACAGCGTTGCAGTGTCCATCAGTGTCCAACGCTGTCCGAAATGTCGGCTAAAGAAGGAGTTAGCGCAACACGACATAACACCCCAAAAACAAATAACAAAAATGCTTTTGGCCGTGAGAATCTAAAAACTTACCACAATGCGTTATATTGCTTATGTGCAATGTATTGTAACTTCATTTTCAAACGTTCAAAGCAAAGCAAAAACGCTTCTAAGCCATTCAAAAACGACTTTTAGTCAAATGCAAAACTGCCTCTCTTCCTCTTTTGGTGAGGTTCAAAAGCGTTGCTCTCGAAATGCACCAATCACGAGCCAGTAAACATATATGAACTTCGCAAATCCAATATGGCTGCCTTACTGGTTGAAGTATTTAACCGCCACTCTAACAAATGTTCAGGTTCAAAACCGCCACTAAGCTGACTTAAACTGCAAAACCTCCACTATTCAAAATACATTTGTTTTTAGAGCAGAAAAAAATCTAAAAATGAATGATTTGAAAATGCAAATCTAAAAAAACATGTATTTTTAAAATGCCGAATATTTTCCATTTGTGGATAGTGGCAATTTTGTTTTTATACCTCTCATATGCTGTTAGTTGCATATTTGAATATTGTCGCCACAGACTTTTGGTTCACTCATCTACCACCAGAGGTGCTGCTCTCGCCTCTATCTAAGTCCTCTAAGTAGAGAACTACTCCAGCTGTTAATGTCTCAGTTGGCGATGAAGGAATGCACTGGACCTACTCGTAGGAGGACGCTATTTCAATGGCCCGATTCTAATCGAAGAAAAACATAACCTTACTGATTATTTTTATTTAATAAGCGTGCTGACTGAATATAATAAATAAATAATAAGCCTTTTATTCTGAACTTCTGTTATCTATATTAATATTAGAAATGTTTTGTTTGTTATAATATATCCCGAAGCTCAGTTTGCCTCTTGGCATAGGCCTCCTCTAACAATTTCCATTGGGACCTGTCACGCGCTACTCTTCTACATTAGGCTTTCTTCGGTTCTAAAGGTTCTTGTATTTAAAGTTGCAATATTGAGTATTTTGTTTCTTCTTGTTGTTAGAGGGTTGTGGTCTATAACTGCCGCGGGGACCAGCCGAATTGGGAGACTTTTTGTTGGTTGGTTTTGGTTGTTAATTTTGGTTGGTGTTAATATTCCTTGTTTCCGATCTTCCGAGACAGTAATAAGTTTTTTGGAGCATTTAGTTGTGGGTCAGAACTTGCCCGGTTGACACAGTTCAGTATGTTAGGTCTGTTGGTCTCTTTCATGCTAGTTTTGGGTAGAGGTTGTGAAGGATTGCTTGATATTTTGTTTGTATTTACTTTCTTCTGTAATCCGAAGTCCTCTTTTTCGCTTTTCTCTAATGTTGTCCTTCGTTTTTAACACTACATATCAGTTTGTCATATTTTATGTAAGCAATTTTTCCTTTCTTTTTCTCATCTTCTAGTTGAGGTTGTAGCTGTTTTCGTTTTTCCAGGATTTCCTTCGAGTAGTCTTCTTTCACATTAATACCTCGCGGAAGGTTTGTCTTGTTCTTGAGTATAAGGTGTTTTTTCCATTGGGTCGTGATAGAGGCTATGACCGGACGATTCGTGTTTTCGCTTTGTTTCCCTATTCTGTACACGTTGCTTATTTCTTGGCTGAATATATTTGATTATAAACATTCGTCATTTTATTTATCGCTAACAACACGTACAGACTTTCTTTGCAAATATTTTATCAGGTTTTGTTTTATTTTTATATAATTATAATGTTATTTTTTAATTGCTTTTAATAAATTTTAGGTTGCGATCTAGAACCTCTGCCCCCCTTCGTGGCCCCCCACGGGGTGTGGGTTGGCTTCCTCTGTCAACTGGCCGACACGGCTAAATACAGCAGTCAAGAAAAGGTCGACATGCTGGCAACACTCATTCATAGGTATCTTTCTTTTCTCATCTTATATTATTCATAAACTGCTCGTTCATAAATGCCACTAATTTAATTGTTTTTTTAAAAACCACTTTTTGCAAGTTATATAGGTATCTTTATTTTTCGGAATAACTTTATTCAGTAAAACCTCAAATTGTAATATGTATTTAAATATTGAAGACAATATTAGTGATTTCTAAACGAAAATCTGAAACAGAAAAATCAGAAAAGGAAACGGTCACATCTGGGACTTGAACCCAGGACCCTTGTCTTTCCGGGACACTGCTCTACCAACTGAGCTAATGGGACCCTATTCCCTTCGGTCACTTTTAACTGTATCATACTTCGAATAAGAACTACTAACATTGTCTTCATTTTTTTCACCGCACATTTTTATTGGCAACTATCTTTATGTATGATCGCAAGATTCAACCCGAACTAAATGCAATCCAGACAGCGTCTTTTTAGATAAACCTATCTTATTTTTTTATTTTTAATGTGCGACATCTGTTGACTTTTCTGCAAGTCTAGAATGAATATTTATTTTTCGGAATAACTTTATTAAGTAAAACCAATAAGACAATATTAGTGATTTCTAAACGAAAATCTGAAACAGAAAAATCAGAAAAGGAAACGGAATATTTATATATAGGTATCTTTCTTTTCTTATCTTATATTATTCATAAACTGCTCGTTCATAAATGACACTAATTTAATTGTTTTAGGAAAAACCACTTTTTGCAAGTTATATAGGTATCTTTCTTTTCTCATCTTATATTATTCATAAACTGCTCGTTCATAAATGCCACTTATTTAATTGTTTTAGGAAAAACCACTTTTAGCAAGTTATGCTTTCAAATATTAAGACAAATTGTTTGTTTGCGCATGTAAATACGGAATAGGAATGGATAGGTACATATATTCAAGACACCAAAAGGTTTAAAAAATTTGGTTAAAACTTTGCAATCTATCCAAAAGAGTAGCCATAAAAAATATGAATTAATTGAAGATATAATTTTAGTATGTGATTCTGGAATTGAAATATGAGATGGATAAAAATGACCGAATGTAGTTAGGTCTCAATAGCTCAATTAGGTTCAGGTCCCAGTAGTGACTGTTACCTTTTTATTTTCTGTGCGATTCGCTGTGAATATTTTATATTTTTACTAAGGACGGGTTGTTTCGGAGAATTTGAACAATTCATCAAATTTCAACATTCATTTTCGGGTTCTGTGAAAGTTCTATTGAAGTTATGTTATTGTATTATTATAGGTTAGTTGCTTGACAAAACTGAAATAAAAACAGAACTTGAAAAAATCTTTCACAGAACTTGAAAATGAACGTTGAAATTTGATGAATTGTTCAAATTCTCCGAAACAACCTGTCCTAAGAGTTATCTTCTTCAATGATAAATAGTATATCTATTTGACTTTATTTTGTATGACAAATTATTATGATTTCTCAATCAATGTTTTTTATCTCTCTTTTTTTCAGATCTCTTCCCATGACCGTTGGTTCTAGGGATAGTTCACAAAATCGTCACGTGGATGCAGTTGGTGTCAGATTTAAGTAAGTTTTAATAAGTTTTTTTTTTTAAATATATATGTTCGTTGTGCTTTACTAATCCCGCTTTATGTCATCTCTCCAGGCTCCTATCCTGCGGCCTCTCTCTCCTGCAAGGCGACATCTTGCCGCGATCTCTGGCGCGCAACGTGGTGCGTGAGCGCGTGTACAGCGCGTGCCTGGACTACTTCTGCCGCGAGCCGCGCTGCCCCTCCAAGCACGGCGCTGCTCTCCGCGAGGACATCATCGTGCTGGTCAAGTTCTGGCAGGTCATGCACTCGGACAAGAAGTACTTGAAGGCCAGCGCTATTGGAGGTAAACATCTATTTAATCCCTCACGGCAACATCTTACCGCGATCTCAAGCGAACAACGTTTTGTTCTACAGAATGAATGCTCGAGTCAGCTGGGTTCCGCAGTTTTTTTTTTTTTCGACAACTGCGTTAGCTTCCGTTGCGTATAGAATGAATGAATTTTTTAATTCCTCCTGGTCAATGTTTTAGAATTACTCTTTAAGAAGGTACATATAGTTTTTTTTTTTTAAAGTACAAATTGACTTATCGTCGCTCTAGTTCGTTTTTGTCCAACAGACCATTTTTGGCGAAATTGAGTTAAGTACGCAGTTGTTCTCAGAAATCATTTATTTATACGATACAAGTGAAAAAATAAAATTTAAAAATATTTTTAATGTGTTTTCAAAATGCAGTTTCTCTTAAGTCCACCAAAATTAAACAACATTCCGAGCGTGTTTATTTGTCCTACACTCCTTTCACTTTGTCCTACATCCAAATTAAAAACGTGTTTTCTGCGTAATTTTAAATATTTGGAACAAATTTTACTTAAAAATAATAATTTATATCACTTTATCATTTAGTAAGCTTACAAGCAAAATTGTCGCATCTGGGGCTCGGAAAACGCAAGAGTTATTGTTGAAAAGCCTCTATCCTCAACGTGTGACTGTTTGGTGCGGTTTATGGTCCGGCGGAGTCATTGGACCTTACTTTTTCGAAAATGAGGCTGGAGCAACAGTTACGGTGAATGGATTGTGCTATCGAGAGTGATTAATGATTTTTTATGGCCTGAATTGGATGGTATTGATCTGGACAGCGTTTACTTTCAACACGACGGCGCTACGTGCCACACAAGCAACGAAACCATTGATCTTTTACGATTTTATATCAAAATAACACCTCTTATTGGAAAACCCTACCCAGCTTTTAAGTTAGGGCCAGTTTATTAATTTGGATGTCTATGCAATCAATGATTGCTGAGATCGAAAATTAAAAAAAAAAAAAACAATCATTTTATACAGGCAACGTTTGACGGAACGCAATTTTCACCTATATTCGAAGGCCGCATGTTGATGCTTGTATTGTGGACTGTTAAATAAATTAATCATGGATACAGTATGTAAATCATAGTTTTGTGTGTCATATTTGTAACCTCGAAACTTAACTGTTTTACCCTTTATATGTAGTTCCAAGACTCCCCCCAATCCATCCAAAATCCACTGGCTCCATTTCCCGCTCTGAATCCAAAGCGAGAGAAAACAATTATGTGATGACCAACTCCTTTAACCCGGAAGGTAGCCCGCATGGATTGCAAAATCAAAATCTAGGTTTGCCTTCTTCCTTTTCTATCCTTCACATCCATTCACACAATTCATCATCCTCCGGTGTACCTCAAGGTTCTCATTTAGGCCCATTATTATTTAATGTGTATATATACGATATTCACAAATGTTTTTTACATGCTAATTACCTAGCATATGCCGATGATAAAAAAATATACTTAGTTATTAAATCAATCAATGACTGCGTTAAACTTCAAGAGGACCTCAATCGTCTCTTTGTCTATTGCGAATTAAACAAACTTGTTTTTAACATCGCAAAATGCAATAAATTAACATTTACACGTAATAAAAATAAAATATCCTTTGTATACACACTAAACGGCACACACATCAATGAAGTAAAATATTTCAGGGACCTCGGGGTAACACTGGATGTTAAATTAAACTTTATCCAATACACTGGTGACATCATTAACAAAACCAATAAAATGCTGGGATTTATAATTCGCATAGCAAAACCCTTCTACAACATAAACACTCTATATTTCCTTTACACGTCATATATTCGCCCGCACCTGGAACACTGTACACCGATCGGGACTCCTTTATACCAAGCCCATATCGAAAGAATAGAAAGAAATCAAAAAAAAATTTTTAAACACATAAATTATAAACTAAACTTACACTTCTCAAATTATACCGAATCCATTAAATTTCATAATTTTAACTCCCTCCAAACACGACGTCTAATTTTTGATCAAATGTTATTATTTAAAATCCTAAATAATGGTCTGGACTCACCAGAACTTACCAATTTAATAAATCTTCATATTCCGTCTAGATCAACCTGACAATCTGATTTATTTTATCTACCCTCGTGCAGAACAAACATTCGAAAAAATTCCCCAATTCCTCGTATATGTGCACAATATAATACAAAATTTTACAGCATTGACATTTTTGGTAAACCTTAAGAAATATCGATATGAAGTAATATGAGAGTATGGAATGTATCGGCAGCATCTCCTATCCTCTTCCTATTTTCCTCTTCCTCTCCCCTTCCTTTAACACCAAATTAATTTTAAGATACTAAAACTTCATTTCTAATTAACTTTAACATAAGAAACTTCTGTGGCTTGACTTCAGTTAACTTGTATATTTATATCTATCATTGTATATTATATAAAAGCTGTTTGTTTCTTACAAAATAAATAAATATATCATGGTATTCTATGTGAGAAATACCTTACCAATACCTTATCGTTCCTCTATTCACCGTTTAAAGCACGCAGTTCTAATATCATTTTACTCAATCGAACGCTGCCGGCGGCCGCTTCTGACATTGGTTTTCGGTAAACGTTCGAACACAGTGGCTTTTACTTTTTAGGTTTTCAGCATTGAACCTTAAAAATTAAATTTAAAAAAATTGGGCTGAAAAATGCTTCAATGTGACATTTTTATGTAAACACTATAATTTATATGTGAAATATGTGTGTTTTTTTAATAATATTTAACATTTATACACGAATGTAGCTTTTTTTCTATATCCCGGGCGTTGATGATTTTTTATTTTTTTTTTATTTAAAAATATATTTCTTTTATACAGGGTGTCCGGAAACTCGTAGTACAAGCGGGAAACTGGTGAATCTACATCACATTTGGAGTCGATTTTGTAGTATATTTTTTTTTGATCTGAGCTTTCGTTATCGAGTAAATAGAGAGAAGTTGATTTTTTTTTTTTTTTTTTTTAATCAAATTCTTATAAATTATTACTAAAGATCAAAGTACCCAACTAATTAAAACTATTTGAAAGTAAAACAAATGAGGAAACTCGGATTTGAAGCATTATTTTGAAATCACCCTTCATTTAATCCGGTGTAATCATAAAATATTTCTGCTCTGCAGAGTTAAAACATCTGTTGTTCAACCCTAAACACCAGAAAAAACTTTAACCCTAAAATAGCCGAAAAATATATTTTTTTGGTTTTTTTTTTTTTTTTGTGAAAATGCTCAAATCAAAAAACTTTATGTTTATTTGGGTTCCCCATGTGGTGTAGATTCTCCAGTTTCCCGCTTGTACTACGAGTTTCCGGACACCGTGTATAAAAACATATATATGTTATACTAAAAAAACTAATGACAATAAAAATGTTTTCTTTTTAACGTAACTACCCAATTCAATAGAGATAAACGTTTCTCGTGTTTGAGTTGGGGAGCAGTGCCATTACAATATATTGTATAAGGTAAAGAAAAGAAAGAAAGTTTTTATTTATAAAGTAAAAAATAAACAAAAAGTATAGATAATGAAAATAGACTAAAATAGCAGTTACTAAATTAGATACACAGTAAATGTAAATAAATTTAAGAATATATTTATTTGCATTTAACATTAATTTAAGAATAAAAGTACGTTAGGTATTGAATGACTATGGAATTTAAGCATTCCTATGTAGCTACCACAAATTCCAACCGTAGATAGAAGTGCATAGAACAATCAATGTTTGTTTTTTCATGGCAGTTTTATTAATAAAACTGAGAAATATCTGTGAATTTCAATGTGATGTAATAATGTATGTAATATGTTTGCAGACTTTGACATGTACAATCCGAGCACCGTGACTCTCTCCCCGAGCAGCTTCACCCTCAATACCCCGGAGAATCGCTCCTCCGTCAACGGTAGTGACTTTGGCCGCCAACAGGCCAGTGGCTGGATTAACACAGTGAGTGATCTTACCGCATTAGTTATTTCTCATTATTAGATTGTTAGTCTTGTACATGTACAATCCGAGCAACGCAACCCTTTCCCCGAGCAGCTTCACCCTCAATACCCCGGAGAATCGCTCCTCCGTCAACGGTAGTGACTTTGGCCGCCAACAGGCCAGTGGCTGGATTAACACAGTGAGTGATCTTACCGCATTAGTTATTTCTCATTATTAGATTGTTAGTCTTGTACATGTACAATCCGAGCAACGCAACCCTTTCCCCGAGCAGCTTCACCCTCAATACCCCGGAGAATCGCTCCTCCGTCAACGGTAGTGACTTTGGCCGCCAACAGGCCAGTGGCTGGATTAACACAGTGAGTGATCTTACCACATTAGTTATTTCTCATTATTAGATTGTTAGTCTTGTACATGTACAATCCGAGCAACGCAACCCTTTCCCCGAGCAGCTTCACCCTCAATACCCCGGAGAATCGCTCCTCCGTCAACGGTAGTGACTTTGGCCGCCAACAGGCCAGTGGCTGGATTAAAACAGTGAGTGATCTTACCGCATTAGTTATTTCTCATTATTAGATTGTTAGTCTTGTACATGTACAATCCGAGCAACGCAACCCTTTCCCCGAGCAGCTTCACCCTCAATACCCCGGAGAATCGCTCCTCCGTCAACGGTAGTGACTTTGGCCGCCAACAGGCCAGTGGCTGGATTAACACAGTGAGTGATCTTACCGCATTAGTTATTTCTCATTATTAGATTGTTAGTCTTGTACATGTACAATCCGAGCAACGCAACCCTTTCCCCGAGCAGCTTCACCCTCAATACCCCGGAGAATCGCTCCTCCGTCAACGGTAGTGACTTTGGCCGCCAACAGGCCAGTGGCTGGATTAACACAGTGAGTGATCTTACCGCATTAGTTATTTCTCATTATTAGATTGTTAGTCTTGTACATGTACAATCCGAGCAACGCAACCCTTTCCCCGAGCAGCTTCACCCTCAATACCCCGGAGAATCGCTCCTCCGTCAACGGTAGTGACTTTGGCCGCCAACAGGCCAGTGGCTGGATTAACACAGTGAGTGATCTTACCGCATTAGTTATTTCTCATTATTAGATTGTTAGTCTTGTACATGTACAATCCGAGCAACGCGACCCTTTCCCCGAGCAGCTTCACCCTCAATACCCCGGAGAATCGCTCCTCCGTCAACGGTAGTGACTTTGGCCGCCAACAGGCCAGTGGCTGGATTAACACAGTGAGTGATCTTACCGCATTAGTTATTTCTCATTATTAGATTGTTAGTCTTGTACATGTACAATCCGAGCAACGCAACCCTTTCCCCGAGCAGCTTCACCCTCAATACCCCGGAGAATCGCTCCTCCGTCAACGGTAGTGACTTTGGCCGCCAACAGGCCAGTGGCTGGATTAACACAGTGAGTGATCTTACCGCATTAGTTATTTCTCATTATTAGATTGTTAGTCTTGTACATGTACAATCCGAGCAACGCAACCCTTTCCCCGAGCAGCTTCACCCTCAATACCCCGGAGAATCGCTCCTCCGTCAACGGTAGTGACTTTGGCCGCCAACAGGCCAGTGGCTGGATTAACACAGTGAGTGATCTTACCGCATTAGTTATTTCTCATTATTAGATTGTTAGTCTTGTACATGTACAATCCGAGCAACGCAACCCTTTCCCCGAGCAGCTTCACCCTCAATACCCCGGAGAATCGCTCCTCCGTCAACGGTAGTGACTTTGGCCGCCAACAGGCCAGTGGCTGGATTAACACAGTGAGTGATCTTACCGCATTAGTTATTTCTCATTATTAGATTGTTAGTCTTGTACATGTACAATCCGAGCAACGCGACCCTTTCCCCGAGCAGCTTCACCCTCAATACCCCGGAGAATCGCTCCTCCGTCAACGGTAGTGACTTTGGCCGCCAACAGGCCAGTGGCTGGATTAACACAGTGAGTGATCTTACCGCATTAGTTATTTCTCATTATTAGATTGTTAGTCTTGTACATGTACAATCCGAGCACCGTGACCCTCTCCCCGTGGAGCATCACCCTCAATACCCCGGAGAATCGCTCCTCCGTCAACGGTAGTGACTTTGGCCGCCAACAGGCCAGTGGCTGGATTAACACAGTGAGTGATCTTACCGCATTAGTTATTTCTCATTATTAGATTGTTAGTCTTGTACATGTACAATCCGAGCAACGCGACCCTTTCCCCGAGCAGCTTCACCCTCAATAAAATAGAATATAATTCAACAGTATGGTCACCGTTCTACAAAGTCCATTCTCAAGCCTTAGAAAAGGTACAAAATAAATTTCTTCGGTACATCAATTTTAAAATGAATATTCCCATCGAATTGATAAATTATAATAACTTACGTACCGAAACCAGACTTCTCAAACTATCGGATAGAAGAGTTCTAACTGATATATTATTTTTATTCAAAATTATCAAATCTCTCATTGACAGCCCTGAATTATTGGAATTAATTTATATGAATGTACCTGCCAGACAAACTCGAAGCATAGACAGTTTTAAATGTAACAATAACCTCAATACTAACTACTCTTTGTACTCACCAATTCCAAGAATTCATCACCTTGCAAACAAATATTGTAAACTTATCGACATATTTGGTGTTAATAACTTTGAGAGTTTCAAAAGGCAACTAATTTTAGACCTTTTTGCTAAGTATTAACTTGTAGTATTTATTAGCTTTAAAAAAAAAAGGTCTAGCCTTCATACTTTTTTATACCTTCATACATTTACTTTACCATATTATTTTCTAATTACCTTATGAATAAATTATATTTAGCTATTTTATCCATGTACATGTTACACTTATATACATATACTGTCAACTTATTATGTAAAAGCCCAATAGGGCGTTAATAAATAATAAATAAATAAATAAATACCCCGGAGAATCGCTCCTCCGTCAACGGTAGTGACTTTGGCCGCCAACAGGCCAGTGGCTGGATTAACACAGTGAGTGATCTTACCGCATTAGTTATTTCTCATTATTAGATTGTTAGTCTTGTACATGTACAATCCGAGCAACGCGACCCTTTCCCCGAGCAGCTTCACCCTCAATACCCCGGAGAATCGCTCCTCCGTCAACGGTAGTGACTTTGGCCGCCAACAGGCCAGTGGCTGGATTAACACAGTGAGTGATCTTACCGCATTAGTTATTTCTCATTATTAGATTGTTAGTCTTGTACATGTACAATCCGAGCACCGTGACCCTCTCCCCGTGGAGCATCACCCTCAATACCCCGGAGAATCGCTCCTCCGTCAACGGTAGTGACTTTGGCCGCCAACAGGCCAGTGGCTGGATTAACACAGTGAGTGATCTTACCGCATTAGTTATTTCTCATTATTAGATTGTTAGTCTTGTACATGTACAATCCGAGCAACGCGACCCTTTCCCCGAGCAGCTTCACCCTCAATACCCCGGAGAATCGCTCCTCCGTCAACGGTAGTGACTTTGGCCGCCAACAGGCCAGTGGCTGGATTAACACAGTGAGTGATCTTACCGCATTAGTTATTTCTCATTATTAGATTGTTAGTCTTGTACATGTACAATCCGAGCAACGCAACCCTTTCCCCGAGCAGCTTCACCCTCAATACCCCGGAGAATCGCTCCTCCGTCAACGGTAGTGACTTTGGCCGCCAACAGGCCAGTGGCTGGATTAACACAGTGAGTGATCTTACCGCATTAGTTATTTCTCATTATTAGATTGTTAGTCTTGTACATGTACAATCCGAGCACCGTGACCCTCTCCCCGTGGAGCATCACCCTCAATACCCCGGAGAATCGCTCCTCCGTCAACGGTAGTGACTTTGGCCGCCAACAGGCCAGTGGCTGGATTAACACAGTGAGTGATCTTACCGCATTAGTTATTTCTCATTATTAGATTGTTAGTCTTGTACATGTACAATCCGAGCACCGTGACCCTCTCCCCGTGGAGCATCACCCTCAATACCCCGGAGAATCGCTCCTCCGTCAACGGTAGTGACTTTGGCCGCCAACAGGCCAGTGGCTGGATTAACACAGTGAGTGATCTTACCGCATTAGTTATTTCTCATTATTAGATTGTTAGTCTTGTACATGTACAATCCGAGCACCGTGACCCTCTCCCCGTGGAGCATCACCCTCAATACCCCGGAGAATCGCTCCTCCGTCAACGGTAGTGACTTTGGCCGCCAACAGGCCAGTGGCTGGATTAACACAGTGAGTGATCTTACCGCATTAGTTATTTCTCATTATTAGATTGTTAGTCTTGTACATGTACAATCCGAGCACCGTGACCCTCTCCCCGTGGAGCATCACCCTCAATACCCCGGAGAATCGCTCCTCCGTCAACGGTAGTGACTTTGGCCGCCAACAGGCCAGTGGCTGGATTAACACAGTGAGTGATCTTACCGCATTAGTTATTTCTCATTATTAGATTGTTAGTCTTGTACATGTACAATCCGAGCACCGTGACCCTCTCCCCGTGCAGCATCACCCTCAATACCCCGGAGAATCGCTCCTCCGTCAACGGTAGTGACTTTGGCCACCAACAGGCCAGTGGTTTATTTATATATTTTATCATGATGCACTGGCTGCAGTTCCACTGGCTGAAATTCGCTTCCAGTCCTCAGTCTTTCCCATTCTGCTTCAATCCTCTTCCACCAAGTCTATCTGCCTCTTCCTCGGTGTGCCTTCGTGTCACTTCCGCTGTGTAATTTTAACTGCGCAGAGTCATTATTTTTGTCATCCTATCATCAGGTATTCTTTCTAAAGGAAGATTAATATCTACGAATAAGATGATTCTGTATTTTCTGCAGACAATTATTAGCGTGTCTTTTTCTAATGATACATGTTTTGTGATTGTAGGTGCCGCTATCGTCAGCGCCCTCCGGTAGTACAGCGGGCAGCGTGGTTGGCAAGAGGTCCGCTCGATCTGTCAAGCTCAACGCCAAAAACCCGGCAGATGTCTTCGTCAAGGACTACATGAAGAAACGAAACCTTATCCTGGAACTCTTGGTGAGGAAATTCATTCCACAGCTAAGTTATAGCGACGTGACAAATATTGTCAACGAATTGCATTTAAAAAAAGAAAATACATATTGCATCATATAAATTTATATATGTATATGTAGGATTATTCTGAAAAGTTTAACTTTTGAGATTTTTAAAATGCTTGTAAATTTTCTACTTTATAGTTGAATACCACACAAGAGTCCCAACTGCTCCAAAACGTCTGTAACTAGTGAGACTTTGGCATCCCCATTTGGGGTATTTTGTGAAGCTGAAGGTTATGGGGAGGGGAAGGAGATGGGGTAGAGGAAGGTGGAGAAGTATCTGGATATTATATAGTGGTCTTTCACCAAGGCACTACTGAGAGTGTCTTCCACTCTGGAACGTGCCACATACTACATATTATTTTTAATGAATTAACTGTGAAACAACATAACTTGTTTCAATAAAATTTACTTGCCCGCGCCGGTATTTGAACCCTCGACCTCCAGATTGCTAGTCTTACCCCTCGACAACGAAAGCCTTCAAATTACCAATTTTGCCATTAAATGCATAATAATAGTTAAGACACCAATAATAAAATGCGTTTTTGAATGCCGGTTTATTTGTCTCCAGGCCGTGGAGATAGAGTTCCTGATAATCTGGCACAACCCGGGCACGCGGCCCGAGCTTGCCGTGCCTGGGGAGGACAACATCGCAGCGTGGCGCTCCAAGCCAAGCACGGAGCGTGCCTGGAAGGATTACCTGCGCCTGGCCTGGGAGATCAGCCCCAGCCTGGCTGTCTTTTTACCCGAAAGGTTCGTTCTTTAATCACTCTTTGTTGTAACATTGATTAATTCTCAAGTTCATATTTTCATTACATTCATACTAAATTTGTTTCACTCTTTTAAACTTTTAACTATATAGGTATTCACGTTTACAAATTCTGTTACATATTATATATCAATGTGTTTGTTATTGAATTCTCTGTTTAATGAAAGTCCTGAATTTTAAAAAAGTGGCATTGTGTAGTTGTTAACAGTTGTCAAACCGACATACAAAATTTCATGCATTTATGAATTTTATGATTTTTTTTATAAAACCTACAAATACTTCGGTTTGTTTTCCAGAATAAAGAATGAGGCCATAGTCCAGGAATTGCGCTGGAAGGTCCGAATGGACCCCCTGGCCGTGTCCCACATCCCTCAGGCTCTGCAGTACCTGGTCACCACGGACGCTCTGCTCAATGACTCTATTGAGGTATTTATCCACTCTATTGAATATCGTCAGAGACAAACATGGTAAAAGTGCGCCCGTGTTGTAGCAATGTGCCATATCTATAAATGCAGCATTTTGGCTTTACAGTGCTCAATCAATTCCATTCGTCGAGTTACATCATATGAACTTACTTTTATTTGTTTATTGTGGTTAATTTCCAAGGAATTGACGATGGCATAACTGTATGCTGTAACTCCAAAGAAAAACACTTCTGTAATGGCAGAACATCACAACTTAAAATACAGCGTTCTGCCAGGACAACCCCACAAACACGCTTTTTTGTCATCACAATGCTGGGAGACATTGGACGGAGATGCATGGGCAAACCTGTGAGGGCAATGCCTCCCGTATCGCGGCAGCTATCCATGCTACGTGTGCGTCGCTTGATGTGTCAATAAGCTCTATCTCCAAGAAGATAGTTTGAGATAAATGACTTTAAACTTTTTTGGACATTTTGTTCATTTTCTCTCAAACTAATTGTCAAAATTTCAAATTTGGTAAAAGGATTGATAAAAAAATATCCAAAAGAGTTTAAAGTAATTTTTCACAAAACTAGCTTTTTGGAGATACAGCTTAATGCCATTACACATGAGTATGCTTAGGACGGATTACATTAAGTTAATTTTCAAGTTCTGTGAAAGATTTTTTCAAGTTCTGTTTTTATTTCAGTTCTGTCAAGCAACTAGCTTATAATGATATAATAACAGAATTTGAATAGGACTTTCACAGAATCCGAAAATGAGCATTGGAATTTGATGAATTGTTCAATTTCTCCGAAACAACTCGTCCTTAGAGTTCAAACACCACTATTCAAAAATGAGCTATACAACTACACAATTTGGACTGAAGGATCACCAGGGCTCTGTCACGTCAGGAGATATGCAGCAGGGATTATAAAGGATTCAAGAGACATCGCTAAACACCCGATGATGATACTGATGAAATTCAGTCATTAAGGAGACTGGGTCTACTGTCAAATGAATAAGGTTAAACATGGGAGATAGCACATCATCATTAAATGAATAAGGTTAAACATGGGAGATAGCACATCATCATTAAATGAATAAGGTTAAACATGGGAGATAGCACATCATCATTAAATGAATAAGGTTAAACATGGGAGATAGCACATCATCATTAAATGAATAAGGTTAAACATGGGAGATAGCACATCATCATTAAATGAATAAGGTTAAACATGGGAGATAGCACATCATCATTAAATGAATAAGGTTAAACATGGGAGATAGCACATCATCATTAAATGAATAAGGTTAAACATGGGAGATAGCACATCATCATTAAATGAATAAGGTTAAACATGGGAGATAGCACATCATCATTAAATGAATAAGGTTAAACATGGGAGATAGCACATCATCATTAAATGAATAAGGTTAAACATGGGAGATAGCACATCATCATTAAATGAATAAGGTTAAACATGGGAGATAGCACATCATCATTAAATGGGCCTGTGGCCTGAGTGCCTACGAGAGTTGGTGAATGTCTTAATGCCTTCTTGTTCGTAATTTTTTATATTTTAGTTAATGTATAGTGGTTTATTTCTTCAGTTGGTGCACATGCTGACCTGGGCTCGGGTTTCGCCCATAGAGGCGCTCTCCTTCTTCTCACGTCAATACCCGCCTCATCCCACTTCGGCACAGTACGCCGTCAGAGTCCTGGGAAGCTACCCGGCTGACGCCGTACTCTTCTACATACCGCAGCTGGTGCAGGCCTTGCGACACGACACGGTAAATCAATAATCTACTTTTATTTTACTTAATGCTTGAAATGTATGATTATTCCGTTTTTGAGGGCCCAGAACTCTCAACTGTATACTACTAGCACTGGAGATTGGCTTTTTTCTTTCTTCTTAATTAGATAAGTCTTTGAAGACCGTACTGTGACAATAGTTCGAAGGTAGACAAACTCATTCACTACTTCAAACGCATATTCATTAACTGTTTTCACAGAAAGGTGACATTGAAGTTGGTGAAATGGAACCAGGCTTTTGTCTTGGCTTCAATCACTCTGAGGCCTTACTCCGTCCAATTTCGTCCTTTCTCATTCCCCGCGGATGACCTTGACGTGTAGACTACATGGGACATGGGAATGCGCAACTAATATTTACATATCAATGTTTCAGATGGGCTATGTCACAGAATTCATAAAGGTGATAGCTTGCAAGTCCCAACTGGTGGCTCATCAGCTCATCTGGAACATGAGGACCAACATGTACACGGACGAGGAGATGCAAAACAAAGACCGTGAGTTCCGCTGTTTTTTTATTTAATTTTATTATTTGAGAAAACACAGATACAGACCATTATAAACATGACAGTAAAAAAAAGCATTAATTGGAGAATTCACCTGCATCATAAACATTTCTCACAAATCAGTTCTGCCTTTAATTTTATTATTCTTCATGTTCCAGCAAAACAAGGGTGTCTTTAGATGTTTTGTAAACGGGAACAGAACGAGAAGTTATCTTGATTGCTTTGTTTACTTGTGTTCTTATGATAATATTTTTGTTTCCCTTTCCCAGCGGCACTCTTCGACACGCTGGACTCTCTGATCAAGAGCATCATAGCGTCCTTGTCGGGGCCCGCCAAGGCCTTCTACGAGCGCGAGTTTGACTTCTTCGGCAAGATCACCAACATCAGCGGGGAGATCCGCCCCTTCCCCAAGGGCGCCGAGAGGAAGAAGGCTTGCCTGGACGCACTCAGGAAGATAAAAGTTGGTGACAGTTACAGATTTTTCATCAAATATATTTTAATATACGTAATTCGACTCCGTATCTTTTTCTGGTGCAGAGATGCTGCTTTAAGTATTCCTCGAGCATACCCGACTTCTTCTACAATTCAATCCACTCTCTAAACACTCCTGACACTAATAAGAACAAACTTTGAATTTTTTTGCTATATCGATCGACTATTTACTTATATATTACTAGCCGGCATTGTTGGGGGTTATTCTTAGGAGATAAACATATACCATTTTAGACTTTTCTGTAGGCCTTTTTAAGATATACAATTCAGTAGTACATTACTTTTATGTGTCTCATAAGGTTTAGCCAGCGTTAGCAATGTAAGCGACCGAAAATATTTTTTTACGACTCGATTACAAAACATTGACTTTTCTCTACTTTCTGTAAATATAATATGCATGTATCATATATGTAAACCTTCCGGAAGAAATTCTCTAAATGATAGTGAAAACCCTATCATAATCCGTTGCGTAGTTTAGAAGAACTAAGTGTACAAACAGACAGACGCGGATAGCAACTTTATTTTATGCTATTTGGAGATGAGTTTCTTGTATGTAATTAAATGATGAACTCTTTTTGTTACAGGTTCAACCTGGGTGCTATCTGCCTTCCAATCCTGACTCCATGGTCCTCGACATTGATTTTAAAAGCGGTAAGCACCCAAATCCTCGTAAGATTGCAGAAATGACATCAATTAGTAAATAGCATACTATTTTTGGATCGTTTCAATTTATATTTAATTGATTATTTTCCTAGGCACCCCCATGCAGAGTGCAGCCAAGGCGCCGTACCTGGCCAGGTTTCGAGTTATGAGGCACGGCATCAATGAGCTGGAGAGTCTGGCTCTGTCCCTAACTCCAAGTGGGGAATACGATCTTCCGGTAAGAAAAATCATTTTTTAACTTAACTTGCAAGGTAAAACACACTATGTGTCTTGAAAAACTATCCCAAATTATCGACTTATCAATAAAAACAACAAAATTTTGTCAATATCTTCATTAATAAAAATAAATAATGATAATAATATTTGGATGATTTGTATAGCGCCGTGTTTGTGCAAAATCACCTCAAGGGCGCTGTATAAATATATAATACATTTTTACAATAATCTAACTAACTAACTAACCATCACGTCGTTTCCACGCAGGGGTAGGCAGAGAGGACGGACCGCCAAACAACTCGGTCTTGGCACACACTTCTTGCCTCATTCACATTCATACATCGTCTCATACATACTCTTCTATTAGTCTGACTCTTGACATGGCCAGACCCAAGTATCTGATTCACTTGATCGTACCATGTCTTCCTTGGGTTATTACTAACTATATATGGAGATAATATACAGTACCATACCTAAGTTCTGCAACTGAGAGTCCCGTTGTAACCCCTAATTATTTTTTAATATTCTTCGTTTATGTGAAAGGAGAAGTTACAATGCGCTATCAAACAGCCTGTACAAACTGTGGAGGTTTTAGACATCTTTATGAAACGCTTTCACTTCTTCCAGTCTAATGATGATATTCAGTTCCTTATGTCCAATGTCCAAGTGGCCTCCACATGATCCAGCCATCTAAATTTCTCTCCTCTCCTGCACTCCTTCGTTCTGAAGGCTTATTATTAAGAAGCCTCTTTGGTGCTCAGTTATCTTCCATCCTTATTAGCCAATCATTTCAAATTTTCTCTCCCAACCATAAATAAACCACTCTCTCTAGATCGATATCTTCGGGCTTTTTGAATGAAACAAATTGGTCCAATCATAATCAATTATAGATATGCTAATATTTAGACACATTTTTTGCATGCAATAATTCTACGTCACACACCATCCACGAGGATAGAGGAAACTCATAAAAAAAAAGCGACCATAGACAGTATAATTCTCATTCACAGCCTTCCCCATTTATTAGCCTAAAATATTTTTAAAATATAAATGTTTTCATATCAAAATATTCCCTCACGACATTAAAATGAAAAACTTAGTTACATGTGCAGCATTTTTGTTTTAGCAAGACAATAAATTATAGAAACAGGTTAAATCATTAATGAATAAGGTAAGATTGATGGAATTATATCTTGCATGATATAATCACGATCCAGTACGGCCTCACAATACGCACAATCCTGGCACGAACACAGATACTGTCTAAAAAAGAAAATAGATTAATTTCTGCGATAAAGTTAAATTACGGCTATTACAAATTAGCAACAAAAGAAAGAGAGATTCTCACCTGTTTTTTGGTTACAAACATGTTTTCTGTTTTGTGTTCGAGATGACAAGATTGCGTTGGCAAAGCGTAATTTCTTAACGATCGATTCGGCTTTTTGCTTACGATTGAGAAACGAGAGCCACAAACCGACAGACATCTCGCTAATATCAGATAAACAATATATTCAAATCCGCGAAAACTCCACGACAACTGCGTAAAACAACCATAGTTGTACCACTCAGCTGTCAACAGTTTTTTTCCAAAGACATTCAGAGTTTGTTATTAGTGGATGTGGTTAGTCAATAATGTGACGTTATAAGCCATGTAGATTACCGTGTCTTTTCTTCAGTTTCAATTTTCGATCAGAATTATACCCCCCTGCTGTCCCAACTGTCATAAAAATTTTTCTGTCATAGACAAAATGCAACTCTTGGTATTCGAATTTAGAACAATAACATGACAATATTGAGTAAGTACCTTCACTGGTTTTATTTCATTCTAGCTCTATCATCAATAAGTAGCTACTGACTGAACAATTTTTAATAACTGAAATGTTGCCAGCCATTCAAAATCCAATATTTTTTTCGCTTTTCTCCAATCGCCTAGTTTTTATTCATAGACAAAACACAACTATTTGAAATTGGAACAATAACACAATTGGATTTAAGTAAGTAGGTACCACATTTTCTTTATATTCTTAGCCGCATTATAATGAGTAGGTAGGTACTCAAATTAATTTTTTCCTACCCGTTTAATAAATTTCGAATATTATTTTCAGGATGACGGAAAGGACCGTTTCACGGGTCTAGGAGCTGAGCAGTGGCAGGCAGCCATCTTCAAGGTGGGCGATGACGTGCGGCAGGACATGCTGGCATTGCAGGTTATCTCAATCTTCAAAAACATCTTCCAGCAAGTGGGGCTAGACCTCTACCTGTTCCCCTACAGGGTGGTGGCCACTGCGCCAGGGGTTAGTTGTTTTATATATTAATTATTGATAACATTTACATTGTTTTGCCTTATTCCCGTAACAGTGGCCTAGTCCCTAAAGGCTCTGTTAAACTAACTCATTTTTTGCCGGCACGGTACGTATTTACATCAAGACTTTTGTATGGTCAGTCAAGATTGTTGTGCATTGCCTTTTCTTGTCTACCGATATTACGACAATATTGCCGGGCCAAATCTATTTCCTTCTTACAGTTACATATTTGCGTCTTTGTCACCTACTCGCTACCAAAACGGTAATAATTTTTTATTTTAATTACGAACACAATTTTTATTTCAGGTTTGTACAAGTTTCGTGGAATTATTTCCGAAGATCGTATTTTTTTGTTTTGTGTTTTTGTCTTTTTTTATGTGCGCATGAGTGCTAACTGCCCCCAACCGTTTGGAGCTAGAGAGAATTATGGTATCCCCAATTGGGGTTTGTTGTAAAGTTGAAGGTATGTAGTGGGTATCGAGCTATTGATCTGGTCACCGAACACGGCCAAAGCCATTTCAAGCAACGTTTCAATTCTGAATGTTGGTCTAGCACCAGGGCGATACTGGAACGTGCCGCAAATATACTTTATATTATTTTAAGTTAGTAAATTGTGAAATAACACAAATTAATCAAAAAAGTTTAGTTGCACACGTCGGGATTTAAACCCATGACCTCTGTCTTCCTATTTGACCTAACGGGACTCAACATTATTGATGGCTAATACCGAGCCCTGCAAGACTATTGACTAATTGCTTATTAGCAGCACCTTTACATAAAGCTCACTAATTCAGTATTCGGCTATGTACGTCGCACGTTGACCGCCACAATGTGACTTCCCAAGCATTGTGCCGTCATGTCTCGGCGGACAGACATGAGTTGTTTTAGTTTGTTATCAGAAATATGACGAAGATGTTATATATGTAGTGATTTGTTTACAGTGTGGTGTCATAGAGTGCGTACCCAACGCCAAGTCTCGAGACCAGCTCGGCAGGCAGACCGACATCGGAATGTATGAATACTTCATCAAGAAATACGGAGACGAAAGTTCTAGAGAATTCCAGGTAAATCTTTTTTCTGTATTTATGCTTCTGTTGTGTTGGCCTAGAAATTCCAGACTAATCATGCAAAGATTTTTGTTATTGTAGTTGCAGTATTTGTCTGCTAATCAATTTGTGGTTTTATTCATAAGGTAGACTGTAATCAATATTATTACTCAACTATGGGATAGCTTGTGAATATTGGAGATCGCTAAAGTAATCTGATCTACCCCATTCCTTTGGTGCACGTCTTGTTGCGAATCGATATTATGGCACTGAGAGACAGCATGGTTGATCACTGCACAAGCTCCTTATTACTCAATATTATACCACTGACACAGCACTATATTGCTCACTCCACAAGCTTTCTTAATAGAATGATTTTGAACACTTGTTGCAATGGTCATCAACGTAGGTATGTATTCCAGCACTGTAAGAATGGGAGAAGCAGGGTGTAACTATATCCACCAATGAAAAACTCTGAAAATCTATGGAATAAACTTTCAAAAATTTTCATTGGTGTATACTATAATAAGTAGGCTCTGAATTAGAATTTTATTGTCTATATATATTGGCATATCTATGGTTTTTTAGGTCCAATTTGTTTCATACAAAAAGCCCAAAGTTTTCGATCTAGTGAGTGGTTTATTTATGGGGAGATGTAATTAGGTAACAGGTTGGGTGGGGGAACATATTTTCATAACTTTCTAGTGGATCTAAAATTGTACTTTGTTTATTTTTAGGCTGCTCGAAGATGTTTCATAAAATCCATGGCGGCCTACAGTGTTATTGGATTCCTTCTTCAAATCAAAGATCGACACAATGGCAACATCATGCTGGATACCGATGGACACATCATACATATTGGTAAGACACTAATGTTGTAAAATGGGATGACTTTGTACAGTTTTCATCTATGAAACTAAATATTATATATTTTTTAAATTTATTGTTGTCTAGTTTAATTTGTAGAACTCCATTCTAGTTTAAAGTTTTTCTTTTATGCACATATTCAATTTATAAAACAATTTAATTATGAACAAGTTCTGCCGTGTAGTTATTATTACCCGCGACAGCTGTTACGTCTTCTGAATGCATCATCAAACTGTTTGATATCAGACTGAATTGACAGAATTTATAAAATGTACTTACATTTTTCTCTGTCACTAAAAATATCTAAAAAAATATAACCCTATTCAAAAGTTTCTCCATATTACGGTACCGCATATTTTGATGTAAAAATGCATAATTTTTGTGTATTGTTGATGTACTTAGATCGTTATCTTTTGTAGATTTTGGCTTCATGTTTGAATCGTCTCCCGGTGGCAACCTGGGCTTCGAACCGGACATCAAGCTGACGGACGAAATGGTGATGGTGATGGGCGGCAAGATGGAGGCGGAGCCCTTCCGCTGGTTCTGCGAGCTCTGTCAGCAGGCCTTCCTGGCTGTCAGGTACATTTTTTGTTGTTGTAATAAATTGGAGACTGCTTATTGATAATTCCCGTGAGCATTCTGGCCATGTGCCCACTGTTGCATATCCCATTTTGCCTTATTCCTTTAACAATAGTATGGGCCCTTAATTACAGTTCACTAAGGTTGTCATTGGATGTTTGGCTATGTTTCCAGGTTTGATAATGTGTCTTCCCAGGAATCTGAGCCTTGTTCCCACCAGGGCGGCATATTCGCACCATAGGTGAATTAGAGTCTGTTCATCCTCTTCATCCACCCCCAACTTGCTTGTGTTAACTCCCGTTAGTAGTCTTACCAGTTCCCTCGGTATGTTTCTGTCCATATTGAGTAGTTGCCTGGCTCGTCTAGACTTGGCTCGACATACTAATTTGTACATATTTTGTTATCGCTCCAGTAAACCAAATCAAATTATTGATTATAAAATATTTATTTTTTGGAATAACTTTATTAAGTAAAACCTCAAATTGTAATATTTAACTATTGAAGACAATATTAGCGATTTCTAAACGAAAATCTGAAACAGAAAAATCAGAAAAGGATACGGTCACATCTAGGACTCAAACCCAGGACCCTTGCCGGGGCACCGCTCTACCACTGAGCTAATGGGAACCTATCCGCTTCGGTCACTTTTAACTGTATCATACTTCAAATAAGAACTACCAACAATGTCTTCATTTTTTCACCGCACATTATTTATTGGCAACTATCTTTATGTATGATCGCAAGATTCAACCCGAACTAAATGCAATCTAGACAGCGTCTTTTTAGATAAACCTATCTTATTTTTTATTTTATTTTAATGTGCGACATCTATTGACTTTTCTGCAAGTCTATGATGAATATTTACTTTTTGGAATAACTTTATTGAGTAAAACCTCAAATTGTAATATTACTTGGAGGGCTTTGAAGCAGAGAATGGACGGTTATCTCGAGAGTATTTCCTCCTGGGGTAAAAATAATCTCGTCGAATTTAATGTTTCAAAGACCCAATCCTGTCTGATTACGTCTAAAAGGGATCCAAATGATAATCTAGTCTCCTTCAACGGAAGCAATCTTCCGAACAGGCCTTCCATTGATATGCTTGGTGTAACTATAAGTGACCAGCTCAGGTACGGGGGCTCCATCGAAGCCAGAGTAAAGTTGGCCTCTCAGAAGCTGGGCGTACTGTACAGGGCCCGCAGATACTTTAATAGTACACAACTGCTCACCCTGTACAAATTGCAAGTGCGCCCTTCGAATTTGGCAGCCATCTCTGGTCTGGAGCCCCTAAATACCTGAAAAAAACCCTTGACTCTGTGCAGAAACAGGCTGTCCGTTCGATAGATTCCCCAATCTTAACAAACGGACTGCAATCTTTAGAGTACAGGCGTCAGGTAGGTATGCTGTCCTTGTTCTATCGGTATTACAATGGAAGATGCTCTGAGGAACTAGCGTCATTGATCCCTTCGGCACCGGTGCGTAGTCGGGATACACGCCAAACGCGCGCCCAACATTTGTACACAGTTGAACGGGTCGCTTCTACGATTCGTTCTTAAGTTCAACAGCTCGGCTGTGGAACGAACTGCCGGCCTCTGTGTTTCCTCCCTCCTACAACATGGGACTCTTCAAGACCCATGTTCACTCCTTCCTCTCCACAAAAAGACCCTCCACACAGCATCCCCAAAGATGACATAGGCCCCGAGGGAAATTATTTTCTTCAGGGCCTCCTGTGTGGAGTAAATATAAAAAAAAAAAAAAAAATTTAATCTCCTGGATTCGAGTCCTAGATGTGACCGTATCCTTTTCTGTTTTTTCTGTTTCAGATTTTCGTTTAGAAATCGCTAATATTGTCTTCAATAATTAATTATTGATTATAAAATAACCAAAGTGCATTTAATTTAAAATGTGAAAAATACTGCCTAAACACTGCTTTAACCACAGTTGTTTTACGCAATTCCAAGCACGAAAACTGTTAAAAGACGTCAGTAAATAGTGTTCTGCTTTGACAGTTGCCGGGAACAAATTTCTTGACAACAATAACATAGTAACATAGAAAAGTTTGAAACAAAGTTCCGATATGCCTCTTTGATAAATCTCACTGTGCTCAGTGTAAAAAGGCAACACTTGAAAAAGATTTACCCTGTGCCAAGTGTAATCTATGTTACCATACAACATGTAGCGGCTTAACTCATACCGAATTACAATCACTCATGGCGAAATTCAGGATGAAAACCTTATAGAGACACGAACACCGTAAGTAAAAAAACTGCTTAGGAGCGAACTAACAGAAATAACTAAGGCAATATATTTCTTTAGACCATTACGGGGAAGAAAAGAAGATAATTTACAAAAAAATTAAGTGCAAAATGAAAGCAAAACATTGAAACACACGGTTAATCAAATCCAGCAAACTTCTTTAGAGACATCGTTAGAAATACAAAGAATTGAATTAATAGAAAATGATGACCCAAAAATTCCAATTTCACACATATTAAACACAAAATGAGTGTGAGGATTTGATTACCCAAAACAGAATTGTAAATTGCTACACCATCAAGAAATCAATTACTGTCAAACTTCAAACTAAAGAAGAAAAGGATATGATACTATCACAAAAAAAGAAAACGGGAAATTTTACAGCGAAGGACATAAAATACACTACTTCGGATAGAAAAATCTTTATAAATGAAAAGCTAACTCCTTCCAACAGCCAGCTGCTTTGCTTAGCGAGATCCACAACAATCCATCGGCTATAAATTTGCGTTGACAAAAAATGGCTTGCTTAGAAAAAACCAAGAATCTCCAGTAATCTACATAAAGGATGCAAATGATATCGCACCACAATAATTGGAACTTCCTTTGATCTGCAAAAAACTCTTCTGGCTGAAACAAAAAAAAATGTTTTTATTTTTGGAATAAACTAATGCGTAAAACCTCAAATTGTAATATTTAATTATTGAAGACAATATGAAACAGAAAACTCAGAAAAATGTACGGTCACATCTAGGACTCGAACAAAGGGATAAAATATTTTAATAGTTTTCCTGAACACAGGACCCTTGAAGCAATTTAACCCTTTTAGACCGTATGTATGTTCAAACGAACACTAACTTTGAGAATTATTTTTTCCCAAACTACATCGAATAAAAGACTCGGGTTTTTGTTTTCTAATACCTGGCAATCTTCTCTATGGCGTCTATTTTTGTCCGCTATGTTGTCACTCGTTATCCCGCCGAAAATATCAACAACATTTTGACAGTTCGCATGCTTTCGGCGCTTCGAATTCCTCTCGCTATTATTTGCATCATATAAGGTGAGTTATCCATTGTTTTTACTCAATTTACATTTATTTTGTTGCCCAAAGGCGCATTACAAAATAATAAAAATAGAAACATCCATCTTACAAAGATATTTACGAGAATATTATAAGTGAAAAAGCATGTTCGGTCAACCTAACATTCGGTTTCAATGGTAGTTTTTTTACGAATATGGCGAATTTTTCTTTATTATTGTCATTCAAAACCATTTAATTTCAGTATGTATTTTAGCACAAATGTTATTTGTTAATGCATTATTGATTTGTCATTATATTTTATGTGGTGTTTTACAATTTACAGATGAATAACGGTCTCAAAGATATTGAAATAGCACTTTTGCTAGAAGGAGATGTGTCTGACATAGAGCTGGAGCCGGATGAGGAAGAAGACGAAATCCAAGACCTTTTTCACGCAGAAGAGGGCTATGTTGATCATCAAACCCTCCAACGTGAAGTTGGGATGGGCTTTGAAGTCATAGTAAGTCATGAAGTCTTTAAAATCCACATTTAAATGCATATTTATGAAACCGTATTATCCATTAATTTTATCTTATGTTCAAAACATAAAATTTACTATTTTCAGGACACTGAAGTGGACAGTCAGGAAGAGGATCCTCCCCTGGACATGGATGAGGCAGAGCCCACCCAGGAAGCAGACAACGTTGCCCCAGAGGCAGTTGCGAGGGCTGATGTACGCTGGCGACATCGAGATTTGGAACCGGTGAACTCTGAATGCATAGTCAACTTTTCTGAACCGAGTGAAGTAATAACAGCTCTCCAATACTTCAAATATTTCATTGATGATAAAATTATTTTAAATATGGTGGAACAGACCAACCTTTACTCTGTTCAGAAAAGTTGCAGGAATGTTTGCACCTCAAGTGAGGAAATGGAAAGGTTTCTCGGCATGCATATTTTGATGGGTATGTTTAGGCTTCCTCAGATTCGCCAATATTGGCAAGAGGGACTTAGACTACCCATGATATATGATGTGATGTCGAGAGACCGATTTATCAGCCTCAGGAAATATTTACACCTAAATGACAACACAAACTGCGTGCCCAGTGGTCAACCTGGGCACGATAAACTATTTAAAGTTCGTCCATTTATAGATGCTCTCCGTCACAACTTATCTGTGATCGAACCAGAAGAATTCAACAGTATAGATGAAGCCATGATCCCATTCAAAGGGAGGAGCATTTTAAAGCAATATATGAAAAATAAACCCCATAAATGGGGGATTAAAATGTTCGCCCGAGCAGGAGCAAGTGGCTTCGTTTATGACTTTGAAGTCTACACGGGCAAAGACACCAATGTGGGTGAGAGGACTTCACTGGGAATAAGTGGAGATGTTGTTGTACGACTCTGTAGAGGCATTCCCCAAAATGCGAACTTCAAGGTTTCGTTCGACAACTGGTTTACCTCTCACTCACTTATTTCTAAATTGAAATCTGTAGGCATATGGTCCATTGGCACTGTTCGTAATAACCGACTACGGGGTTGTACCTTTAAAACAGACCGTCAGTTGAAGGAAGAGGGCCGTGGGTCATATGACTACAGGACTGAGGTTGAATCTGGTGTGTTTGCCCTGAAATGGTTCGATAACAGAAATGTTCACTTCGCATCTTCATACGTCGGACGAGAACCAGTTGGTACCGTCCGTCGGTGGTCGAAGACTTCCCGCTCCTACATAGACGTACTATGTCCTGCCATCGTGGCTCAGTACAACAGGTTCATGGGTGGTGTTGACCTCAACGACATGTTAATTGCACTATACCGGACGGATATCCGATCGAAACGCTTCTATTTGAGAATAATTTTTCACCTTGTTGACATGTGTGTGGTGAATGCATGGCTATTATACAGGCGTCACTGCACACAAAAAGGTGAGAAATATAAAACTCTGATAGTGTTTCGATCGGAGATTGGGCGTGCCCTAACTTCCAGCAGTGCAATCAACCCACGTCGGAGAGGTCGACCCTCAAATGAATCGCAGGAGGAACCGACGACGTCTAGTAGGCATCGGGCGAGACAAGTCAGACCTGTTGATGATGTGAGGTTTGGTGGTTGGGGGCATTTTCCTGAGTATGTTGAAAACCCCTTGAGGTGCAAACACTGTGTCAAAGGCATTATTCAGGTCAAATGCCAACGGTGCCAGGTACATCTATGCTTTACACCTACTCGCAACTGCTTCAAGGACTTTCATGCAAGGCCTGAGTTCCATCATTGACCAAAATCTTTTTTTTTTGTTTATTTCAATTATGTTTCTTGTTCACTATATATGTTTTTAAATCTTTCATTAAAAATGTTAATTTTTAATAATAAAAATACTTTTAGTATGTATTTGTAGGGAGTATATTTTCCGATATAAATAAAAAAACTGCCCTTTGATAACTAATGTTTAGTATTCAACCTAACATAGCATAACTTCTATTTTTGTATCTTTCATAAAATATGTTAATTTTCATTAAATAAAATCCATTTTTGTATGTATTTGTGGTTATTATTCTTTTCCCATGCAAATATAAAAGTACCCTTTGAGACCTAATGTATGTTCAACCTAACATAGCATTACTTCCAAAACTTATTAAAAAAAAAAAAAAAATTCCAAAAAATTATAAATAATTCCCAGAGTTGTAATCAAGCCTCAAATATTTTTTTAGACTGCCAGTTTTAATTCAGGTCTGAAAGGGTTAAACTTAATTCATCATTAACCTCTCAGAAAAAGACTTTTATTTACTATGTGTTCCTTTGCGAACTGTCAAAACGTGATAATTTTTGTGATATTTACGAGTTTTGCTAAAAGCTTCATAAGTCACGTTTTGGGAAACGTAGCCTCATTCTAAAAAATGTTTTGGAAAGATTATGAAATTCACTATCGGATTGTGTTGTAATACGTAAATATTTGCGTTTCTAAATATACATTTTATGAAAACGTCAAAAATATCTAAAAATCGCTTACCATTATTTCAAAGTTGTGAAAAATGTACTTTTTTCTGAGTATCATAAAGAAATAACACTTTATATATTGAAGAAATATAATTAGAAACTATTAGTCACCTCAAAATATTAACCGTCCAAACTAAAATATTTTTAATAAATTATTTAGAAACGCAATAAATTATGAACGAACAAGATGACAGATCCAATCGCCTTAGATAATGCACCTCTACTTTCCATAGATATTCTTGAATACAGACGCGTAGCGTTATTCATTATCGATACTCTGTTTTTTAAATCATGGCAATCCGTATACTAGTGATGGAAATAAATCGATTTTTGTAAAATCTCGCGCGTTTACGTGAAAAGACGTTCTAATGTCTTGACCGCTATTATCATATTTACGTCTTTTGACGTTCTAATGTTCTGAGTGGTTAAGACATAAATATAACATCCAAATTCCTCTATTTTCTACACAAAGAATGCACAGCAATTATATTTACAAAGGGATAAAATATTTTAATAGTTTTCCCGAAGAATTAAAAAAAATAACAGTTTTGATATTATTAAAAAAAAAAGTAAAATTATATTTCAAAAACTGAACACGCGTAACATCATTAACCTTTCCTTATCTGTGGTGTGTATTTACTACACATTGCTTCTAATAACTTTAATAACTCTATAGATATAATAAATTCTGGGTTCAGATTTTAGGTATTCCTCTGTTACACATTTATGCACTGAATTAAAAAATAAAATTTTACATAGTTTTCAAATTCAATTAAATATCAGAGATTTTTGTTAACAATCGGAAACAAATACACCAATACAATCAACTGTGTGACACTGCTACGCGAAGAGTGTGCGAGGAAATGACACGCTATTGATGTCCCGCTTTAATTCGCCATGCGGGAACATGAGAAATCCACATGTCCGCAGTTGTATTTTGATTTAGACCATCGATACCTACAACCGCACAGCTGTGTGTGTGCTAGCCGCCAGCCAGTCGGTCGCGGACCGTCATTAGATGTGTGTGTGCTAGCCGCCAGCCAGTCGGTCGCGGACCGTCATTAGATGTGTGTGTGCTAGCCGCCAGCCAGTCGGTCGCGGACCGTCATTAGATGTGTGTGTGCTAGCCGCCAGCCAGTCGGTCGCGGACCGTCATTAGATGTGTGTGTGCTAGCCGCCAGCCAGTCGGTCGCGGACCGTCATTAGATGTGTGTGTGCTAGCCGCCAGCCAGTCGGTCGCGGACCGTCATTAGATGTGTGTGTGCTAGCCGCCAGCCAGTCGGTCGCGGACCGTCATTAGATGTGTGTGTGCTAGCCGCCAGCCAGTCGGTCGCGGACCGTCATTAGATGTGTGTGTGCTAGCCGCCAGCCAGTCGGTCGCGGACCGTCATTAGATGTGTGTGTGCTAGCCGCCAGCCAGTCGGTCGCGGACCGTCATTAGATGTGTGTGTGCTAGCCGCCAGCCAGTCGGTCGCGGACCGTCATTAGATGTGTGTGTGCTAACCGCCAGCCAGTCGGTCGCGGACCGTCATTAGATGTGTGTGTGCTAGCCGCCAGCCAGTCGGTCGCGGACCGTCATTAGATGTGTGTGTGCTAGCCGCCAGCCAGTCGGTCGCGGACCGTCATTAGATGTGTGTGTGCTAGCCGCCAGCCAGTCGGTCGCGGACCGTCATTAGATGTGTGTGTGCTAGCCGCCAGCCAGTCGGTCGCGGACCGTCATTAGATGTGTGTGTGCTAGCCGCCAGCCAGTCGGTCGCGGACCGTCATTAGATGTGTGTGTGCTAGCCGCCAGCCAGTCGGTCGCGGACCGTCATTAGATGTGTGTGTGCTAGCCGCCAGCCAGTCGGTCGCGGACCGTCATTAGATGTGTGTGTGCTAGCCGCCAGCCAGTCGGTCGCGGACCGTCATTAGATGTGTGTGTGCTAGCCGCCAGCCAGTCGGTCGCGGACCGTCATTAGATGTGTGTGTGCTAGCCGCCAGCCAGTCGGTCGCGGACCGTCATTAGATGTGTGTGTGCTAGCCGCCAGCCAGTCGGTCGCGGACCGTCATTAGATGTGTGTGTGCTAGCCGCCAGCCAGTCGGTCGCGGACCGTCATTAGATGTGTGTGTGCTAGCCGCCAGCCAGTCGGTCGCGGACCGTCATTAGATGTGTGTGTGCTAGCCGCCAGCCAGTCGGTCGCGGACCGTCATTAGATGTGTGTGTGCTAGCCGCCAGCCAGTCGGTCGCGGACCGTCATTAGATGTGTGTGTGCTAGCCGCCAGCCAGTCGGTCGCGGACCGTCATTAGATGTGTGTGTGCTAGCCGCCAGCCAGTCGGTCGCGGACCGTCATTAGATGTGTGTGTGCTAGCCGCCAGCCATTGAAGTTACCCACCGCTTTCCCACCCCGGTATAGGTGACTTATGGTCACCCCTTCGGAGTTCTCGCAAGAATCTAATTTTTTTGAATAAACGGCTCTACAATTTAAAGTGAAGTTAGACCTTCAATGTCCCCGCATACGGTGTTAGGAAGCGGTATGCAAGCGCTTACAGATGAGTGACTACAATGGGTGTTATGATCAATGAATACTTCTCAAAAATTTAAAACAAGAACAAATAAACATAGAAAATCAGGACAAAGTTAGAAAGCGTAGAATTCACAGTCTATTTACGAGAACGAAAAAGGGAGAAAAAGAAAGAGGAACATATTGTACCAAAGTATCAGCAACCTAAAGTAGAGAAAAGAGATGAGAAGTACATGGTAAATAAGAAAAAAAAAGAAAAAAATACATGATCAGTAACCATCGCGAATATCGTGTGGTCACCGAATTCAGGTGAGCTGTAAGCAAAAGAAAAAGAAAACGCAAAAGAAAAGTGGTTCAATGCCTCGCAGCTGGCAGTCCCGAGGATGGATTGGTGGTGGTTGGGAAGACAAATGCAGGTCCAAGTGCCGCGCCCCTAAGCCGACCTCGTGGTGGTGCCCAGAAGAAAGTATATGGGATGATAGGGATTAACCCTAAAGACCCTAGGGGAGAAAAGCGTCAGGAAGTCGGAGGCAGGGCGGAAGGCACCCAGGTCAGCACGGACTTCCCTCTGACCCACAACCACCCTCAGGGGTGGCACAGATGTCTGGCAGAGTTCCATAAGTGCTAGAGCTTCAGTGAGCTTATGCGGGGACTAGGTCCGTGAACAACCCCTTATGGGGATATCAAACAACACAAAACAAGCAATGGAGTTCAGTTCTGGTCTGAATGGTTTCAAGATCTAAGATAGAAAAAAAAAGAAAAGAAAAAAAAAAGAAAAAAAAAACATACAGTCAGAAAACATTAGTGTCTATTAAGTAGATGAAAATTAACAATCGCAATAAACAATATAAAGTCAACAATTTTACAATCATAAAGTTTTACCTGAAAGAATAAGAGAATTAGATAAAAGAAGTAAAAATAAAAACATATGAAACACATTGTTTGGATTACTATAAAAGTAGATAAGTATATGCTAGAAAGAAGAAACAAGAAACATGTAGAGTTGCCAGTGCCATAAGATTAACTTGAACCATAGTCTGTCATCCTCACTTGTACATTGATTGCAGCAGCTTGGGCAGGGCAATCTCTATCCCCTGTGGGATGGTCGGCAGGTTTTTTGAAACGTGTACAAGTGGCACAGACAGCGGGAAGGGCTTTCTTAGGGCAAGTCTCGTAGTTATGCCCCAAAGTGGCGCAGTGACGGCAGGTTTCATTGTCTTGCTGACAATACTTACTAATGTGCCCATATTGTTGGCATTTGAAACACCTGGTTGCCCCCGTATAATCCCGAGTACGGCAGGCATTCCATCCAAGGAAGCACATACCGCTGTCTATGAGAACTTTTCTGGCTAACGGGTGACATGTAACCACCATGTTCATGGTGGGAGTGTCTCTCTTGCCAAAAAGCGAAACTCGCCGCATGGTTCTAAGATGATCTTCAAGAGAAAGCGTCGTTTGACCTACTAGATTATTGGTAAAGACCTCAGAGAAGAGCTCCTGGTCTGCAGATTGCTCTCCTTTAGGGACATTGTATAAGACAATCTTGGGAAGGCGTCCAAGTGGATTGATCATTTTAAGACCATTTGCAGCGAGCTTCGCTTCGGCCTTCCTGATGTTCTCCAATCCTTTTTTGTCTCTGGCTTGGAAAGCCATGCCAGCACCCTTGATTTTGCGGGACCGAACAATCTGGAAGTCATCTTGTTTAGGGTTGAGAACCTTCTCAAGCTTCTTCAGAGTGTCCTCCGAAGTTTTACCCTCCGGCACCTGAGGATAGAATAGGACAGTCAGCGGTTTCTGAGGAATCGGTCGTTCATGACCGTTCACCAGAATCTTTTTTGAAGCAGGCAGGTTAGCAGCAGCGTTAGCATAGGAGAAAGTCTCCTTATGTAGTGGCATAGTAGGAGCAGGAACTGATCGAGAGTTAATGAGCAGGTCTAGCCTAGTTGTAATGGCCGATTGAGCATTCAACATCTCGTCTATGGTAGAACTTCTTGTCGAGAGAGTGTTCATTTCCAACATCAGACGAGTAATGTCCGACATGAGGTCATCTAGGGTGGAGTTCAGCAAGTTTTTATCAGCCTTATTAAGCTTGTTACTACCATCTGAGATTATTACACGAATTTTTTGGCATTTTTCCAGAGCTGGAATTGCCTTCATTTCTTGATTGCCAGGCGAGTCACTGTACCTAACTCGTTTTTTATTTTCGGCATTCGGAGTGGTGTAGGGAACAATGGAAGGCATTTCTTGATTATCAGCTCTAGTCGGAGTATCCTGGGCAGTAGTTTGTGTAGTACCTGCTTCAGCTCGTTTTTTATTTTCAGCAGTCGGAGTGGTGAAGGGAGCAGCGGAGGGCACTTCCTGGTTATCAGCTATAGTCGGAATATGCCGGGCAGTAGTTTGTGCAGCTCCTGCTTCACTGTCTGCCTCAGTTGTAACAATATCCCTATGGGACTTTTTTTTATATTTTGTGGCTTTAGAAGGTCCAGCAGTAGGCGGAATGGTGGATAAAATATCCTCAATTTCTTTCAACAATTGTTTACGACTCTTCGGAGGAATCGCAGAATTCCCAATGGAGCTGTCCGAATCATCGGAAGGACCCTCACTAGACGCCATTTATAAAGAAAGAGGGAAAAAAAGACAAAAAAAGAAAAAAAAAAGAAATGGGGAAAAAATATTTTTTCCCCAGATTTTACAAAATTTTCCCCAAAAATGGGGAAAAATGTCGGGAAAAAACTTTTCAAAAATGTCAATACATATGAAGAAATGTCAAAATTGGATATCGAAAAATGTTTTAAAGAAAAATCAATAAATATAAAAAAAAAGTATTTAGGATTGATCCAACAAAGCTTCCAGAAGCCTCTAGAAGATTCCAGAAGGCTCTAGAATGTTCTAGAACAATCCATTGAAAAAAAAAATAGCACGTGGTGAGAAAGGAAAGAATTTTGTAAACAAGTGACGTCACAGAAGAATGTTTACGCGAGAGCTTCTAGAAAGTTCTAGAGAGTTCTGGAAAAAGACTAGAGAAAAACATGGTAACAATAAGGTCACTGCCCTGGAGAAAAAAAAACCACTATTTTCACAAAGGAATATCACAAAATCACTGTTTTTTAACGGGAAAAGTATGGGCGATAGAGGATCGAACGTATAACTGAATTTATATTGTTAAATAGAAAGAAAAAACACAAAAACGGGTACGCAAATACGACAAAGTACTGCGTAGTACGGAAAACACTCGTAAAAACGGGCAAAAGCCCGTATTTAAACAAAAGAAATACACTGTTGTGTTGTAAATAGTGATACTGATAACGTATATGTAAAAAATATTAAAAAAAGCGAAAATTTTCGTTATTTTCGGGAGTACTACAAGGTTTGAGAATTGTAACTCCGGAGCGAGATTAAAGCGACTGCACTAGAGGGCGGCGAGAACTGAAACTGACTGCCAGCCAGTCGGTCGCGGACCGTCATTAGATGTGTGTGTGCTAGCCGCCAGCCAGTCGGTCGCGGACCGTCATTAGATGTGTGTGTGCTAGCCGCCAGCCAGTCGGTCGCGGACCGTCATTAGATGTGTGTGTGCTAGCCGCCAGCCAGTCGGTCGCGGACCGTCATTAGATGTGTGTGTGGTAGCCGCCAGCCAGTCGGTCGCGGACCGTCATTAGATGTGTGTGTGCTAGCCGCCAGCCAGTCGGTCGCGGACCGTCATTAGATGTGTGTGTGCTAGCCGCCAGCCAGTCGGTCGCGGACCGTCATTAGATGTGTGTGTGCTAGCCGCCAGCCAGTCGGTCGCGGACCGTCATTAGATGTGTGTGTGCTAGCCGCCAGCCAGTCGGTCGCGGACCGTCATTAGATGTGTGTGTGCTAGCCGCCAGCCAGTCGGTCGCGGACCGTCATTAGATGTGTGTGTGCTAGCCGCCAGCCAGTCGGTCGCGGACCGTCATTAGATGTGTGTGTGCTAGCCGCCAGCCAGTCGGTCGCGGACCGTCATTAATGTGTGTGTGCTAGCCGCCAGCCAGTCGGTCGCGGACCGTCATTAGATGTGTGTGTGCTAGCCGCCAGCCAGTCGGTCGCGGACCGTCATTAGATGTGTGTGTGCTAGCCGCCAGCCAGTCGGTCGCGGACCGTCATTAGATGTGTGTGTGCTAGCCGCCAGCCAGTCGGTCGCGGACCGTCATTAGATGTGTGTGTGCTAGCCGCCAGCCAGTCGGTCGCGGACCGTCATTAGATGTGTGTGTGCTAGCCGCCAGCCAGTCGGTCGCGGACCGTCATTAGATGTGTGTGTGCTAGCCGCCAGCCAGTCGGTCGCGGACCGTCATTAGATGTGTGTGTGCTAGCCGCCAGCCAGTCGGTCGCGGACCGTCATTAGATGTGTGTGTGCTAGCCGCCAGCCAGTCGGTCGCGGACCGTCATTAGATGTGTGTGTGCTAGCCGCCAGCCAGTCGGTCGCGGACCGTCATTAGATGTGTGTGTGCTAGCCGCCAGCCAGTCGGTCGCGGACCGTCATTAGATGTGTGTGTGCTAGCCGCCAGCCAGTCGGTCGCGGACCGTCATTAGATGTGTGTGTGCTAGCCGCCAGCCAGTCGGTCGCGGACCGTCATTAGATGTGTGTGTGCTAGCCGCCAGCCAGTCGGTCGCGGACCGTCATTAGATGTGTGTGTGCTAGCCGCCAGCCAGTCGGTCGCGGACCGTCATTAGATGTGTGTGTGCTAGCCGCCAGCCAGTCGGTCGCGGACCGTCATTAGATGTGTGTGTGCTAGCCGCCAGCCAGTCGGTCGCGGACCGTCATTAGATGTGTGTGTGCTAGCCGCCAGCCAGTCGGTCGCGGACCGTCATTAGATGTGTGTGTGCTAGCCGCCAGCCAGTCGGTCGCGGACCGTCATTAGATGTGTGTGTGCTAGCCGCCAGCCAGTCGGTCGCGGACCGTCATTAGATGTGTGTGTGCTAGCCGCCAGCCAGTCGGTCGCGGACCGTCATTAGATGTGTGTGTGCTAGCCGCCAGCCAGTCGGTCGCGGACCGTCATTAGATGTGTGTGTGCTAGCCGCCAGCCAGTCGGTCGCGGACCGTCATTAGATGTGTGTGTGCTAGCCGCCAGCCAGTCGGTCGCGGACCGTCATTAGATGTGTGTGTGCTAGCCGCCAGCCAGTCGGTCGCGGACCGTCATTAGATGTGTGTGTGCTAGCCGCCAGCCAGTCGGTCGCGGACCGTCATTAGATGTGTGTGTGCTAGCCGCCAGCCAGTCGGTCGCGGACCGTCATTAGATGTGTGTGTGCTAGCCGCCAGCCAGTCGGTCGCGGACCGTCATTAGATGTGTGTGTGCTAGCCGCCAGCCAGTCGGTCGCGGACCGTCATTAGATGTGTGTGTGCTAGCCGCCAGCCAGTCGGTCGCGGACCGTCATTAGATGTGTGTGTGCTAGCCGCCAGCCAGTCGGTCGCGGACCGTCATTAGATGTGTGTGTGCTAGCCGCCAGCCAGTCGGTCGCGGACCGTCATTAGATGTGTGTGTGCTAGCCGCCAGCCAGTCGGTCGCGGACCGTCATTAGATGTGTGTGTGCTAGCCGCCAGCCAGTCGGTCGCGGACCGTCATTAGATGTGTGTGTGCTAGCCGCCAGCCAGTCGGTCGCGGACCGTCATTAGATGTGTGTGTGCTAGCCGCCAGCCAGTCGGTCGCGGACCGTCATTAGATGTGTGTGTGCTAGCCGCCAGCCAGTCGGTCGCGGACCGTCATTAGATGTGTGTGTGCTAGCCGCCAGCCAGTCGGTCGCGGACCGTCATTAGATGTGTGTGTGCTAGCCGCCAGCCAGTCGGTCGCGGACCGTCATTAGATGTGTGTGTGCTAGCCGCCAGCCAGTCGGTCGCGGACCGTCATTAGATGTGTGTGTGCTAGCCGCCAGCCAGTCGGTCGCGGACCGTCATTAGATGTGTGTGTGCTAGCCGCCAGCCAGTCGGTCGCGGACCGTCATTAGATGTGTGTGTGCTAGCCGCCAGCCAGTCGGTCGCGGACCGTCATTAGATGTGTGTGTGCTAGCCGCCAGCCAGTCGGTCGCGGACCGTCATTAGATGTGTGTGTGCTAGCCGCCAGCCAGTCGGTCGCGGACCGTCATTAGATGTGGACCCCCCGCACGTTTTTTTAACATCTGCCGATGGTTTTTTCATGTTTTCATGATTATAATCACTTTTGATATAAAACATAATAAACATGAGCGATTAGCTATGAATATTCATATTTTTCCAATATTAAATCGTTTATTTTGAGATGTGTATTGACTACACAGCACAGGAACGCGTGGATTTTTTTAGCACAGTAAGGGAAAGGTTAACAAAATGCAGTAACTTCATTTCGAATCATATTTATATTGCTATAATTTTACCACATCCTCTACTATCATACACTGTATGATATTACTTTTTACTCCTACACAAAACTCAAGAGCTAGTTCTCTTCATCGGTGTAGAAATACTAAAAAACATAATTTTCACTATTTTGTTCTTATGCCATTCACTTTGTATTTTTGTAACAATATTATAATTCATTTTTTATATGTTATGTATCAAAAGAATAAATTGTGAAAATATTTTCGATATAAATAAATAAAATAAATGTTTTTGTTGTCGACTAACCTAACCTCATAATATTTCAGGCCATACCAGGAGGCCATCATCTCGCTGGTATCCTTGATGCTGGACACTGGGCTGCCGTGCTTCCGCGGGCAGACCATCCGCCTGCTGCGTGCGCGCTTCGCTCCCAACTCCACGGACAAGGAGGCCGCCGCCTTCATGCTCAGCGTCATCCGAAGCTCCTTCCTCAACTTCCGCACCAGGACCTACGACATGATCCAGTATTACCAGAATCAAATTCCGTACTAAACCATGTTCACTCCGTATTGGTGTTACCAGAATTAAATATCATCATCAAAAATATTCTATATAACTCATTTCGGTTGTCTGTACGTCCTGTGTAATTCTGGTTCAATGAACTCAAATTTGCTTTGAATTTATGTGTCATTTTCAAAATTGGAACTGACTGTGTGAAAATTCTGACAACCGATAATGTACCTAACTGTAATATAATATTTTATCAGAAAATTATTTTAATTGTCATTTTTCAAATTGCGTTTATAAGACGGACCGCCCTCCTTTGCACAGAATTAAGTAGGTTTATCAATTATTTTGGGGCTCCAGCCCAGAGGTGGCTCTCAAATTCTATTGTTGGGCGTACATGAGATTTGAACAAGGTTAGCAGCCGGTAACTACTGAAGAATTTGCTAACAATTATCTATGAAAATGATAATGTACTATGTATTTCTTGAGACCCTGTGAACGGGCATTACAGTAAACTGCCATTGGATTAATCAGAGTGTTTCTAAAAAAATTATAATATTACAAATATTTATTAACCTTATCTATGCGTCTGTAGCATATGTGAATCATCAGTGGCTATTCCCGTATATAGATGTTGCATATATGATACATACACTCATATTGTTTTAAAACTGTGCCGCATATGTGGGATAGATTGCGTTGGTAAGTTTAAAACTGTTAACCCCTCAGGCCGCTGGCATATTGACCGTTTATTTCTTAAAGTCGGAGAATCTGTGTATTTTTTGCTTTGCAATAAAATCCAAATGAATGTAATATTTCTGCATATATTTAAAAAATAAAAACTGTTTTTGAAAGGTGATGAAATAGGTTTTCAAATTTTATTATTAAAAATAAACACATAATTGTTGGTATATGAAAATTTTAAATGTAAACATGAAAAAGTTTTAAAAATAACTAACGTTTTAACTTAACATTTTTTCATAAACTGAAATGTCTGATAATGAAAAAAAACAAAGCACTCTTTATTAGACAAATATATTACAAACATTATTGTTACCTCACTCTTTTTGTTATTTCATATAAAAATAATTTATTTTTTAATTTTATTTCAATCATTGTTCTCAAATTGCTGTCAAAACTTTTGGTTTCATGGAGGTGTAAATTTTAATTCTTCTGTGGTTAACTTCTAGATTTGAATATAAAGAGTGTTGTTTTCTCTTTCTAACACTGTTCTTGACACTCTGATTTATATGAGACCATATGAGCTGTTCCCAAATGCGAACAAATTCTACGGGCAATAGCTGTTTGTTTGCAAAACCAAACAAATTATCCTGAGGGGGTTAATTAAGTATTACATAACATAATATTTGGCTATGGTGCATTTTTTTTTGTATTACTCTGTACCTAAAAAATACACTGAAGAGATTAAGCGATAGAAGTATTTTGTGGGCGTGTCTGTGTGCCCCAAGAAAACTTAATTTTTCTTACTTCGGGTGAAATTGATCAAAGTTTTTTAAATGTTGAAATTCTTTCTTTCAAAGGTTTTATTTAAATTGGTGACAGTTATCTTTCAAATTGGTATGGATCACATTTCTAGAAATTTTCTGTTCAGTGTTAAAATAAGATGTTTTTACTATTGCATTTTTTGAGAGGGTTTTGGGAGCACTTATTATTTAGGTTTTGGTTCTTAATTTATTTTCAGTTGGTGAAATGATTATATTAAATTATTTAAATAATGCAATAAAGCGGGTGTTATATGATATTTTGAATGGTTGTATTCAGTGGTGCTGTCCATTTTCTATAACAAAGGGTTTTCAACACTTTTAAAAACAGGTTTCCGGAAATCAAAAATTGTAACTAATGGTTTCCGGAAATTTAAAATTTGTAACAAATGATTTCCGGAAACCCGCTTAACGACAGTATTGATCACTGACAGGAGAAGAAGTATTTTGCCATGTATTATTTTATTAATTTAACATTCCAAATGGTTGTAAATAATTATTGATGATTTTTCTTAGAAAGTCAGTTACTAGTGTTTTTTTTTAAATTTTTATTTTTTATTTTGTATAATATTATTGAGTTTATTTATTATAATAGCAAAATCTCGTACTTTTGTAAATTATTTTAAGTGTTTAGTAGCATTTATAAATATATATTTATATGTATTTATTTTTCAAATTCAACTCTTTGCATATTTTGAAAATATTGTCAGTTTTTTATAAGGCAATCAGGAGAAGAAAAAAATTGTGTCAAATCTATGATTTTTATTTTATTATATTGTCATTGATTAAAATCGAAGGTGTGTTGTTAAAAAAATATATATTATACCCAGCGTTAATTCACATGTATCAAAAACAATCAGTACTGTATACATGTTCTTCTGTTACTAAAAATTATGAAATATTTTTCTGTTTTATACAATATGTATATTATAATATTAGGTATGTTATGATGTATTACATTGATTTAATTGTATATTATGCAATGTTTAACCCTTAGGATACGACCATCTACAATAGCAGTTCATATAAAATCATGACTACCTTCAGATGCACTGCAATGTGCAGTGTATAGAGCAGTCTATGTTTTAGAAGTTTTGAACGCATTTCAATATTGTCCATGAAAATTCCTAAGTAAAACGTTGACATTGTAGATGCCTGTCAATTATTTCAAATATAATTTTCAATATTATATTTGGTTTTGAGATATTCACAAAATATTAGCAGTCTTCTAAGGGTTAAAGTATTACATAGATTTAATTATGCAATGTTTAATGAATTACATAGATTTAATTGTATATTATGCAATGTTTAATGTATTACATAGATTTTATTGTATATTATGCAGTGTTTAACTTTGAATGTAACAAATAATAATATTTTCATGTTTTTCGCTAATAAAATGTTGTCAAATGACGCAAGGCTAGAGTTCACATTAGAGTTTTGATACCAACCTTTGACAAATGGCAGTGCGACGTGGAACTGGCAGTGGAGGGACGAACATAGATTGAATGCAGTAGAAGCACTGAAGAAATAAACGGGTAGAAGTGTGACTTGTCTGGTGTGTCCCAAGTAAGGTCAATTTTGAGTCATCGAACCACACAATTGTTTAGTGTAACAATAACAAAAACCAAAAAATACTTGCAGAACTTAATATTATATTATTATATTTCATTTTAATTAAATAAAAAAAAACTAATGGAACCACTTCATGGAAACCTTCGCAATCGGTTGTTATTACTTTTGAAGGCCCAAGTTTGCCATCTCGGGTATTTATTTGTTCCAACGCGCTTCCTGTGGAAGTATATAAATTCCTGACGATTCAATGTTTTAGCTGTTGCCTTTTTGGACATTCGAAACCCATATGTCGTTCCCTTCCAGGATGTTTTCATTGCGGAGAGGACCACCCTTTTGATCTTTGCCAAAAATCATCGAATGATCCAACCTGCATTAACTGCAAGGGCAACCATACTGTGGTTAGTGTGGCCTGTCCAGAATTGACCAGATAAAAAAATATTATGCAAACAATGGCTTCAGAGAACATTTCGTATCTCCAGGCATTAAAATTATTCCCACCTACCAAAAAATCATTAGTAGAGGTAACATCTACCTCAATTTATTTCAATCTAACGTCCACTTTGTTTTTTGCCTCTCAGAAGCTGGGCGTACTGTACAGGGCCCGCAGATACTAATAGTACACAACTGCTGACCCTGTACAAATCGCAAGTGCGCCCTACTGTCGAATTTGGCAGCCATCTCTGGTCCGGAGCCCCTAAATACCTGAATAAAACCCTTGACACTGTGCAAAAACGGGCGGTCCGTTTGATAGATTCCCCAATCTTAACAAATGGACTGCAATCTTTAAAGCACAGGCGTCAGGTAGGTATGCTGTCCTTGTTCTATCGGTATTACAATGGAAGATGCTCTGAGGAACTAGCGTCATTGATCCCTTCGGCACCGGTGCGTAGTCGGGATACACGCCAAACGCGCGCCCAACATTTGTACACAGTTGACACTTGTCACATGAGAACGGGTCGCTTCTACGATTCGTTCTTAAGTTCAACAGCTCGGCTGTGGAACGAGCTGCCGGCCTCTGTGTTTCCTCCCTCCTACAACATGGGACTCTTCAAGACCCATGTTCACTCCTTCCTCTCCACAAAAAGACCCTCCACACAGCATCCCCAAAGATGACATAGGCCCTGAGGGAAATTATTTTCTTCAGGGCCTCCTGTGTGGAGCTAATATAAAAAAAAAAAAAAAAATTAAACTTCTTCCATCGTCTTCCCACAGGGAAAAAATTTTTAAACCACTAAAATCAAAACCAAAATTTGTTGCTTCTATTGATAAAACTCAACATAATGCTATTTTGTCTAACCCGAATGGGAATTATAAATCTCAGACACTCAATGGGAGTGCTTTAATTAGTTTCCCCTCTTCCCTAAATCTGCTTTCTTAAAAATGATTTTTTTTAATAAATAATATATCTTCAAAGCGTTATCTTTGTCGCGTCACTCTTTGGAAGAGAGTCTCTGTCGTTTGTTCAGTAATTTGAACAACAGAAAGAGGCTAATAGATAGAGATCGATTCCCTCTCGTACTAAAAAGTTTTCTTTGATTCAGATCTCTGTCTTCTTCCATCTAAAATCTACAAGATGATCCAATCCTTCCTATTTACATTACCCCGTTTGATGCTATCAATTTTATCCCCAATGTAACAATAATAACTTCTGACTTCCGGATGAATATTCTAACTTCCCCTAATAACTTTCAAAATGTTGAGGAACACTTTAAAAACATTATCTCTTCAAAGTTTCCTGGATTTTCCCTCATATTTACAGATGATTTGAAATCTGATCACAAAGAATGTGGCGCATCCGTATGTATTCCTGAATTCAATGTAAATCTATATTATAAATTGCCTAAAGAAATTTCCATACTTACTGCAGAAGGTTTCTTTATTAAACAAGCTTTAATTCAAATCCAGCTCCTCAATATTCATCGAGCCTTACTGTGCACTGACTCTCTAAGTGCAGTATTAAAAATTTCCTCTAATATTTTGATGGTGCGCAAATCCTTCGTTCGCAATTGTGCGGGGTTGGTTGCGGTAAAGTGCGATAAAGACTAAGACAAAACAAAAACGAATTGAATTTGCCTTAGTGTTTGCAAAGGGGAAATGAGTGGGAAAGGCCAAAGACTTACCCTGGTCTCGTCCTCCTTAGCCGCTGGTTCCTTACACTTATCAGCTTGCATACAATTAAGGGCAATTCCCTTTTAACATTCGCTTACTTAACACAAAACAAAAACAGTGACATTCACTGCGGCGGGTAAAAAACGTTTCACTGGACGATTGTGATGCTCCAAAAAAACAGTCACAGCCGAGTTCAACATATGCGGGTATTCACGATGACACGAATGTTCGCGGACCAAGATGCAACGATAACAATGCTCCTTGTCTTTGGGCCCGGGTCAAGGAAAGGGGTAAAGGGGGGTGAAGGGTACACATTTTAAGGCTATTCAATTTTAAAACCTCACGCGCAACTATATTGTTTGTTGTCCAGGAGACTATGTTATTTGTGATATTAAAAACATCCTCAATTCCTTAAACGAATCTAAGTTTGAGACAATATTGGTTTGGATGCCTGGCCGAGAAAGTTGATTCTCTCGTTAAACTTGTAACAGTCTCTGGTTCTATTCCTTTAGATTTTAGAATTCCTGTCTCTGACGTCTTCTCTCGAAAAACTCTAACTGTATCTTTCTATGCTGGAACACAAAATCATATTCCATGTAAACCTTGGTTCCACGGCAAAGAAAAACCAAAAGATTTATTTCCTGTATCTCGAGAATGGGAATTGGCCACTGCTCTATTGCAGCGCATTTGTTTAAAATCCGGATACTTGAGAGTTCATTCTGCCAGTGCGGTGTGGAGGATGAGACTCTTGACCATGTCTTCTTCAATTGTAAAAACCATTCTTTCAAAGGCATGTATCGTTTGCTTATTAAAATCACCCACCAGTCTCCTCTTAGTATTCCTTATTTGCCGTCCCTCAACAACTCTCGCGTATATTCAATTCTATATATGTTCATAGACTTGAATGACTTTAATATATGACATGTCCTGTCGCCTTATATATATATGTAGATTTTTTTAAGGGCGGAGACGGTTTACACTTAGTTCCTGTGAGCACTTAGGCCATAGGCCCATTGTGTTATCTCCCATTTTACCTCAATCCTTTAACAACAACCCGGTCCCTTTAATAAAGTTCCCCAGGGTTGTCATTGGGTATGTGGCTATGTCTTCTGGTTCCACTGTATGTCTCCCCAGGTATCTGAGCCTAATCGCCTTATAGATATTCCACAAAAGTTTAACCATATACTCTAACGGCACGAAGCACACTTTTTAGGGTGAATTGCCTTATACAAAAAAGATCAATTTCCCCTCACATTGGGCAAAATTGTCCAAACTTTTTCGAGGATCGAAATTCTTCTTCATTGATCTGTCTTGGGCGTAGGAGTCGAAATGTCTTATGTAAATATTAATGATATCAGTTTTTTTTTTCAAATCATTCTTCTAGAGGTTTTTTGTTCAGTGAATAGAAATGATATGTATTACCGATGCGATACATCTGAAAAAGCATGTTTGAACAATGTTAAGAAAGGGATGCTTTGATGGTTTTTAAGTGTAGATCGGATGGAGATGGAGAAAGGAATGTCAAGAAGGAATATTTGAAATGTAATTGAATGCCCCGGAATTACTTGTGTGAGGTTATGTCAAGAGTCAGAATAACAGATCTATAATGAATTAATGAAGCAAGAAGTGTGTGCCAGGACTGTGTTGTATGGTATGGCAGTCTATCTTCTCTGCCTACCCCTACAGAGAAATGGTGTGGTGATTAATTAGTTAGACTCGTTAATGAATTCGGTAGATACATACTGTGTTGTCAGGAGAATAATATATATAACTTATAGATTTATAAGTAATTAATTCCTTTGGTCTCGCCAACAACTATTTTGGATTAAATATAAAAATAATTTTTATGGAATTAATATAATAAATTTAAGTCATAATGGATATCCTTACAGCTTGTCATACTTAACTTTGCAGGCAGCCAAAGATAACTAACGAACATTAAGCAATTTTTTGTCCCTCAACTGTAATGTTAACTGTGTCAATCGAGTGATGAGTTTATCACTGTGGCCACATTCATGAACAAAATACAGTGAAACCCTTTTATAAAGTGTTTCGCACTATTAAAATGCCTCTTAGTGGGAAAACCTTATATATGGGTCAATTTTAAATACACCTATTTGAATTTCATTTTTGTTTTTGTGGATGAATGCAAATCTTGGAAGTGGAAATTAAACGACTTCCTGACATCAGATCAAGCTGAAACTCGACAGATAGACTCGTTGTCTATGACAATGCATTCTATCAAATTTTGGTGGCAATCGCGCATATACATGCGGAAATATAAGCATTTGTCTGAAATTGGATAACAGCAGTTAACCTTTCCCTTACTGTGCTAAAAAAATTCACGCGTTCCGGTGCTGTGTAGTCAATACACATCTCAAAATAAGCGATTTAATATCGGAAATATATGAATATTCATAGCTAATCGCTTATGTTTATTATATTTTATATGAAAAGTGATAATAATTGTAATTTAATTGCTGAAAACATGAAAAAACCATCGGCAGATGCTAAAAAAACGTGCGAGAGATCCACATCTAACGACGGTCCGCGTCCGACTGGCTGGCGGCTGGCATACACACAGCTGTGCGGTCATAGGTATCGATGGTCTAAATCAATATACAACTGCGGACGTGTGGATGTCTCATGTTCCCGCGTAGCAAACTAAAGCGGGACATCAATAGCGTGTCATTTCCTCGCACACTCTTCGCGTAGCAGTATCACACGGTTGATTGTATTGGTGTATTTGATTCCGATTTTTTTACAAAAATCTCTGATTTTAATTGAATTTGAAAACTATGTAAAATATTATTTTTTAATTCAGTTCATAAATGTATAACAGAGGAATACCTAAAATCTGAACCCAGAATTTATTATATTTATAGAGTTATTAAAGCTATTAGAAGCAATGTGTAGTAAATACACACCACAGATAAGGAAAGGTTAATATACAAAATAAATTTCGGTCTTACCCAATTTGGCTCGGGGACGAAGGTTCAATCCTCAGTCAAACAAACAAAAATATTATATGTTTTAAATACATCTATTAATAAAAATAGATGTAGGTATTATATAAAAAAAGCTTTGTTTTTTACATGTAGATTTTTTTATTTTCAAAGAACTGAAAAACTGATAATTTTTCTGTCTTTTGAAGAATTTTAATGATAAAAAGGTTATGAAAAAATCGTAGAGGTCAATAAATTATGTACTTGTAAATTCACTGTGGTTAAATATTTATTGATATTAAAAAATACCTATTTAAATTGATGTGTAGTATGATTTTAATATTATTGGTACCATTATATTGACTGTTATATATTGTATTTTATTCTAATATATAAAATCTTGTTAATAAAGTTTACATTATTTATTGAAGTAAATAAAGTTTATTTATTTATTTAGAACTAGCTGTACCCCGCCACAAGTTGCTGCGGCTCAATCTGTCTGTGCAGATAGAGAAACAATAGCGCATGTTGCTTTTACATGCAACAGTTAAACGCTGTTTTTCAAAAAAAAACATGTTTGTCCAACAGATGGCGCCGTTTAAAAAAAAAGCATGTTTTTACCTGTCGCAGATGACATCTATATAATATTGATATATTAAAACACATGCGTATTACAGCGCCCTTGAGGTGTTTTTGCACAAAAACGGCGCTATACAAGTCATCCAAGTATTATTATTATTATTCTAATGCAACATTGTGTCAGAATTTCAAAGCAATCAGTAAGAAAAACTTTAAGATTTAAGATATTGAACAAATGAAAATTTACATAGATATATAGGTTATAGCACAAGTTCCATTTTTATACTACATTGACAGTCATAGTTCATAGTACAAGTAATATTAAATATAGAATCAAAGAGAGAAAAGAAAAATTATAAGATTGATTATACAGGGTTTTCCAATAAGAGGTGTTATTTTGAATAGCCAGCTATTTCGGTAGATGTTACTTTTGAAGCTGTCATTTTTGACATTTGACAAGTAGAAACTACTCCATTAATAAAAATGGAACGATACACGCTTCAACAACGCATTGAAATTATTAAAATTCAATTGATTGAATCAAATGCAAATCATCTTGAGTGATGAGGCCCATTTCCACCTCGGTGGCTTCGTCAACAAGCAAAATTGTCGCATCTGGGGCTCGGAAAACCCAAGAGTTATTGTTGAAAAGCCTCTCTATCCTCAACGTATGACTGTTTGGTGCGGTTTATGGTCCGGCGGAGTCATTGGACCTTACTTTTTCGAAAATGAGGCTGGAGCAACAGTTACGTTGAATGGATTGCGCTATCGAGAGATGATTAATGATTTTTTATGGCCGGAATTGGATGGTATTGATCTGGACAACGTTTTCTTTCAACAAGACGGCGCTACGTGCCACACAAGCAACGAAACCATTGATCTTTTACGATTGAATATCAAAATAACACCTCTTATTGGAAAATCCTGTATAAGTAAACAAAACAAAAGAAAAAATAATGTACTTTGGTACAAAGTAAATGAAATCAAGAACAATATAAAAAACCTGTTATGGCCTCGTTAAAATAGGCATTGCTTAATAAGAACACCTTTATACTTCAATAATATTAAAAACATCAGCTAATATTGCATAAGGATTACTATTGGCGTGTAATCTATTTATAAATTAATTATAGCCTGAAACTAGTATAATTGTCACAATAATACACACTATCCCTTGTATTTCCTGACAACCTTTATTATAGTAATAATAATAATAATTGGATATTTTATGTAGCGCTTTTTTGTGAAAAATCACCTCAAGGGAGCTATACAATTTAGGCTAGGCTCTATCTTATTTTAATTACTAACCGATTCAGAAAAACACACATATTATTTGAACAGATTGATTTTTAAAATTTATTTATTTTTTTATTTTTTCGACTTTGTCCGGGTTAAAAATCTTCCCCACAGGAAAAACTAAACCCTTCCACAAACTTTTCCACAAATGATCATCTAGTGAATCCACATTATGCAAGTGCATTATATAAGCATAATAAATACAAAATAATACAAAAACAACACGTCAACTCACCAGAGATCAAATGGGAAAATAATTCACCGACTTCAGATATTTTCATATCAGAGGGTTCGGCTTGGTAGAACTTCTAATTGGACCTATAAATCCGACTAAACCCTCAACATAAATATTTTAAAATTCTTTCGGAATTCTATGTGTATTTAAATTGACTGATGTTTGCATTTTTATGTATAAATTCTTTGACAGATCTAATACGCCTAAATTTTGAATGAGAGAGCTAGGTATAATGCCAGTAGACGAAATAACAAATTGTAATATTTTTATAGTCTGAGAATGCCAAATTCTTTTAATTTCATTTCGTAAATATAAAATTTCTTTCCTAAATTGATTGCTTTATTATTCAGAATTTTTTCATAGGTGTTTTTTGACTGAGATACTTACCGTATAACCAGACGGCGTCTTTGGTTAGGAAGAGAAATAGAGATCAACCTAAATGAGACTAAAAATTATGAGGGAAAAGAAAAAAAATAGGTTCGTTTACAAATTCCATTTATCTTTGGTGAAAAAAATACATAAAGCGCAATAAATTAAATAACAATCATCAAATCGTCGATCAGCACCATTTTGAATTAACTCTGTGTGTGTAAGCTTTGAAAAAATTGTGATCAACTGACAAACATGACAGCATGACTCTTGTGCTTGACAACTGATCACAATTTTTTTAAAGTTTAATTAAGAATTAGCGTTTATCTGGGACCATTCAAATGTCATAAAATCAAAATGGCGCCGGCAGCTGATCATCATTTTGATAGTCATAAAATGTGCTGGGAGTTTTAAACAATCCAACCTAAGTTTTTAATAATAATTATAATAAAATAACTTTTGGTTGCGCCAATGCGCAATAGACATTAATTTATACATACCTACATCTCATGCACACATACACACATACCTGCGACCACTGTACTGAGATAGTATTATTGTCCTACCTTCCTTTCCATTTCTGTTTTTTTTATGTGCCCTTTGGTATCAGTATGTTGCAATAACCCGAACCGCTCACAATAAACCGCATCCGCGCGAGATCTCATCTCCCTTATTGTATGACATTATCATTCGCGCCGATATCCTGCAAGCCGCTACATTGTTGTGAGGAGAAAAGACAGGAAGAAGCGAGTGCCCTTTCCTAATGGTGAGTCCTTCTTTTATCCGTACAACAAATATTGTCTTATGTGCAGTGGTCATTGCTCAAATATCCAAGGTCCTTCGACAAGCATTTCTTACACTATCATAAAAACAACTTCTTATACACCAACATTGTTTTTAACACCACTTTATTGTATATATTTTCAATATATACAACCATCTGGTTTCAGTTCACCCTGGATTTTCATGGTGCAGGTTGAGGTGAAAGTAGGTGGAGTGAAGGGGAGGGGAATATGTTTAAAATGGGACTATTTGACAAGTCTAATTGTCCTGGGTTCGAGTCCTAGATGTGACCGTATCTTTTTCTATTTCAAATTTTCATTTAGGAATTGCTAATATTGTCTACAGTAATTAAATATTACGATTTGAGGTTTTACTCATTAAGTTATTCCAAAAAATAAAATATTCATACTAGACTTGCAGAAAAAGTCAATAGATGTCGCACATTCAAATGAAAATAAGTTATATTTAGCTAAAGACATTGTCTAGATTGCATTTAATTCGGGTTGAATCTTGCGATCATACATAATGATAGCTGCCGATAAAAATGTGCGGTGAGAAAAAATGTAGACAATGTTGGTAGTTCTTATTCGAAGTATGATTCAGTTCAATATGACTGATGGAGATAGGGTCCCAATAGCTCAGTTGGTAGAGCAGTGTGCCGGCAAGGCAAGGGTCCTGAGTTCGAGTCCTAGATGTGACAGTACCTTTTTCTGTTTCAAATTTTCGTTTAAGAATCGAATATTGTCTTCAATAATTACAATGAAACCGGTTGGTTTTATATATTGAAAATATATTCAGTAAAGTGGTGTTAAAAACAAAGCGATTTTATTATAATTATGTATACCCACAAAGCGTTTGCTACATGTGAAAATTTATGTTTTAAATGTGTGTTAAATAACACCACCGATATTCAAAAGTTTAAAAGGTAAATTATTTATATATTTGATGAAGAAGATTGACCAAGGAAGAGTCTTTTTTAATAAGATCCAAATTAATTATTTATAGAATACATCAACTAGAATACTAGATGACAGAAATATCGCAGCTGGTGGAGAAAGTGGATCTGGTTTAGTGATGTTAGTCTATATCCAGTTTCTTGAAGGATCCTTCAACTCCAAACAGATTTCCAGCATTTTGCTGCGGACCCATTCTCTTGGCTTCTACAACACGCAGTTTCTCTTCATTCAGGAAGTAATCACGGTTTGCAAGGACTTGTTCGAAGGTTTGTCCTGAAACAATCATATAAATTTAATACACGCAGGTAAACATCAGATTATATATCATTTAGAATCTTTAGTCCAGTAAAGCAATGCTACACATGTCAGTTTTCGTCTATAGTTTTCTCAAGCAACAAGCGAAAGAGAGAGATTTTTATAATATTATCATCTAGTAGTCCAGGAAAGAATCTGTTGTTCAGTAAAGCAATGTTAGATGCAACCCATCTCAGTTTTCGTCTACAGTTTTCTTAAGCAACAAACGAAAGAGAGAAATTTTTTAAATTAAAAGACAAAAACAAATAAATTGTCACATCTCACTTCTCAGCACGTCAAAGCTAGGAGCCTCTCCGCCAAGCTCCTTGGGCAGTGTTCTCTTTTCCACATGCTCATAGAGGGACTCAATCCCTTGGCCATGGATATGCAGCAGGGCCAACAGCTCCGCGTGCAAGAATGGCTTGGCCATGTTGAATAGCATGTCCATGAAGGGACCCGGGTTTACAAAGTGGATCGCTTTCAGTTTTGTGGGCATTGCATCCTGGAATAATTCAAACAGTCAAGTGTTAGGTACTCTGTTTCGCGGGAATTATCGTGTAGTAAAATCAATCACAGAAACAAAACAGCTTAACACTTCCTAAATCTGCTTTTTCCAACCTCAAAAAATTGCGTACAAATAAAATTTCGCATTTCATTACAAATGAGTTGTAGAGTTGCAAAACCCGCTCTGGAATTTTTCGCAAATCTGGAGATGTTACGAAAAACTGTTTGAATCACTTTGAATATACATTTTATGTCAAATATCAATATAATTTTATTGATACTTAGTGAAAAAATTAATAACAAATTTATTTTCAATTTACTTTATTACTTTTTGTGAATGTACCAATTTCCAAAGCGGGTTTTGTATTATTGTTGCATTATGAGTCGTTTTCTAACTCTGCCTGTAATTTATTTATTTATAGTACAAGTATTGAGTACACAGAGTATAAAAAAATTACAAAACAATTATATATAGTATAAACATTACATATTAAATTATTCAAATTAACTAAAATTTACAATGAGGCTACAGAAAACAAAATGTAAACTTTGTTAATTACGAGAAGTTGCCGTTTTCAGTGCTATTAAAAAATATCTGCTATTTCTGAATGTAGTGAAGTGACTCTTTTAGGAACATGAAATGAAATCAGTAATACCGTCTTAGGTATTTTATGTCATTGGTATATATTTTATATGTAGGTGCTGTAGGCAGTTTCAGGTTCGAGTAAAAAAGAAAGGTTTGACGTAGGACTGTTCACCCTACACGGTAATAAACCTGTAATTATGTACACCGAAACAAATGTATTGGACAACAAACTACAACATAAACCAACAACAACCCAGGACATGAAATAAATTAACCGCGAACTCGATAATCTAATTTAGCATGACGCCGTTGAGAGATTCTGAAGGATGCTGCAATGGGCTGGACATGTTGAAATAATGACAGATGACGTGAGTATCTACAATGTAACATTCAGGACAGGTTGTTTCAGATAAATTCAAATGTAACATTGTCATCAAATGGACATTCAACGCTATTTTTTTTTTTTTTAATGACATTTCAAAGGTCTATGTTAAAGGCCGATTCGAAGTCTGTTTCAGATTTTGAACAGCTTTTGATAGAAAGTTGAATTGTAGCTAGAATTGGCGTTTAGCGGGGACCTTTCAAATGTAAAAAAATGGCACTGAATTTCCATTTGAAACAATTGGGCCTCAGAGTTGGTTTCTTACCTGCACATATGTTATAATTTTCTTCAGAGTCATTATTCCTAATTTGGTCATGTGTCCCAACTGAACGCCTTCTAGGTCCATTACTCCCGCATGTCCTGTTCCAGAGGTTCCCTGAAAATAAATATTTTTCTAAACAATATGATTTTCTTGTGCGTACGAATGTGATCAAAACTGATTCTGATGTAGGAACTGTTGATTCCCTTGAGAATCAAAGGGTACCTAAATAGTTACACCATTTTTTCTACAGAATCAAAACACTACACAATTTCCTCTTAAATAGTAATAATAATAATACTTGGATGTTCTGTATAGCGTATTGTGATGTTTGGTAATAAGTTGGGTTTTCAAGCGATAGATGGCACCAGTCATAAAGCTTACTTCAGAGTCCGACAGATGTCGCTAGAGTGTAGCATTTGCCTGTGGGATATTATTGCCAGACAACAAGCTTCTAGAAACAGAGAATTACCAACCCTCGGGTAATGAACAGTGTAGCTAAATCAAGACTTATTTACTGTAATGTAAATAAACCGCAATTATTGTAAAGAACCTTTTAATTATCAAAGAGTTCCCAACACAGAAATTTGCAAGTAAAGGCAGAGATATAACATGTATGAATATATTTATTTATTAAATGCTCCATCATAATACTAACCATATACTAGACTAACTATTATAACAACTTATGCCTAACAGATTGCATCCACCGGTTTGTCGATCACACAAAAACTATATGTACAATACATTGCCAATGAACATGAAGCTGCGTTAGAATGTGTTTAACATATAAAATGAATTATTTTGTGTATATATACAGAACCATACTTACAACTTGAGATTAACACAATTACGAGATGAAGACATTTCAACTGTAACTTGAAATCATACAAATTGCAGCTCACTAAGGACGGGTTGTTTCGGAGAATTCGAACAATTTTCAAGTTGAAATTTGATGAATTGTTCAAATTCTTTGGAACAATTCATCCTAAACTAATACCTAATTAAAAATACTTGTATTCTGTTAAAATTATACTATCATTATCCATAGTGATATTGTACAGTTTTTCCAATAAGAGGTGTTATTTTGAATAGCCCGCTATTTCGGTAGATGTTACTTTTGAAGCTGTCATTTTTTGACATTTGACAAGTAGAAATTAAAAAAAAATGAACGATACACGCTTCAACAACGCATTGAAATTATTAAAATTCACTCGAGTGAATCAAATTTTTTTATTATTTTTATCATTAACTCCACACAGGAGGCCCTGAAGAAAATAATTTCCCTCAGGGCCTATGTCATCTTTGGGGATGCTGTGTGGAGTTATGGATGCTATGCAAATCATCTTGAGTGATGAGGCCCATTTCCACCTCGGTGGCTTCGTCAACAAGCAAAATTGACGCATCTGGGGCTCGGAAAACCCAAGAATTATTGTTGAAAAGCCTCTCTATCTTCAACGTGTGACTGTTTGGTGCGGTTTATGGTCCGGTGGAGTCATTGGACCTTATTTTTTTGAAAATGAGGCTGGAGCAACAGTTACGGTGAATGGATCGCTATCGAGAGATGATTAATGATTTTTTATGTCCGGAATTGGATGGTATTGATCTGGACAACGTTTACTTTCAACAAGACGGCGCTACGTGCCACACAACCAACGAAACCATTGATCTTTTACGATTGAATATCAAAATAATACCTCTTATTGGAAAACCCTGTATAATGTTAATTTTATTGTTTTGAATAGTATAATCATTCAAAAACTGCATTTGTTTCCTTGTTTTATAATATTATGTGATTCCTTTTATTGTTTATTTTTATGTCATATTGTTGTTCATATTGTTAAGGTACAAATACAAAATCAAAAACTATAATTAATGAAACTTTATTGGTTTAGATAAATAGGTTCTTAAGTGGGCGATAACGCCCCCTTGTAAGCGTTTGAGACTTTCAGGGGGGCAGTAGAATAGCCAGAGAATATTAGAGGCGTTGGAGGATTATTTATTTATTTATTTTTCATGTTCTCCGTAAAACGGTTATTCACCAATACATTATGGAGAAGATTACAAATTAGACAAAAAGTATAGCAAAACACATAAAAAGGTCAGTTTCACTACTTTGTGACATACGTCAAAAGATAATTGTTAAACTGCCTGTAGGTTACGTTAAAAATGTCGATGGTCAATGCAGACTCGTTGAGCAGTTCAGTCGCTCTGTTGACTGGGGCGTTCTGATAGGCAGAAGTCCTCGCTTTTGGAGCATAAAAAAGGGTATGGGACCTTCCACGAGTATACTTGTCTGGGACATATAAGTTAATCTCTTTCAAAATAGATGGATTATGTATAGTTCCAGAGATTATCTTAAAAAAATGTTTTCCTAAAAATATTTTTCGGCGGGCTTCTAATGTATTAAGATCGAGCATTCCTGCTAAGAATAAGGATGGATACAGGAAAGGGTAGTACATATATTCCCTCATATATAGGTAACGCATGAATCTCTTTTGTACTTTTTCTATTTCGAGAATATGGTTTTGCTCAGAAGGGGCCCAAATAATGGAGCTATATTCCAAGATACTGCGAACAAGTGCTTCATACGTTCTTCGGATTGCGATTCCGTTGGTAAATGATCTTGAATTACGAAGAACAAATCCAAGCATTTTGTTGGCACGGGAGACAATATCAGATATATGGGATTTGAAAGAGAGATTTGCTTCAAAAATTACGCCAAGGTCTCGAATCTCATTTTTACGTGTTAATTCATGTTTATTAATGTGGTAGGGGAACAGGAATGTATCTTTGGACCTTGTAAATGTAACTACACTGCATTTCTGAATACTGAAGGGTAAGTTGTTCAGTTCCGACCATTTGACAAGAGAATCAAGATCGTTCTGCAGAAGAATGGAATCGATGTAACTTTTGATTGCTTTGAAAAGTTTTATATCGTCAGCAAAAAGGAGATATTTTGAGTGGTTTATAGTGTTGCCAATGTCATTGATGAATAAGAGAAAGAGAAGGGGTCCTAGATTCGATCCCTGGGGAATCCCGGAGTTAGTTTTGTATTCGTGAGAGATATGGTGTCCGTAACTGACATACTGACGACGATTGCGTAAGTAGCTAGCCATAAAAGCGAGGAAATTCTGAGAGAATCCGATGTCACTTAATTTTTTTAATAAAATATCATGGTCGACTTTATCAAATGCTTTCTCGAAGTCTGTATAAATCACATCAACAGGTACAAAATTTTCAAATGAATTGTGGATGTGGATGTGGGCTGGTACAAAATACAGTCTAAAAAGACGAAAAAAACCGCGCTAATCACGTACTATTAAACCAAAGTAAATTTTAATATTCTTTAATTTTTTGTTATTGTATGTTTTGTAATAATTTTATCACGTGTGCGAAAATGCACTTATTTCGGTAGTTCGGGATTGGATCAAAATTGAACTGAAAGATCCATTACATTCAGATCTATATTAAATTTGATGATATGAAAATTTTAATTTGAATTATGAAAATTTAAAACTCTCGATTTCACTTGAAATGACTCATATATACTCGTAAATACAGGTTAGTAAAATACTTTTAGTAAAAAATAGCAAAAAAATTGTTATTAAGTTAGAGTAGAGTAAACTATAACAAGTTTCTGTTGAATGATTTTTTTTTTTTTTTTTAAATAAAGACAAACATTCCCGGGTTACGAATAACCTGACAATATTTGAAAATCTCCTACTACCACCACAGTAAGCTGTGTTGTGATGGAGGAGCCAGCCGAGGAATTGAACACACTACGCCCGAGTGAGACCCGAGTGAGACCCAAGCGCGATGTCAACTCGGCCACCGACCGGTCAAATAGGTTATAGGAATAACTTTGTTTTAGAATGCATTGATAGTATTTTTAAGAAATATTATTATCAAATATAAATATCACGTTATCAGTACCTTCACTACATACCACGTCAGCTCAAAGACAATTTTTGAAGTGAAACTTCTTTACGCGCGTTATGCATTTTCGAGGACCGGAGTAAAACCGTGATCATTTCGCTATAGGAGCCTAGCTAATATTATATACCTACCTAGTTTAGGTCACTCTCCAAACTCAGCTTCGCGGTCTAGAGGCAGAGCGCCCGACTGTTGTCGTGAAGAACCGAGGTTCGATCCCCGCTTTAAATAAAATTTTTTTCTTTTTGTGATTTTTTTAATACGAGGAAAAGTGATAAAATGCTCTCGTGCTGCGACTTTGTCAGGCATACATATAAGAAGATATCTACATGATTGTTGTCAAAAATGCACATTTATATTTTTTTATTGAGTAATTTATTTTAAGAATTTTTGCGATCGAACCTTCTAATTCTGTTTGAAACGATCGATTGAAGGAAGCGAATTTTGTATCGTAATATAATATCATTATACAAACTCCGTTATAAAAATAAGCGCGGGACAAGTCAATTGAGGAGTACACGTTGTATACGCGGTTCTCGTCGCGCGAGATACCTCTCCTCGCGGTCTAGAGGCAGAGCGTTCGATACTCGTTATGCAGGACCCGGGTTCGAATCCCATATTTTTGTAACTTTTAATTTTTTTTATCACATGCTACTTATAAATATGTCAATATTAGGAATCTAGTTAAACGTTCATTTGTTAACAACACGCCTATAAATAAATTTATGCTTTTTAAAACTATAATGTACAGCATTCTGAATAATAATAATATGAAATGAAAAGAGAGAGAGAGAAGAATACTAAAAGTTTCACTTCCGTCGTGCGTAGGCTTGCCACACACTGTATTTTTTTTCTTCCTAGCTCCTAAAATCTTTAACCTTATCCCTGAAAACCTAAAAACCGTGAGTCAACCCCATTCCTTTAAAAAACAAATCACGAAATGGATCCTTACACGGAATAACTACATTACAACTACAATACCCATTCATTCTACACTATCAATTTAATCACCTTTCAGACAAAACATAATATATCCTTATTCCCTAACTTAGCGGTATAGTATGTACGTAATTAATTAGTGTGATCTATTTACTAATAATTTCTTAAATTCTGTAACCTCTCCATCCTCTTCTTGCAACCCAAACTAGCTAAACATCATTTTTCATTTTTGTATTATAGTAATGTATAGATTCTATGTCCGCAAACTGTAAAATTCACCCGCCATAACACAAGGTCATCTCTAGCATGGAGGGTGAAATATCACTAAAAACCACATGTACTCTCTAAATCATGTATCAATAAAATAAAATAAAATCATAAATAGTTACATCGATAACATTTGAGTGGTTTCTCTACCGAATGCTTAAGAAAACTAAAAATGGCTACTCACAAATTGTTGTAAAACAATGTCATTTACAAACATGAAGTACTTGACAGAGTCAATTAAGTTCCATCTGGCCGGGTTGGTATCGTGCAGCTTCATATAGACCACACGTCCTCCCCCCTTCATAGGCTCTGGTAAAGTTACAATGGTTCTGAAAGATTATTCATTTTTATTAGTTTTAGTTAGTTGAACCTAAGAAGCCCTGGAAAGAATATTAGTGCGATTTCGTATGAATGGCATTGAAGCCTAATCTTGGGTGAGGGGAAATTGCTTGGCAGCCATCTAATATGACTAACTTTTGAACCAATTTGGGTAATTTGGTAGGTTTCGGCAATTTCCATGCATCTTTCCCGTCACCCTGCGGCTTCAAATTGTTCTGGAATTGCTCCGTCCAGGGCTTTTTAGGTCTATGGGGCTCCTAGATTGAGAAGGTACACAATGTCACTAAATCGAGCAACCATTTTTATTTTGAGGAACCTGTTCCAAAAGTAACTGAATAAATAACCCGTTCCAAATCGATCTCCGGTTTGGAATCGGATTATTGTCTTGTTACTTATGAAACCTGTTCCTCAATAATGAAAACAAAATGACTTATTTAAAAAAAAGTCAAATATTCATGATTTTTAATATTTTAAACATTCTAAACAAAACCGGTTTATTTTTTTTATCAATTAGTTTAGTATAGAAATAACAAAACTTACTTAATTTGAAACCATGGGGTGAGAAGGAATATATGTATGGAAATACCAAAACCTACATTATTTGAGCCGCGGGGTAAGGGGGTATATACATATATTGAAATAACAAAACCTAGGGAGAATGAGTACGGAAACAGCGCAACCTTCCTAATTTGAAGCTGCGGGGAGAGGGGTATATGTATGCAAAAACAAAACCTACTTAATTTGAAGGCGCGGGGTGAGTGGGAATATGTATGGAATTACCAAAACCTACTTAATTTGAAGCCGTGGGGTGAGGGGGAGTATGTATGGAAATACCAAAACCTACTTTATTAGAGCCACGGGGTGATGAGGAATATGTATGGAAATAACAAATCCTACCAATTTGAAGCCGTGGGGTGAAGGGATTATGTATGGAAATACCAAAACCTACTTTATCGGAAGCCGCGGGTGTGGGGGGATATGTATGGAAATATAAAACCTACTTAATTTGAAGGCGCGGGGTAAGTGGGAATATGTATGGAATTACCAAAACCTACTTAATTTGAAGCCGTGGGGTGAGGGGGAGTATGTATGGAAATACCAAAACCTACTTTATTAGAGCCACGGGGTGATGAGGAATATGTTTGGAAATAACAAATCCTACCAATTTGAAGCCGTGGGGTGAAGGGATTATGTATGGAAATACCAAAACCTACTTTATTGGAAGCCGCGGGTGTGGGGGGATATGTATGGAAATATAAAACCTACTTAATTTGAAGGCGCGGGGTGAGTGGGAATATGTATGGAATTACCAAAACCTACTTAATTTGAAGCCGTGGGGTGAGGGGGAGTATGTATGGAAATACCAAAACCTACTTTATTAGAGCCACGGGGTGATGAGGAATATGTTTGGAAATAACAAATCCTACCAATTTGAAGCCGTGGGGTGAAGGGATTATGTATAGAAATACCAAAACCTACTTTATTGGAAGCCGCGGGTGTGGGGGGATATGTACGGAAATATAAAACCTACTTAATTTGAAGGCGCGGGGTGAGTGGGAATATGAATGGAATTACCAAAACCTACTTAATTTGAAGCCGTGGGGTGAGGGGGAGTATGTATGGAAATACCAAAACCAACTTTATTAGAGCCACGGGGTGATGAGGAATATGTTTGGAAATAACAAATCCTACCAATTTGAAGCCGTGGGGTGAAGGGATTATGTATGGAAATACCAAAACCTACTTTATTGGAAGCCGCGGGTGTGGGGGGATATGTATGGAAATATAAAACCTACTTAATTTGAAGGCGCGGGGTGAGTGGGAATATGAATGGAATTACCAAAACCTACTTTATTTGAAGCCGTGGGGTGAAGGGGAGTATGTATGGAAATACCAAAACCTACTTTATTAGAGCCACGGGGTGATGAGGAATATGTATGGAAATAACAAATCCTACCAATTTGAAGCCGTGGGGTGAAGGGATTATGTATGGAAATACCAAAACCTACTTTATTGGAAGCCGCGGGTGTGGGGGGATATGTATGGAAATATAAAACCTACTTAATTTGAAGGCGCGGGGTGAGTGGGAATATGTATGGAATTACCAAAACCTACTTAATTTGAAGCCGTGGGGTGAGGGGGAGTATGTATGGAAATACCAAAACCTACTTTATTAGAGCCACGGGATGATGAGGAATATGTATGGAAATAACAAATCCTACCAATTTGAAGCCGTGGGGTGAAGGGATTATGTATGGAAATACCAAAACCTACTTTATTGGAAGCCGCGGGTGTGGGGGGATATGTATGGAAATATAAAACCTACTTAATTTGAAGGCGCGGGGTGAGTGGGAATATGTATGGAAATACCTAAACCTACTTTATTGGAAGCCGCGGGTGTGGGGGGATATGTATGGAAATATAAAACCTACTTAATTTGAAGGCGCGGGGTGAGTGGGAATATGAATGGAATTACCAAAACCTACTTTATTTGAAGCCGTGGGGTGAAGGGGAGTATGTATGGAAATACCAAAACCTACTTTATTAGAGCCACGGGGTGATGAGGAATATGTATGGAAATAACAAATCCTACCAATTTGAAGCCGTGGGGTGAAGGGATTATGTATGGAAATACCAAAACCTACTTTATTGGAAGCCGCGGGTGTGGGGGGATATGTATGGAAATATAAAACCTACTTAATTTGAAGGCGCGGGGTGAGTGGGAATATGTATGGAATTACCAAAACCTACTTAATTTGAAGCCGTGGGGTGAGGGGGAGTATGTATGGAAATACCAAAACCTACTTTATTAGAGCCACGGGATGATGAGGAATATGTATGGAAATAACAAATCCTACCAATTTGAAGCCGTGGGGTGAAGGGATTATGTATGGAAATACCAAAACCTACTTTATTGGAAGCCGCGGGTGTGGGGGGATATGTATGGAAATATAAAACCTACTTAATTTGAAGGCGCGGGGTGAGTGGGAATATGTATGGAAATACCTAAACCTACTTTATTGGAAGCCGCGGGTGTGGGGGGATATGTATGGAAATATAAAACCTACTTAATTTGAAGGCGCGGGGTGAGTGGGAATATGTATGGAAATACCTAAACCTACTTTATTGGAAGCCGCGGGTGTGGGGGGATATGTATGGAAATATAAAACCTACTTAATTTGAAGGCGCGGGGTGAGTGGGAATATGTATGGAAATACCTAAACCTACTTTATTGGAAGCCGCGGGTGTGGGGGGATATGTATGGAAATATAAAACCTACTTAATTTGAAGGCGCGGGGTGAGTGGGAATATGTATGGAAATACCTAAACCTACTTTATTGGAAGCCGCGGGTGTGGGGGGATATGTATGGAAATATAAAACCTACTTAATTTGAAGGCGCGGGGTGAGTGGGAATATGTATGGAATTACCAAAACCTACTTAATTTGAAGCCGTGGGGTGAGGGGGAGTATGTATGGAAATACCAAAACCTACTTTATTAGAGCCACGGGGTGATGAGGAATATGTTTGGAAATAACAAATCCTACCAATTTGAAGCCGTGGGGTGAAGGGATTATGTATGGAAATACCAAAACCTACTTTATTGGAAGCCGCGGGTGTGGGGGGATATGTATGGAAATATAAAACCTACTTAATTTGAAGGCGCGGGGTGAGTGGGAATATGTATGGAATTACCAAAACCTACTTAATTTGAAGCCGTGGGGTGAGGGGGAGTATGTATGGAAATACCAAAACCTACTTTATTAGAGCCACGGGGTGATGAGGAATATGTATGGAAATAACAAATCCTACCAATTTGAAGCCGTGGAGTGAAGGGATTATGTATGGAAATACCAAAACCTACTTTATTGGAAGCCGCGGGTGTGGGGGGATATGTATGGAAATATAAAACCTCCTTAATTTGAAGGCGCGGGGTGAGTGGGAATATGTATGGAATTACCAAAACCTACTTAATTTGAAGCCGTGGGGTGAGGGGGAGTATGTATGGAAATACCAAAACCTACTTTATTAGAGCCACGGGATGATGAGGAATATGTATGGAAATAACAAATCCTACCAATTTGAAGCCGTGGGGTGAAGGGATTATGTATGGAAATACCAAAACCTACTTTATTGGAAGCCGCGGGTGTGGGGGGATATGTATGGAAATATAAAACCTACTTAATTTGAAGGCGCGGGGTGAGTGGGAATATGTATGGAATTACCAAAACCTACTAAATTTGAAGCCGCGGGGTAAGGGGATTATAGAGTAAGGATGCCATTTACCGGGTACTTTTTTTTGATCAGCCATAAAACGAAGAAATGATTGAATTTTCTGAAAATGAGTTTGTATGTGTATAACTGTATTAATCTTTTATCATGTATGTACAATAAAAATAATTTTGCGGCCGTACTTAAAAACACAAAAGCAAAAATATGTGAAAGGAGAAATTTTGTCTTTGAAAAAAAGAGGTCCTTATATCGGGTACCATACCTGCCTTTTATCGGGTACCCGGTGATAGGATGCCTACCATTTATCGGGTACCCGGTAATACGCATAAAAAGTATTTCTACAGGTGCTTTGAAAAAAAAATTTTTTTTTTCAATAAAACATAGTTAATTAAGTTATAAAAAGTCTGTTTATTTTCGTACTGTTATGTTCAACCGTTAAGGCAAATATCACATATGAAATCGAAATTCCCGTTATCGGAACATTCTACGTGAGCCCATTTTTTACATGCAATGCATTTTATCCATTTTTCTCCTCTGAGATTAGATGAATATGCTTTGTTACAGTAAACGCACGCTGCATCTTCTTCATCGGTATCTGGATCATCGTCGGTATCCATGAAAATAACAGAGTCATCGTTACTCTCACCACTGCTGGAATCTGATGTGTCCACTTTTTTTTGCTTCCGTTTCATCTTCGTTGTATTTTCAGTTTTCGTCTGTTTTTTTATAGTGCGTTGTTTACCTTTAACCAAATTTAATTTACTGACGCCTTTCTTATCTTGTTTAGCTAAAGACTCACTTAAATTGTTTTTGTATGGGGATCCTGAAATTAAACAAGCAGATCCGGTTCTTTTACTTGTGTTAGGTTTAACAGTGGGTAGTTTTTTAATGTCAATACATCTAATGGGATCATTGCTTGAAGATGCAGCAGGGGTATCTACAGTGCCAACAGTTGCCCACGCCTGAGTGAGATGTGTGCCAGAATCAAGTAACTCAGCTTCTAGCGTAATATTTTGTGATTCTTCCGGTTCTGGAACATCGTGAGCAGCAAAATCGTGGTCTCTGAATATGAAACGATTGCAAGGAAATATGCCACTTTTGCGGAAACCATTGATGGCCACTTCAACAGTTGCACTACGTTGGTATGCTTGCCCCATAAGACTTGCGACTTGTAATGGAGTCACCATTCTTCCGACATTATTCCTCAACCACGTAGTTACAGCTTTTGAATAATATGTTTTAAATGGCCCCATAAAAGCTAGGTCTAGCGGTTGCATCTTAGGAGTTGAATGTGGGGGTAAACAAATTATTATAACGCCATTGTCGCGGGCCATGTTGATTACGTCAATATTTCGTGTATGCGAGTAATGACCATCAAGAATAAGAATAATTTGATCCCCTTTAGAAGGCCTTGTGTATTTAACGAAGTGGCAAAACCAATCAGTAAAAATATTTTGCTGAACCCAGCCTGAAGGATGGCACGCCGATGTAGCTCCTGGAGGAGCTCCATCCATGAGTTCTGCTTTCATGTTTTTACGGAGAAATATGAGCATCGGAGGTACGTAGTTGCCAGATGCACTCATACATGTTATAACAGTTATGAGGGCTCCTCTTTCTGCAGATGTTATAGCTCCGACTTGCTTCTTTCCTTTCAGCGATAATATTTTTGGCAATTTACTTTGCACAATGCTGATACCGGTTTCATCTACGTTGTAAATTCTAGTTGGGGAATTATCAACACTGTCTAATTGTGCCTCCAAAATATCAAAAAATTTTGAAACATTGTCTGGGTTGAAACCTTTAATACGTGCCAAAGACGTGCCTTGGGGCTTCCTCTTGGAAAGATGGGGGTGTCTCTGTAAAAATAATTTAAGCCATTTTGCACCAGCAGACCTTTTTTCGACGTTAAACGGATGTGGTATTTTGTTTAAATCGGCAAGTTGAAAAGCTAAACTTTTGACATCAGCGAGAGTGAGTCCGTAGAACCGTTCATCCATTTGAATACTGCAGTACTGCACAAGCTGTTTTTCAAATTCTGCTGACAGTGTAGGCTTTCTTCCAGACTTCTGGGAAATTAGTTTGTCGATGCAACTTATTTGCTTCTTATTTCTTACGTAATCTTCTAAAGTAGTCTGTGGGACATGGAACTCCCGGGCTGCTTTCATATATCCCATCGTTTTGTTTTGAACAGCTTCTATAGCTCTTTTCATATCTGAAGGATCCCATTTTTTGCGTGTTGAAGTTGCCATCTAAAACAAATATTAGCTGAATAAATTAAGCCTTTTATCGGGTACCCGAAGTTGGCCATTACCGGGTACCCGGTATTGTGGATATCACAAATCTGAACAACGAAATGATGACAGAAACGTATAGAGCGATGAAATGTCCAAAGAATGCATGTCGTGTGAACTTAACTACATAGGTTAAAAGAAAAATAATAATAACTATAAAAAAAACACTTACCCTTGTTATCAAAATATGCCGTGTTAAAACTGCCTTGATAAACTATTTATCAGATTTTTTGCAAAAATGCCTGCCACTTAATGAACGTGTGAGTGACGGTTGTCGATCTTCGCCTTATAATGGCGGATGGTAAGATCTCTGTTTTACCGGTCGATTAGTTCGCGCAGTTGGCACCAGTTTCGACATAAAGGGGTACCCGGAATTGGGCAACTACCCGGTAAATGGCGTCTTTACTCTATATGGAAATACCAAAACCTACTTTATTTGAAGCCGCGTAGTTTGGGGGAATATGTATGGATTCACTATGCACCACTTTTCATGCAAACATTTCAAAAGTTTGTCATACAAGATGGCTTCCAGGCAATTTCACACCTCTCGAAATTTGGCTTCAATGACATTCATACAATATCTATTTATTTATTTATTCAAACGCTATATAATGGCTTTTACAATACAGTTATAATCGAATTACATAAGAATTGAAGAATTGAAGAATCGAATTGTATAAGACCTGTCATATGTCGAAGTATGAGGTGAGGTTATTGCACTAATGCTTTGTCCAGGGCTCTTTAGGTCCATGCCATCAGCAGGTGTCCTACCCGACTTTAACTAGCGATTCTGGAGCATATTTGGAGTAAAAATGCAAATATTGTTTTCCTGTATGTCATTGATTACAATTAAGACAAACACAAAAATATTTTTCTATCACACGACGCCACTGATCACAGTGCCCCACGTCGCAATGGATAACGTGACACGTGTTTTGTCCTGTATAGAGCGTATCACGTGAAAAGGGACTGGGACACGGTCAAGCGGCTTGATCGCAAGCACGTAGTTTTTTTGTCTATTGTTGTCTATTGTTGTCTATTATTGTCTATGCTTAGCGGCTTGACAGCCCGCATCAAGCCTCTCCGTCAAGCATGGCCACGCCTTCCTGTGATTTCGTGGTGGTCTATGTATATGTACTTCTATGCCTTCCTGTCATTTCGTGACTCGCGGCAAAATGGAATCTGTCAAAGACAAAGCGTTCTTGGCTCTTACGTTAGCTTTATGTTTTAATAAAATAATAAAAAGAAACGAATTTGGTGTCAAGAATGGTACAAGTTAAGGTACCGCTTTACCCATGAGCATTTGCAAAGTGTATTACAGGCTACAGTTATTTTTTGTATGAATATCTTGTGCGGTATTCATACAAAAAATATGTTTTCTCCATTGAAAATTCAGAAAATTATTTATTCTACAGTTTGATTATTAATGACCTTGAAAACCGCTGTCATAATTATTAAAAAATACTAAAATACTTCCAGAATTTTTAAATTAGATGGATTTCTACAAATTGAACACAAAAACAATAACTAAGTACCTATTTTATAACAATTTTATTCAATTTATATCATTGTTTATGATTCGTGATATTTATTTGTCTATTCCCACAAAAATATAAATTCGCATCAAGCCCCGCCGCCAGCACGTAGAATTGCGCAATGCTTGCAAGCCAGCTTCGGTACACGGTCAAAATGCTTGTCACAAAGTGCCATAGACAATAAACTACGTGCTTGCGATCAAGCCGCTTGACCGTGTCCCAATCCCAATACGTTAGGTTGTATCCGTATTTTAAATTCTGGAGAAAATTAAACGGTTCCTTAAATTAGGCATTTAATGTCAGGCCTCACATGATTTCAGAAATGTGTTGCATAGCGGGCAGCAGGGGGTCCCTGTTGCTAAAGAACTCTGGTACGTGTGTCCTGATGGTGTAGTAATTCTCTATGGTTCTCTTGGCAAACTCCACGCTGAACAGGCAGCTATGCAGAAAGAGGATCAGCTGCAATTCTGAAAGAAATGTATGCTTATTAAGTCCATATGTAATGCATTATTCAAATACAGTAACAAAGGATTCAATAAAAGAACGATAAAATGAACCCTAAAACAATAATGAATAACAAAATTAAGACCTCATCTCTTTTTCACATTTAGTTTCCAAAGAGATTCATAGTTTTTTATAACCAAATCCTTATTAAAATATTATATACTGTACACAATATTATTGTTATTGTCACAATGTTTACAAAAAATGTAAACATTAATTTATGTATCAAATACGTCTGTCTCGACACAGGTTTATCCTAGTTAGACAGACATCGAAAAAAAAAACCTGTAAAAAAACTTTATATTGGTTATTAAGATAATTAATTTAATACAAATTTTTTTTTAAAAGTACTTAGCATCAATAATTATGATCTTCTTTATACGAAGTAAGTGAATGATTAGTTAATTAATTTTCGCAATAGTCCAGTTGTTTTCTTTTAAATCGAGGTAATTTACTCATTAGACTAATAATTATGACGTTTAATGCGGGTAGTTGTAACTGGACTATTTAAATGAAGATTATAATATATTTCCTTGAATCATGACAGCTTTAATTAATGGGGCTTCAATGTTCACGAGGAACAGCGGTTGTAATTCTCGGGCCAAATAAACTCGGCTGTTAAGTTGTTATGTTATTAACTTATATGGAAACCAATACGAGATATATTTATAGAAAACGAAATTTTTTGTAAATCCAATACAAGTTAGGAGGCTGCTTTGAATGAGTGTCCCGGCCTTGTGATTTAGGAGGTTTTCGTGGAAGTTACAGTGCCTTTAGGATACTCTGACAATTACCTGATTACCACCTCTGTCCCATCCTCCATGAAACGCCATCCTGACAAACATGTAAAGAGGAGGTATGGTAGGTACTACAGGGCAGACAAATGGACGGCATGCCGTGCATTTTCAGCGGTTTTCCTTGGAATGTGGTCTGCTTTAACTCCGAGGATCCAGGTAATCAAGTTAGCGATGGATTGCTACATTCTCTTCCCTGTCAAATCTTCTGGTGCGGGCACAAAGCCGTGGTTTGACCATCGCTGTGCTGAAGCAGTCAGTCTCAATATCATGGCTTATAAACGCACTACGGAAAATTGACCCCATGGATAACCATTTGGATTGTGGAGAACGGGAAAGGATTGCAAGAGTATTCTAAATAAAGGTAAGTGCGACCACGATCAAGAAATTTCCAAAACTGGCCGATTGCCCCACTGGTAGCCGTTCTTTGTCAGAATCGGGAGAATCGCGAATTTCTGTCAGTCGGGAGAAATTTCTGCAGAACTACTTTCTCACCTATGACCAAGCCAAAACAAAACATCAGTTATTTGCCAAAATTTTCGAGGTAACCCAACTTTTCAAGATAACGGAGAGACTGCGATTTACAATAATGATGGAACCAAAGATCCGGAATTAAGAGTCCACTTGACAGGAGCCACTTCGGGAGCTTTTTTTAACATTAACCCCGCACAAGAGGCCCTGAGGAAAATAATTTCCCTCAGGTCCATATTATTATGTCATCTTTTCGGATGCAGTGTAGAGGGTCTTTTTTAAGGAAAGGAAGAAGAGGAAGTTCTGGGAAGGTAAAAGGTACGAGGGTTGGGTAGGAATCTAGAAATCAGTGTATCCAGTAGTGATGGAGGTATGCGACCCACTGTGGCGTAAGTCCAGAGCCAAGGCGAGAGGTCAAAGGATCTTCCAAAACCAGCCTCTCCCGATTCGGCACATCACGCAGCTGGTGGGCAAGCGCCTCCTGAACACACCTCACCCGATAAACAGTTAGGGTGAACTATTGCAGAGGTGGTTATCCAATAAATGGTACTCCCACCCGCCTCCCAAAATGATATAGCTTGGTGTCGTATCTGATAATTATATACATCTGCTAAATAATCCAAGAACCAATGAACTCACCAGGCACGTCAGGAAGATGGGCTTGTTTCTTTACCCACTCACGGAGACTATCCAAGTCTTTCTGCTGCATCTCGGGGTTCTTTCTGAACTCTTCTTCCACTGATATCGTCTGGGTCATAGCTTTATTCGCCATTCTTTTTTAGTCTAAAATAAAATAGTAATTAACATAATTATACAGTATTTTTTGGTTATTGTTATTGTTACAGCTGTTTCATCATTATTTCATAATTATTAAAAAAATTAAGATAACATTAATGTGGGGAAAACAGACTTCGAAATACCCCCACGGAATATGAAATCTCTTGTCACAATTATTTTATTAGTAAATCGGTTTAACCGGTAATAAATCATTTTAAATTAGGAGGGGGTAAAATGGAATCATATAAATTAGTCGTCTAAACGTGGTTAAAACCGCAGTTTGAAAATGGACTTGAATGCCGAAACAGCTGGAACAATAACAAAAATCAAAAAATACTTAATAATTATATTATTAAATTTGATTTTAATTAAATTTAAAAAAAATAAATGGAGTTCTACGAATTAAATACAAAAACAATAAATAACACACTCAACGTCCATAATTTCCGCAACACATTATTTATTAACGCCCTTATATTATTTTTTATTTATTGTGCTTTACTCGACTTAGTAACATTTATTGTGTGTGTTAAAATCAAGTACACGCAGGTTGAGTAATCTACTAGTAATATCACAGTAGTATTTTAATATCACGAGTACATCTCTAAATAGTATAAAATAAAGTCGCTATCCGCCTGTCTGTTTGTGCGCTTAGTTCTTCTAAACAACGCAATGGATATTGATATTGTTTTCACTATCATTTAGAAAATTTCTTCCGGAAGGTTTATATATATAATACATGCATATTGTATTTATAGAAAGCAGAGAAAAGTCGATGTTTTATAATCAAGTCGTAAACATATTTTTTCGAGCACTATATTGCCGACGCTGGCTAAACCTCATGAGATACATCAAAATATTGTACTACGGAATTGTATATCTTAAAAAGGCCTACAGAAAAGTACTTTTGTTTTATGTCTATCTCCCAAGGATAACCCCTAGCAACGCCGGGTAAATGTCAGCTAGTACATAAATATTTTTATTGCAAAACGTGTTACGATAATAAATACGTACTTTTAGTAGGTATTAAAAAATTGATCATTAAACAGCACACGCATAAACAATTTCTAAAATGATGTGAATTTATTTATTTATTTATTTGTTAAGACATACCCAGTACAGTAAGATACAGTTAGATATTTTTAGTTATTACATAGTTGTAGTACCTATTACGTATGTCCATAAAATATCATTACGTAATTTCGCCTGAGATTGTTGTAAAAGGAAGGAAGTGTGTGGATAGATAATAATAAATGAATTGAAAACAAGAATTATATTAAGCTCACGAATTGTAATTGACTTTTAATACATAGAAGTTTTAAAAAATGATGTGAAAATATTTTTGAAATATGTCATGCTAAGAAATTTAAAAAGTTAGTTTTGTATGTTAGAAAGGAATCATGAAAGATGTCTAAATGCAGTAATTTTTCGTAATGGGTGTATGTATGTTGTGATTGCGCGAGTAATTACTGAGTTGTTTGCTGCATTGGTATTGTTGGCTTGATGTAAGTTATATTCTAAAATTCAATTATTATTATTATTTTTTTTTTTTTTTTTTTTTATATTTACTCCACACAGGAGGCCCTGAAGAAAATAATTTCCCTCAGGGCCTATGTCATCTTTGGGGATGCTGTGTGGAGGGTCTTTTTGTGGAGAGGAAGGAGTGAACATGGGTCTTGAAGAGTCCCATGTTGTAGGAGGGAGGAAACACAGAGGCCGGCAGTTCGTTCCACAGCCGAGCTGTTGAACTTAAGAACGAATCGTAGAAGCGACCCGTTCTCATGTGACAAGTGTCAACTGTGTACAAATGTTGGGCGCGCGTTTGGCGTGTATCCCGACTACGCACCGGTGCCGAAGGGATCAATGACGCTAGTTCCTCAGAGCATCTTCCATTGTAATACCGATAGAACAAGGACAGCATACCTACCTGACGCCTGTGCTCTAAAGATTGCAGTCCGTTTGTTAAGATTGGGGAATCTATCAAACGGACCGCCCGTTTCTGCACAGAGTCAAGGGTTTTTTTCAGGTATTTAGGGGCTCCAGACCAGAGATGGCTGCCAAATTCGACCGTAGGGCGCACTTGCGATTTGTACAGGGTGAGCAGTTGTGTACTATTAAAGTATCTGCGGGCCCTGTACAGTACGCCCAGCTTCTGAGAGGCCAACTTTACTCTGGCTTCGATGGAGCCCCCGTACCTGAGCTGGTCACTTATAGTTACACCAAGCATATCAATGGAAGGCCTGTTCGGAAGATTGCTTCCGTTGAAGGAGACTAGATTATCATTTGGATCCCTTTTAGACGTAATTTTAGACGTAATCAGCGTCAAAAATTACAATTACAACAATGTAATTTCGAATGTAATGTGATGTACGTAATATTCTAAAATTCAATTATTAAACAATGTAATTTCGAATGTAATGTAATGTACGTGAAATTCTAAAATTCAATTATTAAGCAATGTAATTTCGAACATAATGTGATGTACGTGAAATTCTAAAATTCAATGTAATGTGACGTATGTAACATTCTAAAATTCAATGATTTAATAATGTAATTTCGAATGTGACGTACGTAACATTCTAAAATTTAATGATTTAATAATGTAATTTCGAATGTGACGTACGTAACATTCTAAAATTCAATGATTTAATAATGTAATTTCGAATATGATGTAGGTACGTAACATTCTAAAATTAAATGATTAAATAATGTAATTTCGAATGTGACGTATGTACGTAACATTCTAAAATTTAATGATTTAATAATGTAATTTCGAATGTGACGTACGTAACATTCTAAAATTCAATGATTTAATAATGTAATTTCGAATGTGATGTAGGTATGTAACATTCTAAAATTCAATGATTAATTAATGTAATTTCGAATGTGACGTACGTAACATTCTAAAATTCATTTATTAAATATTGTAATTTCAAATGTGACGTACGTAACATTCTAAAATTCAGGTACAATTTGAGATTTTCACGACCAAAAGTATTATTGTGATTTGTTTTGGGGGTATTATGCCGTGTCCGCTACCTCCTTCTTTAGCCAACGTTTCGGACAGCATTGTAGTGTCCATCATCAGAGCAGATGTGCAATGCTGTCCGAAACGTTGGCTAAAGAAGGAGGTAGCGCACGCGGCTTAATACCCCAAAAATAAATCATTATAATTATAAAATTCAACTATCATAAACAATATGATTTCGGATGTGATGGACGTAAAATTTTAAAATTCAATTATTAAGCAACATAATTTCGGATTTAATGTAGTATAGGTACGTAATATTCTCAAATTCAATTATTAAATAATATAAATTTGGATTTGATGTACGTAACTTCTAAAATTCCATTAAATATAAATTCGGATGCTGTTTGTGATGTACGTAAAGTTATACAATTCAAGTTTTGTAAACGATACAATTTCGGATTTCAATACGAAAAATATCTAAATTTAAAAAAATAGAACATTCCTAAAACGATCAGTAATTATTATAATAAATTTATGCCGCCGTTGTTTAAGAAGTTGATTTGGGTTCGGTTCTCGGCTAAATTAAATTAATTTATTTGTTTTATATAATCTAGATTTTATGAAAATAAATATTAGGTTTAAGGCGAAGGTAAATGCTAAATCACTATTTAGATTAATCTTTGCTACGAATCGGTATACACTATGAATGCCAAAAAATATACTATGCATAAATTGAAGCTTTTTCTTTCTTTATTATTGATCGGAATTGGAATAAAATTATTGGTTGCGTTACAAAAAATATAAACGTAAACCACTGATAATTTTGTTTTTTCTTGAGGTAACTAAGAACTCATATAAGAAACACCTTTAAAAAAATACCGTTTTATGGCTAAGATTATTTTTTATAATTATTATTGACTAACTTTTTTTCATTCATATAAAAATATTCAACAAATAAATAAAACTCACTTTGGCGCTTACGTCAAATATAGCCAGACTCCACTGGTTAAGCAATTGTCACCTCTATTCGTGGTGATATAAGACGCAAACATTCTAGCATCTGTACAGAAGTCCGCGGAACGTGGCACGGAACGGAAGTCGGTTGGTGACAGTTTTTTCGACGGTTTTTTCTTGTCGGCATTATTTTGGTTACGAGCTTAGAGTAATAATTACACTCTGGTTACGAGTATTATTAGTTCTCAAACGGTGAAGGAGTTTTGTTATTATATTGTTATTATTCATGACCCAAATATTATACTTTTTTATCTCAAAATACTTTTGAATGTATAGTTTTATTCATTATTTAACAAAATTAATGACTTACTTCTTACGGAAAAATGCTTTCCGTTTGCATTTATGTTGACTAATAATGCGTTTTTACAGGTCCATAATTTATTGAAAATGGGGAATAAAACAAAAAATGTCGTCTTACTTTGCGATATTTTCGGAAGAAAAATCGAATTCAGCGACACGTGAATCGAAAAGATGCTGAGTATGGAGAGTTCTGCATAAAACCAGAAATTCCTGAATCTATTTTCGAGGCGGAGAAAGAAATACTTTTGGATGAGTTGAGAGAAAAACAAAAAGATAGGAATAAAATAGAACGGGAAACAATTTTACAGAGTAACTGCAGTGAATGGATGGAGTTGCGACGTAAAATGATCACAGCATCTTCATTTGGAAAAGTTGTACGTAGAAGAGACAATATAAGCTGTGCAGCTCTTGTAAAATCGTTGCTGTACAAAGTCAATATCTCTCATGTATCTTCAATAAGTCACGGAAGAAAATATGAGAAAGAAGCTTTACATCAGGCTAGCGTTGAACACGATATTGAAATTCAACCGTGTGGGCTATTTATTGACAAGGAATTTCCATTTCTAGGAGCTTCTCCGGACGGTCTTAGCGGCGATATGCTAGTAGAAGTAAAATGTCCTTTAACGTCCTTCAAACTTGGCTTAGAAAGAGCTATTCAAGAGAAGAAAGTTACTTTTTGGAGGACAAACAAAGATGGAAGTATGAGCATAAATACAAATCATGATTGGTATTTTTAGGTTCAAGGGCAACTTCACATTACGGAAAAAATGTCTGTTTATTTGTTGTATGGAGTGGACGGAAATATCCTTTAAAAACTGAATATATTTATAAAGACGACGATTTCTGGAAAATAAAAATGGAACCCAAATTGGTCCGATTTTATTTACATTGCTTACTTCCTGAAATTATTGATCCAAGAAATAACAGGAATATGCCAATTAGGAATCCTTCTTTTATAGTCGATGCAATCAATGACAAACTAAAAAAAATACTCTCTCAACCTCCAACAAAGCGTAAATTAACATATTCAGAAAAAATACCAGATCCGTGTGATGTTGTAGAAATTACGCCTATAACGCAATCATCATCAATGGAGTTACAAAATGGCATAATTACAGACGATGTGTCATCAACAATTGTTCCTGATTTCAACTCTATTGATATTGAGAATGTTATATCATTTGAGAAATTTTAGGTTTATGAATATGCTATATAAATTCACAATATAAGTATTTTTTGTTTTTCCAATTTTTTTACATTATAATAAAAGCAGGTATAAGTACATTTTTTTAAATACATGTAAAGCTAATATGTTCTAATTAGTGGTAATAATACCTCCCTAGTTGAGAAATGATCGTGATTAGAGAGGGAGTACTATCACAAGTTGATATTAGATTATATATTTAGTAGTTGCTACAATTAACATGCATGTAGAATTATATACTCATGCACTATTTTTAGAAAAAAAGAACTTAAGAATTGTTCCTTGATAATTTCTAATACTGGATATTTGTTTGGTAATTTGATTGTTCTTCAAAAATTATTTGTAAATTGAATTTAAAAAATATATATAAATCTGATAAAAGTGAATTTTTTTTTTTAAAATAATATATGTAAGTGACATTTCAATGTAATGTATTATTAACAAATATTTTATATGTATTAATAATGCATACAAATAATAAAAATCAATAAAAAATATACAGTTATTAAAAAATATTAATTATTATATTAATCACTAATATCCCCACAGTTTGAGTCCATCCGGCAGCTATAGCTCTGCCGCTGTTGTCAAAATAAGATTGATAGTAATCGTCCACCAGTTAAAAAGGTATTAGTAGGTATACGGAAGCCTTGGCGAACGGGGAGGCCTGGTCGGGCGCTTCCTACGTATAGCAGGTACATAGTACGCGGCTACTGCAATTACTTGTCTCGTGCAGATAAGTAACAAAAATGTGCACATTTTATATTCTGTTGGAAGGGGTAGAAACCCAAATATGTTTGGCGTTTATATTCGCCTTAACACATTTTAAATATTAGGAAAAGAAGGAAACAAACTTTCAGCTTTACAAATTCTACAATCATCTTGCGCTTGTTTGCGGTATTATTACACTTACTAAAATTATCACAAGTAATAACTTATAAGTAGGGGGAGTCCGGGAGAGTTTACCAGGGGAGAGACAATAGCCACTGCTCAAATAATCTGTGTGAGACTACGTATTGCGACGTTGCCTTGCTTCTTAAATGCTAGTCGCTCTAACGCACTGTCGTTCCTTTCGTCAGTGTCAGGGGCGTACAACTCCCGTCTGACCTTGTAACCCTGATGGGAGGAGTAATTCAATACCCAAATTCTTATAGACAAAGCTGTTGTGGCTGAAAGCTCAGATCTCATTGGCTCAGAGCAAAAATTGTAGTTTGATCTCTCGCTCTCTACCAAAGCGACTTGTGTAACAGAAAGAGAAGCTAAGCATGTGTTATGCTGCGATAAAAATTAACGGTAATTTCCAAGACGCCATTTCGGAAATTGAAGTTTTTAGCGTAAATATTTTGAATTTTGAAAATCGTCTAACCCATCTAAAAATAATGTTGCGTGCTAGAATTCTTCAAGGTGATAAATTAATGCCGTGTTGTGTTAAAGGTTGCTCAGACGGATTCGATAATCCGGTGCTAGCAAGAAGCAGCAAGAAATACGTTTGTTTGTGTGTGTCATTTCGCAATTGAAAGCAAAAATACGGTACTTTTGGGATTAAAAAAGAATGCTTGGCAACGCTTAATCTTCCAGTCATCATATAATATCTTGTCTATCTCCACCAACTGAAAGAAGGACCCGAACCCGTTGTTAAATACAGGTACTAACCTCTCGTTCTTTGATACAATGTTCCTGATTCCTGAATGTACTTCATTGGCTAATAATTTAATTTATTTTCCTTTTCAGACCTATCCGTATTCCGACGCGATACTATACCACGTATTAGGATGCTAAAACTGCTAAAAAAAGCCACGATTACATCAAACAAGGTCATTTAAACCTCTCCAGAATTGCATCATGTAAGTATTCAGATTTAACCAGCATTTTTCATGATGTTTGCTGACGACAAAGCTGTGGAAATTATATGAAACCCTTGCAGGAGAATTTGAATAACTTCTAGTGCTGTGGCAATAATAATTAACACTTAAATTTGTTGAATATATATTTTGTGTATATATTCTTGTATTTTTGTGCAAGGTCAAATTAAATCCTATTAAGTTGTTGCAGTAAGACAGAAATCCTGGGTTCGATTCCTAGTTGAGACTGTTACTTTTTATTTTTCTGTGTCTTGTTCTGTTTCATGTTTTGTTTAGATATAATAGTATTATCTTCTACTTCAATGATAAATCAATGCTCAATACATCGGTTGTACTGACCCTGTTTTGTATTACTGTCCATTGTCTTTTTGAAAATAAAAAGTATTTTTATGTGTGCAGCTGTGGGTTTTTTTATTTTCCTTTTCCTGCATTCCAATATTTTTATTTTTAAAATATAATTTTTTTGGGCTAGTGAATAAACGATGTTAGCTGGGTGCAGTTATATTGTCTATGTTTGCACTTTTTTAAATGGCCTTGAGATTTATTTATGGTCCACAAAATATTTACCTGTCTGGACCAAACGACCGTTTTATCTGTGGTCGTCTGTGGTTAAGGGGGTGACAAAATGGGGCCATACAAAAAGCCCGAAGATATCGATCTAGAGAGTGGTTTATTTATGGTCAGTGTGGTTTAAAATTGCGAAGTGATAACGTGTTTTCGTGTCCGGTAAGTGATTTATTTCAATTTCAGATATATCATCGGTGTTGTCTTATATTAATTGATTCAAAAAAGTTATCTATTTAAATGGCAAGTGTATTTATCCTAGTAACACCTACAGTAGATAGCTTTTACGGATGTGGCATAGTTTTTATAAAAAATAAATAATAAACCGATTGGCGTGGGGTGGGAGACATTAGCCACGCGTTGGAAGGAGACTTTACCCAGGGTAATCTCTCCCGACACCCCCAGGGTAATCTCTCCCGACACTTCAGGTACACTATAATGTTTTTTTTTCAGATAAATAAACACCCAAAATGCCCTTCAAATATAAAAAAAAAGATTCAACAAGGAACAGAAGTAAATTAGAAATATCAGTAATAAAAAATGCTTTAGATGACATCGTTAAAGGAAAATCCATTAGAGGTGCTGCTTTGAAATATGGAATTGATCGAAACACATTACGGAATTATCTAAGGGACATGAACAAATTAACTAAACTAAGTGAAAAAGGAAGCCAGTATGAAACATCTCAAATATTTACAATAGAAGAAGATAACGCACTTGTTAACTATCTTCTAACTTGTAGCAAAATGAATTATGGCTTGACCAAAAAGGCGGCTATGAAACTAGCATGTGAGTATGCAAAAATCAATTCCAAAAACGTTCCTCAGTCTTGGACCACAAATGACTGCACTGGAAAAGATTGGTTCAGAGGATTTATGCAAAGACATCCTGAACTTAGTTTTAGAACTCCCGAAGCAACCAGTTTGTCCAGATCAACGAGCTTTAACAGAAAAAACCTTACTGATTTCTTCAAAAATCTCGAATACGTTAGGGAGGAATACAAATTTGAAGCTCACAACATCTACAATTGTGATGAAACAGGGTGTACGACCGTACAAGTGTGTCCCAAAGTAATAGCTAGCAAGCATGTGCGTCAAGTAGGACAAGTTACTTCAGCTGAGCGTGGCACTCTTGTGACCGTTTGTTTCGCCGTCAACGCTCTGGGAAATGTTATTCCACCGTTTCGTTTTCCCAAGGGTTAAATATAACGAAACTTTTATAAATGGTGGTCCCCCAGGCTCACAGGGCGACTCCTATCCAAGTGGATGGATGACAACCAAAAGTTTCATGAAATATATGCAGCATTTTGTGAAATATTCAAACGCATCTCTTCAAAACCGAGTCTTGCTTATCCTCGACAACCACGAGAGTCATGTCAATATTGAAGTCGTCCAATATGCAAAATTAAATGGAGTAGTCATGTTGACTTTACCACCCCACTGTAGCAATAAGTTACAGCCTTTAGATGTTGCCATATATTCATCTTTCAAGGCAAGATATAACACAGCCATGAATAACTGGATGCTAAGTAACCCAGGGAGAACAGTTACAATTTAAAATATACCCAGCTTTGTAAGCACCATTATGTCGCAGGCTTTCTCAGCCAATCTAATATTTTAAGTGGATTTCGTAAAACCGGAATACATCCCTACAACCCAAATATCTTTACAGATGAAGATTTCTTATGCTCAGCAGTAACAGATAAAGAAATGACTGGTGAACTTCAGGATCTGGAAGCTCCTTCGGCTGATTCATCATTAATAGCTCCCCAACTAGACTCAGATGTCACCATGATCGAATCAGCTTCAACATCAACTGTACAACGTCAGTCAGAGCCTTCGACGACTGCTGATGCAGATTCGATATTGCAGAACAATCAGCAGAGATGGCTACAACGTCTCAACTTCTGGATATTACAACTGTACATTCCGATTCACCAAAAACAAACACTGTTTTGCCTGAAATTATTAGACCTTTTCCTAAATCTGCTCCTAGAAAAAATATTCGTCGTGGTAGACAGCCCGGAAAAACAAAAATATTGACTAAAACACCAGAAAAACAAGACTTAATTAATAATCATGAACTGAAAAATAAGAAAATGAAAGTAACAAAAACAAAACAAAGAGGTAAAGCAAAAAAGAAAACATTTACAAGACAAATTTTACAGTCAAGTGACAGAATTAAATATAATTAAATTATAATTCGACTTAGAAGATCCCAGATATGACGATAGCTCAGATGACCCATGCGACGAAAATAATTGGTTTTGTTTCGTATGTGGAACGGACGAAAAGATAGCCATGCGACTCTGTGCCATTTGTGGCAAATATGTCCATGAGATGGTCGGACTAACTAAGGATGACAAGGAAAAGTTTATTTGCCATCGTTGTTCTAATTAAGAAAAGGGAAATTGATCAAGTTTATAATAATTTAAATAATAAATGTTGATTCTCTTACACGTAGTTATAAGGTTTTGAATATTTGTCATAAGGTTTTGAATACTTATTGGGGTCATAATAATTATGTCACAACTCAAAATATTTGTGATATCATTAATTTGTGGCTATTGTCAAATTAAAATTATTAAAATACTCAAAGTTCCTCATTTTCACATTGTATTATGTAATACCAAGTGCCTTATCTTAAAAATTACATTTTTTTAATAAAATAACAGTGTTTTTATTTATTATTTCACCTACTTCTAAGTCCGGGTAATGTCTCCTTACTTGGAGGGTAAAGTCTCCCACCCAGGCGGGAGAAATTAGCCAAAATCAATTTTGTGTGAATTCGTTAATAACTGATAAATTATTAAATGTTATATCAAACGTTCTTCAGAGAAAATATAGCTAAATAGTGCAGCTTAAGATACAATTCATAAAAAGTAGCAATATGTAGTTATAGAAAAAAAGTAAAATAAAATAGTTGAGGGCGGGTACACTCTCCCGGACTCCCCCTACCTCTTATCAGTAGTACATTGGAATTTAATTAAAACAGCCTCGTGTATGAGATACAAACCAGTAGTAAGGTACACAAATACATATACACGGTATCCGGAAACCCGTAGTACAAGCGGGAAACTGTTGAGTACTAAAAAAACATTTTAGATCGTACAGATATATATCTTCTATACCCCTTAGCGACCATTTTTTTTAATTTGACCTAAAAATTAGATTTACTCCAAAACGAAAGATTAAATAAAAAAACTCCAAATGTTGTGTAGATTCACTAGATGAGCTTGTACTACGAGTTTCCGGATATCGTATTTAAGAATAAGAATAAAATAAAATGGATTATGCAACCTGGTAGATCCTTGACGTAGGTAATTATTCATAATACATAATTAATATTTACATAACATGAAGAGTTCAGTCATAATTCATGATATTATAATAATTACCACAATAATTAACTGTTTGATTTTTTCCAATCTTTGGACCTACGCTAGGAAATGGATTACCTATACCACAGCGCCCTTGAGGTGTTTTTGCACAAAAACGGCGCTATACAAGTCATCCAAGTATTATTATTTATTATTATTACCGTGGTAATTAAAAGCACAGGGTCTGCCTTGAGGCTCTCAAGGTGTTTTAGCTAGCACGGCAGTATACCTCCGTCATCTTTATTGACTTTTGCACTGGGTTAGTATATATAGTAGTATAGTTATGTTAGTAGCAGGGATTAGTAACAAACCCTGCTAAACGCAGTGCAAAAGTCCGGACACAAGTCACTTTAACTGTCAATTCATTTAGTACAGCACGGCCTGTGTATATATAGTAGTATAGTTAGGTTAGTAGCAGGGATTAGTACCAAACCCTGCTAAACAGAGTGCAAAAGTCCGAACACAATTCACTTTAACTGTCAATTCATTTTGTACAGCACGGCCTGTATTCTGTATAAGGCCTTGCGCGCACCACGATTTTCTGTACCACGATAATTTTGTCGCAGAAATGCAACGTATGAGTTAGTAAGTATGTGCGCGCATATACGTCAAATAAATAGTTGCTATTTTAAAATTGTGATTTGTCACATTTTTCCGCGACAGCGCGCGACGCGATTGTCGCAAAATAAAATTATAGCATTTGAAGTTATATGGACACGCGCGCACTGCGATTTAAAATCGCTACCTGACAACCTTTCTTCAGCTGAGATTGCATTCCGCCATCTAGTATTATTGTATGCAATTTGAGGTCCAACAATTCTTAATAGTTTGTCAAATGTCTGAACCGTTATTCTATAATAGCCAAAGAATTTTTTTGGATATTGTCGAAGATCATTGTATTTCAGATAAAAGAAACCTTTATCATATCTTTCTGCTGTAAAAGGATGAGTCCAGTATTTATGTGTTATTTTATTCCTCCTCTTCCGAAGAAGTAAAACAATACAAGTAATTTGTACGAAATCCATGTTGAGAATTGACAATTAATCGCAATTTTTCATCGCGATGCGCGCAGTAATATTTTTGCGATTTCTTATAGCACGATTTTAAAATAGTGTCGCAAAAAATACAATCGTGGTGCGCGCTAGGCCTTACAGAAAGGTAGCGGTGCCTACACAGAATTTAAAAAAAAATCCAGAAAAAATTAAACTACATTTTTACTAACTTAAATGGTTACCTAAATAAATACATAACTTAAAAAATAGCACGTACAGAATAACACAAGTAGTGCCTCGTGCGCGTGTTTCGTTATCCGAATATTTGCATAATCGAGGATTAAATTTGCTATACAAAACAGGACACCCTGTAATAACTGTAATTAATCGAACTTGTTGCAACATATCATATTTCCTAAACCAGTTATTACTTAGCTAGGGACTCTTGTAATATTAACCTGAGAATGATAATGATTAATGATAATGATCACCAAAGTTTGGTAATTAACATAACTTGATGGACTGTCGTAATATAGTACCATATTATGAATACGAACCAAATTCATTTTTAGAAAACGAATTTTATAAAATATATTATGATAAAACTATACCAACAGACCGAACGATTAGTCATAATAGACCCGATATAGTTTTACATGACAAAATTAAAAAAAATAACTTACATCATTGATGTCGCTATTCCAAATTCCTGTAATATTAAAAAAAATCTGCTCATGAAAAAATATTAAATTTATTTATAACAGATTTAGGAAATGAAATAAAAAGAATTTGGCATTCTCAGACTAAAAATATTACCATTCGTTATTTCGGCTACTGGCTCCTAGCTCTACCTAGCTCTATACCTCTATACCAATATACTATACCTAGCTCTCTCATTAAAAATTTAGGCATTAGATCTATCAAAAAATGTACGTAGGTATAAAGATGCAAAAGTCGGTCATTTTGAATACATGTAGGATAACGAAACATTTTTTAAATATTTATGTTGAGGGATCAGTAGGATTTATAGGCCCTGTTAGGAGTTCTACCGAGCCGAACCCTCTGATATGAAAATATCTGGAGTCGGTGAATTATTTTCCCATTTGATCTCTGGTGAGTTGACGTGTTGTTCTTGTATTGTTTTGTATTTATTTTGCTTATATAATGCACTTGCATAGTGTTGATTGACTAGATGATCATTTGTGGAAAGGTGAGTGGAAGGGTTTAGTTTTTCATATGGGGAAGATTTAACCCGGACATAAAATCGGAAGTAGTAAATTTTTATTGTCTTCTTTTCTTAGTAACATATAGAGATAATGATATCCTCACTGGGATCTCCCGTGCTGAGGATTTCATTTACATATTATAATTTAATTATAAGAAATTAATATTACCACAAAGTAACATATGAATTTAATTATAAACATATATCATGCAGTATAATTTTTTTATTTTTATATAATCTTAAAATAAGTAAGATAGTGTTTTTTTGTATGGTTCAGTTTAGTAGATTCGGTTTTAGTCTGTGTTTGATATCAGTTTATTTTCTATTTCAGATCTCCCTATATTAAGTAACCAGCTTTTTATTTGAGATTTAAATGTTATAATGTTGAGGTTTTTGAGTGTGAGTGGTATTTTATTGTAGAGTTTAATACTATGATATAAGAAGCTTTTTTTCCCAAAAGTTGTATTAGTAGTTATTTGTTGGATAAGTTTTTGACCATGAGATCTAGTGTTTCTATTGCACGTGTTTGTTGTTATTTCTTGGTTTTGTACTTATGAATGTAAATGAGTAAGTTTTAGAATATAGTTGTTTAATTAACATGATGTTAAGATTGGTGAAGATTTCGTCAGTGCTAGTTCTTACAGGAACTTTCAGTATAATTTTCATTATGGCTTTTTGAGTTTCAATTAGTGGATTTAGTATATTTTTATATGCACTGCCCCATCCGACAATACCGTATAGAATATATATCTCATTTATAAAAATTATATTATGTTCTTTAAAGCTATCAATTTAATCACATATGGACATGTCATAGATTTCTTCAAATCGGAAGTCGCAGTTTCAAGTTCCGACGTGCGCAAGTAAATTTTATTCGATTAATTAATTAATTGAAAATAATATGTAGTATGTAGTAGAGTAGTAGATACTTCATTAAGAAAGATCATTATTCAGAATCGAAACTTTGCCGTGTTTGGTGACCAGATCTGAATATCCAGGTACTTCCCAACCTTCCTCTTTTACATCTTATTCCCTTTCCCACTACCTCCAGTTTCACCACATACTTCAATTTATTTTAACTGAATTCCCATGGCTGCAAAATTCTCACTGAATTCATTATAATCTAGGAAAACACATATGAAACATACCCATACAAATAACTTATTAGGAATTAATTAAATTTCTGAAAAAGTGGATATATTTAATTGCTTGGAGTAAAATCTCACTTTAAGTGATTTTCTCAGGAATACGGCGCTATGGAAACGATCCGAACATAATTTTTAGAAGGTACAACAAACTCGAATACTTGAGTTTTTTTTTAATTGTTCTATGACTTAGATATTTCAATAGATAAGTCTCCTATTGTTGTTAAAGAATTTTTATGCGTAAACAAGATAAACGGCTCTTTCTCAAAGACGTTTCGCAAGGACACCACCGTCGGAAAGGTTTTTTACAAATTTTATAAATTTTACTTCGCCAGGTGAAATACAGTGGAACAAACCAAATTTGAGATAGAAAAAACCTGATTTTCTTACCTAACTCCCTAATGCATAAAACACATGCACTATGAATAATATAATTACTGTTAAAATCACACGAGATCACTATCAGAGCTAGGAAAACAATTCAACGCACTGCAGACTGCAAGATGGACCGAAGAGCACTGAGGGCAGTTTCCTCTCGTTATAGGCAATCCGTCAGTCTTCGTGTGCAAAAATTTCTTTCCTTCGTTTACTAATAATACATCAATAATGATGTAGAGAACTAATTAATATATATTCACAATTATCACACGAAACAATGCTTTGATTAATAACTTTATGCAAATGATATAATATGACATTAGATTCGTTCGATTTTAACGATGCTTGTTTAATTCCATCGATCTTGTACGGTCGTGCGAGAAATTTTGATATCTGGAAAGAATGCAAGCATAATGAGAATAATTAAGGCGAAGCTTTTTAACGAATTGGTGTACATTATGAATATCAAAAAATATGCTTTAGATAAATTGAAGGTTTTCCAATCGTTTCGCTTGAGTAGAATACAAATAAAAAATAAATTACTCAATAAAAAATATAAATTTAAACTACTAAAAAGAATATTTTTCATAGAAATATATGAACGCATAAAGGAAACAACTTTTTAAAAATACAGTATTATAGCTAAGATTATCTGTGACAGTTTCACTTGATTAACTTTTTTGCTTTCTTATAAAATTATATACAAAATAAATGAAAACCAGTTTTGTGCTTGAAATCGAACGTTTCTAAACTCCGTTTTTCAAGCGATTTTAATGCCTATTACCTACAATATAAGAACCAAGAATATACACTTTTTTGGCTTTATAGCTTCCTCTTAATAATGGTGTGGAGAACTAATTAATATATTCACAATTACCACACAAAACAATGCTTTAATTAATAACTTTATGCAAATAAAATAATATGAGATTGGAATCGTTCGATTTTAACAATGTTTGTTTAATTTTGTATTACTTTCTAATGGTGATCTAATGCATGTTGCGAGATACTAAAACACCTCACTAACTACCTTACACAGCATTAAACAATAATCCTTGTTCAATTGCAGTAATGATTGCATTTTGTGCAGCCAAAGCCATCTCTATGTGAAATGTTTATTCTAGCATAAGTTTATTCACATCCCCACCTTGTATTAGCCATATTATATACCGCATAACTGAATGTAAACTTGACATAGGTACAACATTTATCATTATGAATAATTACTCGAGGACTCACTTCTCTACTTTAATGTATCCTAAAATGAAATGATGTCTTTGAAAGCAGATGAAAGACTATTTGAGATTTTGATTTTACAGACGGACACGTGCAATCAAAAATATAAGATTTTTGAACTCAAAAATATCTAAATATTTTTAAATCGCTCATTGACTTTTTGTAAACAACATCTATTACTTTACATTAAACTAAAAAACACACTTAATTAGACAAACGTATTATAAAGATTATTTTCATTTTACCTTTAACTTGTTTTATATAAAAATAATCATTGAAAAGAAATTGCAAACCTTGACCAGGTGAGTTCAACTGTTTTATGGATTTTTATTCAAATTATACAGTAGCATTGATGGTAAACTTCTAAATGCAAAGAGCAAACTTGGTTTCCTCTCTTTCTAAATCTGTTTAAATTTTATTATTTGTGACCATAATAGAAAAGGAGATAAAACAAGTTTTATGAGGATGTATCATTTGGTGATAGATATATGGCCCAAGTGGTTTTAAAGATGGTATTCAGTTTGTCTTTTTACGACCTTTGTTTTTTTAAGTGACAGTTGAAGATCTGCCTATCTGTACTATATACCATCAGGGGAGTTGTATCACCATCTGGTTGGGTGACATTGTGACGTGGGTTAAGGCGATGCCATACGTAGTAATGCAAAATCATGTGTTTTTGGTTTGAAAATTTGGTCGCCTAGAAATGTTTCAGATGCTTTAATTAAATACTGCGAGTAGAATACATTTTGGCCTTTGAAATAATCGAGTACTTTTTAGATAAGTCTTTTTATAAGCCCAAAAAAAATAATGTATAAGGCCTATGAAAACTGCTTTAAAGTTCAAAATATCCTACTTACGAACCCATTTTCGGTTATAATTTTATTGTATAATGTGTTAAATTAAGTTATCTATAAAATGATCGAAAAAAAAATTATGCCTGAACATCTACAAAATAAAATAAAAGGCACTTTTTGGCCATGTTTTTTTCTTGCATAAATCAAAACAGGCGGATGGTGTTAAGTGGGAATTTAAACCTTATCGCCATCTACGTAAGGGTTGTTATTGATAGCGGCTCAATTTAAAATATTACACGACGTAGTGCATCGCCTTAAGGACTGTACGAAGGGATTTTTAAATCAAGAGGCCCAGATTCAACCAGTATTTTTCTCCTCATGCATGTCATTTTTATATAAGAAAAAGTTAGAGAAAGGACTCTTTCTCATGCTGATGCTGCCTATTGTCACTGTTCATAACATCAAGGCTGTCTAATCCAATATTATTACCCAGACATGTATAATACAGGGTTTTCCAATAAGAGGTGTTATTTTAAATAGCCCGTTATTTCGGTAGATGCATATGAATATTAGTAGACCTGCCCTAAGTGATTAAAAGCGTATTATCCCCACTCCCCATACCGGTTCCATTGGAGACGGATGGGCTCGCGTATGGCCTCAAGTGAAATTTGAAAACGTGACGTCATCATTCTTGTGTGAACTATGGTCGAGGCATCATCGGTTCATTTTACGAAATAACACGGCAAAATGTTGACTTGTACTATGAAAACTTGTAAAAATAGATGTGAAAAAGAGAATAAACCCAATTGTCGTATTACATTCCATATATAAGCATTATTTTACTTTATTTTAAGCATATTCACATCGTATAATATGAATCAGTTGTTACTATCACATCGAGAAACGTCTGGACGCGAAACACAAAGCTGGTTGGTTGCTGGGAAGTAAATTATGAACATTTATAAAAGTGTCTTAACTATATACTTAAACGAAATATTCGACTCTGAAAATAGAACCGAATTTTTTTGCCGAACTTGGACTTCGCAAGTTTGTTCATAACGTGGCGAGTAATTTGCGCTCCCATGTAAAAATGTCTATTCATTCAAAAGCAGATTTTACTTTTAAGAAGTAAATGGTGATATTATAATGCGAGATGCCTATTTACTGTCAGATTGATTTATTGACGAATCACAGTCAGCTTCACTCCCTTCGTTCTTCAACAGTTGATTTTACCCCTCGCCATTATCTTCTCGTCTATTAATTCCTATGTCTGTGGGTAGATGTTACTTTTGAAGCTGTTATTTTTTAACATTTGACAAGTAAAAACTACGCCATTAATAAAAATGGAACGATACAATGACATGCTTCAACAACGTATTGAAATTATTAAAATTCACTTGAGTGAATCAAATGCAAATCATCTTGAGTGATGAGGCCTATTTCCACCTCGGTGGCTTCGTCAACAAGCAAAATTGTCGCATCTTGGGCTCGGAAAACCCAAGAGTTATTGTTGAAAAGTCTCTCTATCCTCATAGTGTGACTGTTTGGTGCGGTTTATGGTCCGGCGGAGTCATTGGACCTTACTTTTTCGAAAATGAGGCTGGAGCAACAGTTACGGTGAATGGATTGCGCTATCGAGAGATGATTAATGATTTTTTATGGCCGGAATTGGATGGTATTGATCTGGACAGCGTTTAATTTCAACAAGACGGCGCTACGTGCCACACAAGCAACGAAACCATTGATATTTTACGATTGAATATCAAAATAACACCTCTTATTGGAAAACCCTGTACTTGGTGGACTGAAATGAAAAAGTTAATTTTTAGTTCGTTTCTTATTTTTCACTCCTTTCCCCACCACAGATATCTGAATCTAAACACGTTATCCACTCTATGACTTCAGGTAACATCAACACAGATATCTAAACACGTTATCCACTCTATGACTTCAGGTAACACCAACGCAGATATCTGAATCTAAACACGTTATCCACTCTATTACTTCAGGTAACACCAACGCAGATATCTGAATCTAAACACGTTATCCACTCTATGACTTCAGGTAACATCAACACAGATATCTAAACACGTTATCCACTCTATGACTTCAGGTAACACCAACGCAGATATCTGAATCTAAACACGTTATCCACTCTATGACTTCAGGTAACACCAACACAGATATCTGAATCGGAACACGTTATCCACTCTATGACTTCAGGTAACACCAACACAGATATATCTGAATCTAAACACGTTATCCACTCTATGACTTCAGGTAACACCAACACAGATATCTGAATCGGAACACGTTATCCACTCTATGACTTCAGGTAACACCAACACAGATATCTGAATCGGAACACGTTATCCACTCTATGACTTCAGGTAACACCAACACAGATATATCTGAATCTAAACACGTTATCCACTCTATGACTTCAGGTAACACCAACACAGATATCTGAATCTAAACACGTTATCCACTCTATGACTTCAGGTAACACCAACACAGATATCTGAATCTAAACACGTTATCCACTCTATGACTTCAGGTAACACCAACACAGATATCTGAATCTAAACACGTTATCCACTCTATGACTCCAGGTAACACCAACATATTATTAAAGGTATTCGAGCAGACCACACACAGTACCGAGTCCCATTTTCATAGTAGGGAGTTATATTTACCTTTTGAGCCCGGAACACCCACGTCTACCCCCAATTTCTTCAGAGTTCTTCACTCCGTTCCTGATGTAGTGATATTTTTCCTTATGGTCTACCACAGTTTTTTGTGTAGCTGTAGTTAGTAATCTATCTATATCTGTATATAATATTATTAAGTGTATTATAAATTTATATTATAAAAAATAAAATAAAATCCATCGATCTTATACGATCGTGCGAGAAATGTGGAGATCCGCAAAGAATGCAAGTGTAATGAGTATAATTAAGGCGAAGCTTAGTGCCAAATCACTATTTTGATTAATCTTTATGACGAATTGGTGTACATTATGAGTACCAAAAATATGCTTTAGATAAATTGAAGGTTTTCCTATCGTTTCGCTTGGGTATAATACAAATATAAAATAAATTACTCAATAAAAAATATAAATGTAACTAAAAAAAAATTTTTCAATAGAAATGTACGAACGCATAAAGGAATCAACTTTTAAAAATACAGTAATATAGCTAAGATTATCTGTGACAGTTTCACTTGATTAACTTTTTTGCTTTCTTATTAAATTATTTACAAAATAAATAAAAATGACAGTTTTGTGCTTGAAATCGAACGTTTCTCGGTTTGTCAAGCGATTTTAAAGGCTATTACCTATAATATAAGGTATACCAATGATATACACATTTTTTACATACATTTTCCATCCGCCCACGTCTAGTGCAAAACTGCTTGTGTTCAGGGCCACCGCTGGGATACCTGAGGAGGATAGACAGGAAGAAAACAAATGCTCTTTTCCTAATGGTGAGTCCTTCCTTACCCATACAACATATTATTGTGTTATGTGCAGTTGTAATTACACTAATATTCAAGGTCCTTCGACATACATTTTTAAACTCCTGAAAATAAAAACCATAACACCTTTTACACACCATAGTTGGTCCAAACGAGCCTAATATTGATCCTTAATTTCTGTAAGAATCCATCATAGTGTTATTGCGTTTTACATACCCGCGTAATTATTTAAATATAACCCGCATTTTATTTCTGGATATACCTATCCCACATCACTGGATAGTTTGAATGGAAATAACATAGGCCAATACTGCTTGTTAATATATGTTTCAAATAATTTTATATTGATCTTGTTATATCAACCGCATTTAAAAAAAATTAACAGCATTTCCTTATAAATAATTCCATAATTGTAATTGTAATATACCGCTGTGGGTATTCAAACGGTATCTCTACAGAGATTCCGATAATATACACTTAGACTGTGCCCTTTTCTCCAGTCTAAGATGCTCGTGGAAGATGAGGATTTTCCAATAATACACGTTGTTTCTTCTGAACAGTGGAACTTTATTGTAGATACAAACAATACGTCTAGCTCTAGGAGCAGGCAGTTTAGATCTGAGCAATTTATTATTCAAGTCTCTGTACAAAATTAGACCAACAAAAACAACAATTAACTTACATATTTGTTTCGAACCATTAAGATTAAAAATTACTAAACAAATTAATATTTTTTTCCCTCTCGTATGCTTTCTTGTCGAGTGGGTAAGTATTAGTAAGCCTATGCACCATTGAGTGGAAACAAATTTTAAATTCAATCTTTAGCAGGGTAATAATTTACTAGGGTAATAAGTAATAACCATCAATAATTTCTAACATTTTTACACAGAAATCAATTAAGAAATCAGTAATTGAAATTAAAATACCTACCTAGAAATAATATAAATGTATCGTCTGTAAGTGGGCTACCCACAGTTTGATAATGCCTTTAGAGGGCAAAACAGCTGTCACGCGTAATAATAATTACACAGCAGAACTTGTTTAAAAATAAACTGTTTTTATAAACCCAATAATAATATTATTGTATATATAAAAAAATAAAAAATAAATTAAGTCCAAACCATTTATTTTAACAATTTAAACTTTATTGACCAATGTGAAACTCCCTTGTTTTAACACCCCCATGATGTTTCGACTAAACCTCCTGATATTTTTTAATGTTCTGGTTCGCCCGATCATATTGTTGTCACCTGTTCCGAATTCCTACTCGGGATGAGGCAATCGAGCGTCGTTCTTAACCTTCTACCAAAAACCAAAACCGCTGGTTCGACCCCCATCGTACAATGTGGCGTATTTCTGTAGTCAGTCAAAAAACTAAACAATTTATTTTTAAAATCAGCCTGAAATTTATTACCTATCAACAGTTTTTTTAGAAAACCTTTTGTTGTCTTGACCGCATTTTCAGCTTGGCCATTACTCTGAGGATGCTAAACTGGTGACGAAATGAATTTAATATTATTTCCCTCTAGACAATCTCTAAATTCAGCAGTCGTAAACGATGTACCATTATACGAAACTATAATTTCAGGGTTTCCGAAATTAGCGAACAATTTTCTTGATTCATAAATAGTATTTAATGAATCTGCTTTTTGGACTTCGATACAAACAATCAATTTCGAAAAAGTATCGCAAATAACGAGGAACATTTGTCCTCCAATAGGGCCACAATAATCAATATGCAAGCAACTCCAAACTTTCCCAGAGTTCGGCCAGACAGAAAGATGGCTCTTCGGTGGTGATTGCTTGGTCGAAGCACAGTCCATACATCCTTGAACAATTTTCTTCAGATTACTGTTCACAGAAGTCCACCAAAAGTAATCCCTAGGTAACTTTTCATTTTCACTATTCCTAAGTGTGAACGATGTAATAACTTCAACACTTGTTTCTGTAACGCACTTGGAACAACTATTCTATATTGCCAAAATAATGACCGGTCGGTGGCCGAGTTGACATCGAGCTTGGGTCCCACTCGGGCGTAGTGTGTTCAATTCCTCGGCTGGCTAAGTCCTCCATCATAACACAAGCAACATTTTCAGCTTACTGTGGTGGCAGTAGGAGATTTTCAAATATTGTCAGGTTATTCGTAACCCGGGAATGTTTGTCATTAATTAAAAAAAAAAAAATTATTTAACAAAAACTTGTTATAACTTAATAAAAATTTTTTTGCTATTTTTTACTAAAAGTATTTTACCAACCTGTATTTACGAGTATATATGAGTCATTTCAATTGAAATCCAGATAATCATTCACTATTGAAAGTTCGTTTCTTTTAATCCACTACTTCCAAAAAATATTATTTTTATCTACGCGCTTAGGCCAACCCTGCAACCAAAACCAATATTGTCTATATTCTTGGTATACCTTATATAGTAGGTAGGTAATAGGCATTAAAATCGCTTGACAAACGGAGTCTAGAAACGTTCGATTTCAAGCACAAAACTGGTTTTTATTTATTTTGTAAATAATTTTATAAGAAAGCAAAAAAGTTAATCGAGTGAAACTGTCACAGATAATCTTAGCTATAATACTGTATTTTTTAAAGTTGTTTCCTTTACGCGTTCATACATTTCTATTTAAAATATTTTTTTTAGTAGTTTACATTTATATTTTTTATTGAGAAATTTATTTTTCATTTGTATTCTACTCAAGCAAAAGGATAGGAAAATCTTCAATTTATTTAAAGCATATTTTTTGGTTTTCATAATGTACACCAATTCGATTAATCAAAATAGTGATTTGGCATTAAGATTCGCCTTAAATACATTTCTCAAAGAAACTCACAAATTCGGACCCAAAATCATCTTTGAACTCTTCAACCGAACTTTCTAGCGGTAACCGTGAATGAAAATCGTCATGATTATTACTCGATTTCACATACTCTATTGTACATAATATAAGAAAACCCATCGAGGATAATTCATAACGCTGAAGGCGGTTTGCGGCAAGAATCGGAATAGTTTTATGTTCACCTAAGATTCTCATCAATGGCATATTGTCAAATAAATATTGAAAGAATCTATTCAGCCCAAAAACGATTGCTAAGGCCTCTAAATCTAAAATACTGTACTTTTTTTTAGCGCTCGTCAAACCACGCGATGCGAACTTGATCGATCTTGTTGTGCCGTCTCTGAAGACATGTACCAAGCATGCCCCTAGTCCTGAAGTACAGGGATTTCCAATAAGAGGTGTTATTTTGATATTCAATCGTAAAAGATCAATGGTTTCGTTGCTTGTGTCGCACGTAGCGCCGTCTTTTTGAAAGTAAACTTTGTCCAGATCAATACCATCCAATTCCGGGCCATAAAAAATCATTAATCAACTCTCGATAGCGCAATCCATTCACCGTAACTGTTGCTCCAGCCTCATTTTCAAAAAAGTAAGATCCAATGACTCCGCCGGACCATAAACGGCACCATACAGTCGCACGTTGAGGATAGAGAGGCTTTTCAACAATAACTCTTGGGTTTTCCGAGCCCCAGATGCGACAATTTTGCTTGTTGACGAAGCCACCGAGGTGGAAATGGGCCTCATCATTCAAGATGATTTGCATTTGATTCACTCAAGTGAATTTTAATCATTTCATTGCGTTGTTGAAGCGTGTATCGTTCCATTTTTATTAATGGCGTAGTTTCTACTTGTCAAATGTCAAAAATTGACAGCTTCAAAAGTAACATCTACCGAAATAGCGGGCTATTCAAAATAACACCTCTTATTGGAAAACCCTGTACTTGCATCCGTGTACAACTTCAATGGCACATCCGGAAAATAATTAGTAAGAATCGTGTTGTTGCCCATTAACTTCTTAACCGAATAAAAATACACACATTGGAAGACAGGCGTAAAATAAACGACTTAACTTTTTTATTAAAAACACTTAACTCGAACTTCTGTAACTCATAAACTTACGAATACCTACAATAACAACACGACAAAATACACTATTCCACTGCAGCACACATAAGCGCAATTACATTGCGAACTCCCCAATACAACGGTTTCACACTATGGGAAACCAATACTTAGGTGATGTCTTGTATCGTGAGGCGTATTTATCGTAGGTACCCAGTAAAAGTACCGGGTATTTTCATGCGATACTTTGTACTTGTGACAAATCTCCAAAATACCTGGTTCTAAAATACTCACTAGTATTTTATACCGGGACTAAATATTTTTAATAGGCACTTTTACCAGGTATTTTTGATAGATATTTTTGATAAGTATTTTGAATAGGTATTTTTGATGTGTATTTTTGATGGGTATTTTTGATGGGTAATTTTGATAGGTATTTTTGATAGGTATTTTTGATGGGTATTTTTTATGGGTATTTTTGATGGGTATTTTAAATAGGTATTTTTGATGGGTATTTTTTAGTGATGCAACAGAGCTCTGCTTCCGCTTCCGCTTCTGCAGAAGTTCCGCAAGTTTTACACTTCCGTTTCCGTTTCTGGTTCCGCAAACTTTATAACAGAACTCTAAACGGAAAATACAGCGAGGCGCGCGGAGGCGGGGGGCGCGGGGAAGACTGGACAGGGGGCGGGACACAAACGTGTCGCAACGAGTTCGTTTGTTTATAGTTTATGTATTTCGGCAACACTGTCGTGACGTTTTGCGTTAGCGCGTAAATCTTTTGTTATTCTACTCTACTTATTAATGTTGTGTTTAGTGCAATCATGAAACCAAAAACAAGTCCCGTTTGGAACTATTTGGTTGAGATTGATGGCTGAAGTGCCAAATGCAAACTCTGTGAAAAAGTTTATTCGCGAAAAGGTCGCACGACTACAGCTTTAAAGAGTCACCTAAAATCTAATTTACCACTGTTTAATTTAGTACACTGTTTAAAAAATATAATTTGCCACTGTTTAATTTAGTACACTGTTTAAAACATATAATTTACCACTGTTTAATTCAGTACACTGTTTAAAAAATATAATTTACCACTGTTTAATTTAGTACACTGTTTAAAAAATATAATTTGCCACTGTTTAAAAAATATAATTTACCACTGTTTAATTTAGTACAATGTTTAAAAAATATAATTTACCACTGTTTAATTTCGAGTACTAAAAGTACAAAATACAAATTTAACTATGTAAACAAATCTTAAAAAATATAATTGTGCTTTTTCTTCATAGTATTAACACTGCTTCCGCTTCCGCTAAGATTTACTTTTGACATCTGTTTCCGTTAAGACACTTCCGTTGCATCACTAGTATTTTTGATGGGTATTTTTGATGGGTATTTTTAATAGGTATTTTTGATGGGTATTTTTAATAGGTATTTTTGATGGGTATTTTTAATAGGTATTTTTGACGGGTATTTTAGATGGGTAATCCTGGTACTTTTTATGATGATTTTTTATGATCGGAAAACGGAAAAATGTGGGAAATTTTTCGACAGGGAATTCCGTAACCCCCCCCCCCCCCTCCAAGGATTTGTAAAAATTATTGTGGGGAATCACATATGAATTTTTGTTTGCGGGGAAAATTTTTTCACAAAAATTCTGTAACAATCCCCACCCCTACCCCCATGGATTTCAATATTTTGTGGGGAAGCACACATTTTAAATTTTTTGTGGGGAATTATGGCCATGGATTTCGAATAATTAATGGGGGAATCAAGCTTACGTAGAAAATTTGTGGGAAATATGTGGGCAGAATTTATGTGAGTGTAGTTTAGAAATTATTTCTTCATATAACTTGCTACCTATCTGCGAGAGCTGCACAATACTACAATGCCCTCTAATCAAATTAAGCCGTCTAGACAAATTAAGCCGCCTAATCAAATTTAGCAGTGTAGTCAAATTATTCCATCTAGTCAGTAATTTTACTATATTACTAAATTCTACTTGACTGCTTTATTTGACTAGACGGCTAAATTTGACTAAAAAGCTTTATTTGATGACACGGCTTAATTAAAGAAAATGGCTGATTTTTACTAGTTTGCTTTATTCAACTAGACGGCCTTATTTGACTAGATGGCTCAATTTTACCAGATGGTTTATTTTGACTAGCTGGCTTAATTTGACTATACGGCTGAATATTACTAGGCGGTTTAATTTAACTAAACTGCTTTATTTGAATAGGCGTCTAAATTTAACTAGACGACTTAATTTGACTAGGCGGCTTTATTTGTCTAGACGGCTTAATTTTACCACACGGCTTTATTTAACTAGACGGCTTAATTTAACTAGATGGCTAAATTTGACTAGGCGGCTTTATTTGTTTAGACGGCTTAATTTAACTAGATGGCTTAATTTGACTAACCTAACTTGAAACCTAACCTACTTAACCTAACCTACTTAACTCAGTTAATAATGTTTTTGTTTCATCACTTTCCATGACTTTATATAACTTTTTAAAGATGTGTGTAGATGGCTAAATTTTACAAGACAGCTTATTTTGACTAGATGGCTTAATTTTACAAGACGGCTTAATTTTACTAGATTTGGCTACACGGCTTAATCTAACTAGATGGCTAATTTTGACTAGTTGGCTTAATTCTACTAGACGGCCTAATATCGGCCTAACTTTCAATTTATCCATTTCCATAATATGTATGTATAAAGAAGAGTGTCCAGGTGTGCTTTGTAAATCTCACACACTTATCTTTACACAAAGGGTAGCTAGCTCACTGTCTACATGAGATTTCGCAAAAAAAAACACCCCATCATCTTTTCCAACCCCAAAGCAGAATATTGATACGTCTTCGTGAAGTTTTGCACTTGACGTCCAAATTAAGAGGAAAATTAATGCACAGTAAAAAGAACGCTGCGTAAAGCTTGGCCAACGCAGCTAGTGCAGGATAAAGAAAAGTGACAAGCTTTCTCATTTTCACGATGGTAAAACACCAAATTTATTCTTAGTGCGTACATAAGTCAGTGGATATTATTTTAAAGCGTCGCACAGTGTTCCGTTTCATACAAGCTAGACGGAAAAAACTCTTTTATAATTATAAAGTGTTTGGAACCCTCTTGCGGGGAGTATTTAGTCTAAAATTTGGGTTAAAAGTGTTTAATTTATTTTTTTTTCTTAAAAAAAAAAAAATCGGAAAAAAATCTTTTAAATAATTAATAACAGTATTAATACCGTATTTGAGGTTTTTAAAGAAAACAAATTTAAAAAGTTAAAAATTTGTCTATTTTGAGAATAATAAATATGTAATAGCACAGCCAAAAAATATAATACAAATCACGAAAAAATTGCGAAAGTATAAATAAATGATAAAAAATAGCCAAAAAATAATCAAAACAATCATTATTACTAATCTAGGAAAACAATTTTAGTCATATTTAGCAACAGAACTTAATAAAAATAAGCATTAGTTGCAGAAAGTACAGTCAGAAAATAAAATAATAATATCAAAAGTTTTGCAAGAACAGTAACGAAACAAAAATTTATTACTTATCTAATAAAGTGCTATCTGAGTCATTTGCGGCGAGAGAAATTAACTGCACATAAACATCTTTAATTTTTTTAAGACAGAGTACAGAACCAATAGATTTGTGAGAAAGTGCTTAAACATAATGCTTATTGAAACTAGATGCTATCTGAGTTATGTTCAGAGGAATCATCAGAATAATGTTCAGAGGAGTCATCAGAATAATGTTCAGAGGAGTCATCAGATCGCAAACATTGTGTCCTTGACTCGGAATTGGGTGGAACAAGTAAATTTAACACTTCAGAGGGAAGTGAGCTCGATTTTTTTCTTGGAACCTCTCTAAAACTATTTATTATTGGATCTGATGTAATTAATAGCATGGTTAACATATCTCTGTTTGTTTTGATGTTCGGTCGATTTTTCGGGTGTGCGATCACCTAAATCTTCTACAGTCTTTATTTCGCACCTCTTCTGACAGGTGCCCAATAGGTACAATGCACGAACTAATCACATCAAATGAATGGTATTATAGTTTATGAACAGTTGTTGGCATGGTATACCAATCATATAGGTTAAGATATAACTCCTTAGTGTCATGCACATACTGTTCAAAATGTTCGATGTTAATGCTATACCCAGAAGCTATTGTACTCAAAATTATGCAAAACCTCTTGATGAGCTCCGCATCTACACCCGTTATCTCGGAACTCTTTTCGTGCTCTCGAAAAAACCAGTGTTTGTGTTGCCAAACCCAGGTTTTGGCAACACAAACAATTAATCCCATCAATCTTAATCTACAGTTAATACCATTTCACTTTTAAACCGTTCCTGTAATTCTTTTTTTCTAGTACTTAAAATTAGTTTATTTGCATCCCCTCTGACTTGCCAGAGTTGTATTCGGTAAGCGATATGCAAAAAACATTCAAAAGTTTTTATCCAGGCATGCAATGTAGATAAGCCGAAGGAATAAAATTCTTGTCGTGGAACTCTATTGATAACCGTAGTATTCATTTCACTGGGTTTGGCACCACAAATATAACACGACATAGTCGACTTATTTCCAGTCATTACATTGCAAATTTTGCCATCTACCATAGTTAATAACATTTTAAATTTTAGATTCAAATCTACATCCTCAATGTTAATTTTAAAATTTATCAAATCCGAGAAGCTGCCATCCACTTTTTGGTTATATTCAAAGATATTAACTGTACTTGGCTTTCAAATTTTTTTCACTGCTTGCACTGAGATTTTGACGTTCAAATTTACTTAAAATATGATTATATATTCCCTGAAACCTTTCTTTCTTGGGTAAACTTCTCCACGTCTCGAACAATTTCTGCCTGGAAATCTGGTATGTGGTGCCTGTGAAATGACAAATTATGATCGGTGAGCATTAATGAGCAAAAATATCGAAACTGATTTGAATAGAAAATTAATTGTTCAATCTACAAAAAAAAAATCACGGAACCTTATTGATACTTTATCCGAAAAAAATTCTCGAGAAGTTAGAAATTGAATATTTTTAAATCACAAAAAATACACAAGTTAAACATTATTTTAAAAAAAAACTGTAATGTTTTATATTAAAATTTTACAATTATAATATACTGCATACCTTCCAAAGTAGTTTTCATTTTTTTTAGAACCAAAACACATTATTTTAAGCACATAAACAACCTTACAGCTCGCGCGACAAGATGCGAATAAAAGCAACTGATAATTCATTAATTAATTTACCTAACTTTGGGGCTCTGGTATGAGTCAACCCGTGCATTAATTACCCCAATTACAAAATCATTTGTCACACTAACTACCTGTTAATACCCCCATGACGTCATTTTTCAAGAATTCAAAAGTGACTTTTTTCCGTCTAGCTGTATGAAACGAAACACAGTGCGTCGTAGGCAATTTTTTAAAATTTAAGTTTTAGGATTCGTCAATCAATGTCCAGTTTTTTGAAGGATCCCTCGACCCCGAACACATCTCCAGCGTTTTTGGCTTTGCCGGGCCTTCTGGACTCGGCTACCCGCAGTTTCTCTTCACGCAAGAAGTAATCTCTGTTAGCCTGGAGTTTTGCAAAGGTTAATTCTGGAAAGTAAACAAAACGACATATAAAATCATGATTAACTCTTGCAGAATTTAAATTATACTAATACATAAAGGGCCGCATCAGGCTCACGGTCCTGCCTGAGCACGTAGGAACCCTTGTTATAGGGCAGAGGTTCCCAACCTTTTCTGGCTCACCACCCACTATCCAAGTATTTTTTTTCTTAAACTTTCCGTTTAAGTTATTTCTTTTTCCATTAAAAAAAGTGTGACAGCATATGCGGAAACCATTAAAAAGTACCAAAGCATACGCAGAAAAAGCAGCGCAGGCTTAAAGAATATTTTAAGCGAAAATTACATGTTTTGAAATATCACTACCAAACGGTTACCAACGGGTTCGATCCTCTACCAGTTGAGTTCTCCATCATTGCACAAGCCACATTTTTAGCTTATAACGATGGAAGTAAGTGTATTTTTAACATTTTGCAATTATCTGTTACCCGGTAATGTAAAGTTTTTTGACAAACTATTAAAAGTTTTTTTAATTCCCTGAACCCCATTTCAGCCACTCATCTCCCTTGGCGTGCGATATCACCCACGTTGAAATCAATATTCTAGATTTTACATACTTCTCAATTCCTCCAAACCTAGAGCGTCTCTTCTCAAGTCTTTGGGCAGGATTCTCTGCTCCACGTGCTGGTGGAAGGAGTTCATCTCCAGTCGTATGAATGACTGCATCAGGCTTATGTGTGTGTGTGAACTCTTGTTCTAGAGACTACATACTTCTCAGTTCCTCAAATTCCGGAGCGTCTCCTTCCAGGTCCTTGTATAGGATCCTCTCCTCCACGTGCTGGTAGAAGAACACTGCATAAGGCTTATGTGTGTGTAGAACCCTTGTTCTAGAGACTACATGCTTCACAGTTCCTCCAGGTCCGGATCGTCTCCTCCCAGATCATTGGGTAGGATCCTCTGCTTCACGTGCTGGTTGAAGAAGACTGCATCAGGCTCATGTGTGTGTATGAACCCTTGTTCTAGAGACTATATACTTCTCAGTTCCTCCAGGTCCGGAGCGTCTCCTCCCAGATCCTTGGGTAGGATCCTCTGCTCCACGTGCTGGTAGAAGGAGTTCATCCCCGGTCGTATGAATGACTGCATCAGGCTAATGTGTGTGTGAACCCTTGTTCTAGAGACTACATACTTCTCAGTTCCTCCAGGTCCGGAGCGTCTCCTCCCAGGTCCTTGGGTAGGATCCTCTGCTCCACGTGCTGGTAGAAGGACTCCATACCCTGGGAGTGGATGTTGACCAGCGCGTACAGCTCCGGCCGCATGAAGGGTCGCATCAGGCTCATTATCCTATCCATGTAGGGGCCGGTGTTGATGTAGTGGAAAGCTTTCAATCTTAGTGGCATCGCGTCCTTAAATACACAAAAACATAAACTTTTATTTTAAAAAAGTGTTTCAAATTGAAATAGATTTTAACCATAGCGAAACTTTAATTTAACCCGCTTATAGCGAGCAGAATCTAAAATTAATACAACCCAATGGAGTCCTACATGGTTCATTTATAAATTAACATAATTTATAACAAATATACGTTTTTTTTACATTAACTTCACACAGGACACACTGGGGAAAAAACTCCATAAAGACCTGTGTCACTTTCTGAGATTCTGTGTGAAGGGTCTTTTTAGAGAAAGGAAGTAAATAAAGTTCTGGGAAGGAAAACATTTATGAGGGTTTGGAATCTGGGGGTCAATGTGTCCAGAGTTGATGTATGATCTGCGGTGTGACTCTATTCCGTTGACGGAACCGTCTGTCTGAAAAGTGTCATAATATAAGCAGTAATAAATATCATAATATCGGTAGACAGGTTTGACAATGTTATTTCATGCCTTTATTTAAAACAGCCCTTGTCAGATCCATAAAGATTTTTTTAACATTTTAATTTTTTTATGTTTAAAATTTTTTAAGTTTTTCTTAGCAATATTTTTTCTAGCCCTGTTCGAGCTGCCGATGCAATTTCGCTAAAAAATATCGAAATATTTTAGGTAAATGTGTTCTATGAATATGAATATTTGATATCTAGATGTAAAGAACATACAGTCTCTCGCATAGTGGTCCTTCGAGCCGGATATAAATTTAAGAGACCCCTGCTCCTCACGTCGTTATTTCACAATGCGGGCTTGAGCGAGTTACACGTTTACGAGTGCGGGGAAAATGAAAAACGAAGACTGTCGTGGCTGTAACATCCTCGTCTTCTATTTCCCCCATGATCTTGTCCGGAACACTAGATATGTGAATAAATATTCGACGGATGTTTTTCTCTCTACTGCTATTATTATTTTATAAATTTAAAAAAATACACTCTTGGTGATTTTCTCAACTACCACACTAGGCTCATGCCCGTATTATGGTTGTCGTAGGTACATGATTTATCTAAGAATAACAAAATAATATTTTGCAGAACAGATAATAAAACATAAGGGAAAAGGACATGTTATGGTAAAACGAAAATGTAACAAATGCATATTATTATAGAAATCATGTTATAAATAAAAATAAAGGTTAAACTGATTGATAAAAAGATATGTCAAAGAAAATCGAAAAAATATATATTAAAAGTAAGGTTAAAATACATGCAAAATTATACCAAATTATTTTATGTTATTATTTTTTTTTCATACAAGTTAATCTTGGTACGTATTTATATGTTTGTATATTATACTCACTTGCGTATATGTGACAATTTTCTTCAATGTCATAACACCAAACTTCGTCACATGCGTCAGTGTCACTCCCTCCAAATCCAAAACTCCTATAAGATCGCCGCTGCCCTGAAACAAGAATATTTTTATTTAATATTATCTTAATGTGTTGTCTATTACCTAATGATGTTGAAATAAAGCTCAAAACCACATTGTAAAATTTACTAAACGGATAATACTCTTGGAGCTTGGGCAGCCAGAATAAGAGACTACATATATAATGTCTTTCATCTTGTAGTCTTAAAATCTATATGCCCTCAAGGCATGCTGCTAATGCTCTCATTTGATCTATTCTATAAGACTATAAGGTCACTTTAGACCGAAAGTTAAAGTGTTGAAGGAATCATATTATTCCTCCAAGATCCAAGAGATCAGGCGATATCCCAGCTTAAGCTATCTTTTAAAATCTAGGTTACCGACACTAACTTTACCGACAACCGTTAATAACTCTGTCACTAGAGCCATCTATGCTCATTGACTGAAACTTAAATGTCACAGTATCAACCATACAATTAACCGTATCACTTATATTCTAGGATCTACCTTACTGACAACCGTTAATAACTCTGTCACTAGAGCCATCTATGCTCAGTGAACGGAACTCACATGTCACAGTATCAAACATACAATTAACCGTATCACTTATGTTCTAGGATCTACCTTACTGACAACCGTTAATAACTCTGTCACTAGAGCCATCTATGCTCACTGACTGAAACTTAAATGTCACAGTATCAACCATACAATTAACCGTATCACTTATATTCTAGGATCTACCTTACTGACAACCGTTAATAACTCTGTCACTAGAGCCATCTATGCTCAGTGAACGGAACTCACATGTCACAGTATCAAACATACAATTAACCGTATCACTTATGTTCTAGGATCTATATCTTACTGACAACCGTTAATAACTCTGTCACTAGAGCCATCTATGCTCACTGACTGCAACTTACATGTCACAGTATCAACCATACAATTAACCGTATCAATTATGTTCTAGGATCTACCTTACTGACAACCGTTAATAACTCTGTCACTAGAGCCATCTATGCTCAGTGAACGGAACTCACATGTCACAGTATCAAACATACAATTAACCGTATCACTTATGTTCTAGGATCTATATCTTACTGACAACCGTTAATAACTCTGTCACTAGAGCCATCTATGCTCACTGACTGCAACTTACATGTCACAGTATCAACCATACAATTAACCGTATCAATTATGTTCTAGGATCTACCTTACTGACAACCGTTAATAACTCTGTCACTAGAGCCATCTATGCTCAGTGACTGGAACTCATATGTCACAGTATCAACCATACAATTAACCGTATCACTTATGTTCTAGGATCTACCTTACTGACAACCGTTAATAACTCTGTCACTACAGCCATATATACTCATCGACTGAAAAATACATGTCACAGTATCAACCATACAATTTCTAAAAGAAAAACATATCCATAAGTTTTAAAAATGGTTTTCTGCAATTTTTTTGATCAATAAATATGCCATTATATTATCAGACAGAAGGATTTTCACTTGGTACTTCTATATAAAATCGTAAGTTTGCATTTGATATTCCCGAATTGCTTCCATTTTCTATTGACAAGCTTTCGGATTCCATTAATTAATACTAGTTAGAAATACGAAATGGAAGTAAGGATTTATTTAAGTGTAGTCATTCTGGGACTAACTACCATATTATATACGTACTCCTCACTGCCCAGAATACTAATGGAGAGAAAAAATAAATTATACTACTTGACATCTTCAATTTTTTAGTAAATAAATCCAAAAGATCACAAGCCATTTCCAAGGGCTTTTAATAAAATATTAATAATAATATGACATTCAGGGTAGAGTCATTAATACTAAAATTATAGGAAGCATATAATCAAAGATACAAATCAAATTGATGATTTATGTAGAAAATGTTTGACTTTTCCGGAAACTATAGAACACATTATATCGGGATGTTCTATACTAGCACCGTACGAATATACATTTAGGCATAATCAAGTTTTAAAAATAATTCACCGAAGTTTGGTAATTAAAAATAACTTGATTGACTGCCGTAATATAGTACCATGTTACGAATACGAACTAAATTCATTTTTATAAGATGAATTTTATAAAATATATTATGATAAAACTATACTAACAGACCGAACGATTAGTCATAATAGACCCGATATAGTTTTACATGATAAAATTAAAAATTATAACTTATATCATTGATGTCGCTATTCCAAATTCCTGTAATATTCAAAAATCTGTTTCTCAAAAAATAAGAAAATACACAGATTTAGGAAATGAGATTAAAATAATGTGGCATTCTCAGACTATAAAAATATTCCCATTTGTTATTTCTGCAACTGGCATTATACCTAGCTCTCTCATTCAAAATTTAGGGGTATTAGATCTGTCAAAGAATTTATATTTAAAAATGCAAAAATCAGTCATTTTAAATACATGTAGGATTACGAAAGTTTTGCTAAATATTTATATTTAAGGATCAGTAGGATTTATAGGTCTAGTTAGGAGTTCTACCGAGCCGAACCCTCTAATATGAAAATATCTGGAGTCGGTGAATTATTTTCCCATTTGATCTCTGGTGAGTTGACGTGTTGTTCTTGTATTGTTTTGAATTTATTATGCTTTTATAATGCACTTGCATAGTGTGAATTGACCAGATGATCATTTGTGGAAAAGTGTGTGGAAGGTTTTAGTTTTTCGTGTGGAGAAGATTTAACCCAAACATAAGGTCGGAAAATAATAAAAAATAATAATAATAGTATTTGTTTATTATCTTCCTTTTTTGTAAGAAAGAGAGATAATGATATCCTCACTGGGATTTCCCGTGCTGAGAATATTATATATATTTAGAATTAGAAGAAATTTGTATTGTGAATAATACGAAGTAATTAAAAATATATTGTGTAGTGAGTGAGTTTTGGTTTCAGTCGGTATTTCGCATCAGTAGGTATATTTTCTATTTCTGATCTGCCTTTATTTTGTATCCAGCTTTTTATTTAAGATATAAATGTTAAAATATTGTTTTGATTTTTGAATGAGAGTGGGATTTGCTGTAGAGTATAGTAACAAAGCTTATGAAAGTTTTTTGCCCAAATGTTGTATTTATTGTTTTATTTTAGAATCTAAGTAAGAATCGTGGCTCCCTTATCAGGCACAAGAGCTTCTCTTTTCTGATAAGGTATACATGACCAATTATGTAACCCATATGATCTATATTAAAATAATTAAAAAAATAATTAAATGTTGTATTAGAAGAGTCATTTTTCCTACTCACATATTGTTGCACCATGAGGTCTTTGACCATAATGAAGTACTTGGTGGTGTTGTTGGAGATGAAGTCCGATGGGTCCGAGTTGTACAGCTTCGTGTATATTACCCTTGCACCGCTTTTAGTAGGCTCGGGAAAAACGACGCACGTTCTGAAATCAGGAATATATTTATTTTTATTTATTGGACACTTTTTATAGCGCCGCTTTTGTGATCTATCACCTCAGGGGATTGATACAGTTGATGCAGGTATTACAAAAAATATAAGTATTACAAAAATAAATTGAAATTAAGTTAAATAAAATGAAGTACAGGAACAGGTGACACGAAGATAGAAGATGGAGACTCTGGAGCAAGAATCCTAGGTGGTGAAGAAACTGGACCAGCTGCTGTAGCAAGAAAGTACATCGCGTCCACCAACAGTGCCAGCACGAGGTTCGTCATCCGTCCAGGCATGTGTCTGCTGCTAATAAAGAGCTGACAAAGTATCCTCACATAGATAACAGACCTTGGCAGCACCGCCGTGACGTTCGGTAAGTCCATCATTAATCTCCATGTAATCTTGTTCCTGGTGATTGTGTTAGTGGTGCATTGTGCCCGCAATAAAAGGCGACGGTCGGGATAATAAATTACCCTGGGCTTAGCGAACAACACTTGTAAGGGCCTTCAGAGTTTCCGAGAATTCCGTAGAAAACATCTGGCGTAGTACCTACAGTTACCGATCCTCGTCCCAAGTTCAACTTCAACTAATTTAGAATATTTTTTAGCAGAATTTAACATAGTAAGTTAATCGTTAATCTAGTTTCAGATGAGAACTAATATGATTTTCAAAAGTTAGACAATGGTAGTAAGGCTTAATTAGACTGGTTTTTTAATGTCTTTTATTTATTTATTTAAACGCCATAAAATGGCATTTACAATAGAATGATACATCGGATTATAAGCATACAGTGGTACACAGGAGAATATTAGTAATAAATTACAGAACAAGTAATGTGTACACAAAAATATTATTGCAAGTGATACAGTTGTTAATAGAAGTGCAGTGAGACAATAAATAATTAAAAGAAATATCTACTAGTGTAATAATAGTTGAATGAATACTAGATTTGTATAAGACCTGACATAAATCGAAGTATGAGGTGTTTGTGATAATGGATAGTAATTAATATAACATGTTATAAAAACAAAGAATATTTTATTTGAACAGAATAAACATGTATAAAAAAGTGACTTGTTAACATTTATAATTTAGCAAAATATTATAATAGAGTAATTAGTAGTGAGTTTATTGTTACCTTCAAAATTAATTCTACTTGGAATAGCTGGGCAGGTATCGCAATTTGGCTTTAATAATTCAGGGCTGTCAGCGATTTAATGATACTTTTGAATGAGAAATATTAATTTTTAATAAAATAATACGTATGATAGCTAACACTATAAGATATCTGAAGTAAATAGTTTAGATGTAGTAAAATATGATGTAGGACCCACGCAGAAGAATTTTATCATGCCTGACATTGATTATTGTGTTTGAGGTATATTATTATAGCCTTCTTATAACTATATTCCGTGCAGTTGAATACATCTACCACTTCTGAGAAAACATTTACCAACAGCATGCAATCAGGTATAAGGGAGTATCTAAATGACTCCGTCTTGATATTGTTGTTGCAATTAAAAATAATTTTGGATCGACCAGTTCTTGCAGGTATATGGAATGTAATTAGACTTAATAAATCAGGGCTGTCTATAATACCATTAACAATCATTAATTTTTAGATTGTAGGGCATAGGTAAGTAAGCTATTAAAATGATACTCGATTCAGACGATAAAAAAAAAAACATGTGATAAAAATATAGCTATTCCTGGTATACTGAACACTCGCGCAAGTGACATTAGTCACTGGTCATTGGTCACTTGCTCGAGTGTTCAATGTCCGGCTTTATTTTTGAGCAAGGGCGGATCTGATGGTCAGCATTCTGCAAATATTGAATGATTTGTATGCAAAGTAACTGTTATAATTTAATGTTGTGCAGTTATAACGGCTTATGATTTTTTGGGTATTTGATGAGACAAAAAATTAACAAACATTAAAAAAATTAGGTATGTTTTGGCATTTTTAATACATCTTACCCCCTAACCCGCGGCTTCTATTGTTCTCTAATAGCTCCGTCCAGGGCTTTTTAGGTTCTTGCTTTGCACACAAAAGTTTGTCATGCAAGATGGCTGCCAAGCAATTGACCCTCACCCAAGGTTTGGCTTCAATATCATTCATACAAAATCGCACTGATTGTCTGTCCATGGCCTTTTAGGTTCATGTGACAATGCATTAATTATTCAGTAATTCCAATGGTGTGTGTAATTACTCATTTTGTGAGTAATTTTCCAAATACTCACAGGATATCATGTGTACTCTTCAAAGCAGGCAGTAGCGGGTCCCTTTGGCTAAAGAACTCTGGCACGTGCGTCCTGATGGTGTAGTAATGCTCTATGGTCCTTTTAGCAAACTCCACGCTGAACAGGCAGCTGTGCAGGAAGCATACCAGTTCCAACTCTGAAAACATAATTCGGTAGTCGGCGCTAGAATCACTTATCTACATTCAAAGAACATGTGAAACTTTTGCACAAAGCTGGGTGCCAGAGAATCAACCATTAGTTGGAATTTTCAGTGCTTTATTTTTCAGGAAACATTAAATAGAGATAATACCTCTGAGGGTACCTACTCACTTCCAGAGGTGTGCTTTATTTCAAATAAATCCATTTCAAATGGAAATGCAAAATGCAAAATGGGTATATTCCATTTTGCATTTTAAATGCTTTTCTAAAAACCATTTTGCATTTTAAATGCCTTTCTCAATGTATTTTCCATTTTAAATGTTTTCTTGCAACATTCTTCCTACTATCTTCACTCATCTTTTTTTCATAAGCCCCAAATATCAGTCGGTCCTCAACCTCGCCATGAGAAATAATTTCCATTTGTCAAGTTGCTCCCTGGTAGGAGCCCTGGCAATTGAGTTTTTATTTTTTTTATTTCATATATATCCCGTTAAACTACAGTTAAGTAGTTTGTCAAACAGGATTTTTATTACAACTTTTTACAGATTACAACTTAGACCTTAATTTATACAATAACAATAAACTTACATATTAAATCGCCTAATACAAATTATTTCTACCTAGTAGCCATGTTTTCAGCAAATATCTGACTCTATTTGGAAATTCGCATTTCTTAATATTACCAGGTAGCATATTATATATTTTAGGCACATTATACTCAAGGGTTCGCTGTCCGTATTTATTATTATGTTTAGGTACAAGCATGCCTTCATTCTTTGTGAACCTAGTATTGTATCTATGTTCAACTTTCCTCTTATACTCAGAGTCAGATATGTGCTGAATCAATATTTTATACCACAATAAGGCCTGCACCGGCAAAACTTGAGTGATACCATTAAATAAATACAGATTCAAATACTGAACATGGGGGCATGACGCTGTAATATTAAATGTTAGATAGCAGTTTCTATGTTTTTACGTTGGCAACATTAGTCCCGCGCAAATTTTTTGTGGTTTCACAATCTGTAGTCGTGGTGTTTTTGGATTTACCATCATGTAATATGTTTGTTCTACATTGATGTCCATTATTAAATGACAAAATTGTTTAAAATTCTATAATTATTTTAATTGTTTGACCCGAGAAACCATTTTGCATTTTCAATGCATTTTGAAAATGGGTATTTTGCATTTTGAATTTTAAATGCTTTTCTAAAAACCATTTTGCATTTTGCATTTTCAAATGGAAAAGTTTTGACCCATTTCCATTTTGCATTTCAAATGGTTTTGGGTACCCATTTTGCACATCTCTGCTCACTTCATATAGCCCCACATCCAATATAAGGTAGTACATACTGTATTATTTTCAGTAATTACAATTACTTTTAAGTGATAAAATCACAAAGATCATAAAAAAATGCGTATGAGAGTTATAAAAGGCCAAACAATCGGAATATTTGTAGCTTTAAATGGTCATAATTAAGATAATATTACAGGAGATGAGATTATGTGTAATTCGTCATACGTACTGACCGTTGACAAAAATGGCGGACAAAAGGTGTTCCCAAACTATAACAATATCACCAAATCTGTGCTCTGTCACTATGTGACAAAGTAATCAAGTTGCCATTAAGCGCCATTTTGTATTTTTGACAGTTGAAAGGTTCCAGTTAAATACCGATTTTAATAAACAGAATTCACACACCTATTCCTGCGACGGACAGATCGGATCGGCTCGGTCAATCGGTCCATTATGCGTCTGTCGGTCACGAGCCGATCTGTGTGTGAATCGGCTCGACTGATCGGATCGCCGAGCATGACCTCATTCTCAGTCGATGAGCATGACATAATTCAGTGATGATCTTTGCCTTAGGTTTCATAGAAAAATTTTCCCAAGATATCAGATGAATTTGTATGAGGTTAAATATAGAATATCTAGGGAAATTTCCCTAGACATATCATCACCGTAAAATGAGATGATGTGTGTTTCCGTCTACTTTAGCGTGTAAACTGTGCACTATGCCACTTAATTTTCAAATATTGGTGTTTTAGTGCACGTGAATGTTTTTTTTTTACATTAACCCCCACACTATATCATCTTTTAGGATGCTGTGTGGAGGTTCTTTTTAAGGAAATGAAGGAGATGAAGTTCTGAGAATGAAAAGATATGATTGTGGGTAGGAATGATCTATCCCTCCCGCTGCAGCGCAAGACGATGAGTCAAGAGAAATACCAGTTGAAGAGGTCAACGGGTCTCCCCAAACCATCCTCTCCCGATCTGATGTGTGAACACACATCATCAGATAAACCCAGGCACTCCTGCTAATTGGGGTGACCTTCGGCAGAGGTGTCCCCAAATTAGGGTGTAGAACCATTGCTATGAGAAATGCCTCTACCAATTGATTTATTATTATATTGCGTATTGGACTTACCAGGAACATCTGGAAGATGGGGTTGCTTTTGTACCCACTCCCTCAAGTTGTCCAGCTCCTGTTTCTTCAGTTCGGGATTCTTATGAAACTCCTCTTCCAGGGTAACCGGTGTTATTGCCATGTTGATGTAATTACAGCAGGAGATACCAGTATAGACCTTGAGGAATAGGTGACTATCACCTATAAAGAAGTTAAACTCTCCTAATACATACGCAACTTTTTATTACATAATATACAGATGTCGTTAAACATGTGCAATAGATATAACAGGACAAAAATGATTTTATAAAGTTGATAATTAGACAAAGTCAACCATTTTACGGTAAAACCTTTCAACTGCTAGGTCAGAGAAAATTTCATGAAAAAAATGAAAGTATTTCGGTAAGTAGGTACAAAATAAATAACATTTATCAATACTACATAATATGAAATATTCATAAAAGTAAAAAAAAACCACATTAAGGCGAAGCTTAATGCCAAATCACTTTTTGATAAATCTTTATAACGAATTGGTGAACATTATGAATACAAAAAAATATGCTTTAGATAAATTGAAGGTTTTCTTATCGCCTCCCTTGAGTAGAATACAAATAAATATATAAATTACTCGATAAAAATATGAATGCAAACTACATTTTATGACATGTTACAACCTTTTATACTTTTGTAATAAACAATAGTTATAGCAAATAACATTAGTTACTTTCAACACCTTTCTCGTACAATTTAAACCGTCCAACTATATTTTTTCAGGTATAAAACATATTATATATGTAGTATATATGTGGTATATATTTTTACTATATGTACATATGAATTATGTATTACATATATTCTCTCATTTTATGCCTTCTGTAAGAAAAGTACAATTAATTCCGGTGGTTTAAACTTTTAAAAAAACATGGTTCATATATGTACACAAAATTACAAAAGTTCATCAAAATTAACAAACTTTAGGGCTTGTGCGGGAGACCTAAAATCCATTTTTTATAAATAAAAATCGTTTCTTACTTATTTTTATGCCCTAGTATTACTATTTTTTAAATTGGAATAAGCACAAAAGTTACGATTTAATTTTTTAAAAATTTGATATTTTTTGAAAAAAATTAAAACTTTAGGCCTTGTGCGGGAGAACTAAACATTTTTTTAAAAATCCAAAATTTTTGTAGTAAGTTGTGGTACCTAGTAGCAACTTTTTTCAACTTGGAATTTGAAAACAAAAAAAAAGTTAAAAATCGATACACCCTACTACACAACTCTGTAAATTTATTATCTGTTCGTGCTTTATTGTGGCTTAAAATAGCGAGTCAACATACATCTCAATCTGAACATAATAAAATAGTGACACATATTCATAATACAAGACTAATTGCAAACGATGGACTTGTAGTTCCCAGATACCTGAATAAATACGGTCAGAGAACTCTAGAATACCTCGTTCCAATAATTTACAACATGTTACCAAACTCAATAAAAAGCTGTGAATTGACTCACAGAAGGAAATGGGTTAGCTGGAAGAAATAGGATGTAACCTATAAGTTATACCCTTTGTACTCTTTTTGTGCAATAAATATTTTTTTGAATTTGAATTTGAATGTATGTGAAAAAAATGGTTATGTGAAAGAATTTTTTTGTACTAATGTAATTATGTGTATATGTTATATACTTGTTAAAATTGTATATGTATTTAAAAAGTAATTGTTAAAAGAACCCGTTGACAAACTGATATCAATCAGTTTAACGGGACTTAATTGTAAAAAAATGTATTTTTGAAAGTTAATAAATAAAAAAATTAAAAAAATTAATACGTTAGTATAAATTCTCGTACGTACGGTTTTGAAGACAGCAGAGCAGATCGGCTGTCAGCGCAAATACCGGTTTTAATTCGTAGTGACCACTGACCACTATAACTGGCGATGAATCTAAGATGAGTTCCTTAGAAAACTGCACTTGAAGACAATGAGATGCCATCTAGTTAATAACCTGTAATCTGAGATAATTGTTAAATTATACATCGCTATAAAATTATTGTAAAATACAGGATGTCCGGAGTTAGTGGCGGCTCGTGACTTTTGGTTGTATTATGCTACGTATACATCCGCGAGCCGAACTGCCGAACTAATCCTCAATTTATGGGAAAGAAACGAAGCAACCCCAAATGGCGCGAAATGCCGCTTGTAGTTGATTCGTTCCTTTCCCTGGTTCCTATACGTACCCTTAGAGTGTTGATGTATGCTGGGGGGTCGGAGGGGAAAATCTAGGTTAGTCAGTTAGTCTAGGACCTCGTTTATCCCGCCGGGGAATGAATGCAGCAGGCATTATTTGACCACGTGTTCGGTGGTCTGCGCCGCACCGCATTCACACAACGTTGACTCTTTAAGGCACCCCCTATGGATCACATGAGCATAGCGGAAATATATTTAAAAAAAATTGCATTATTGACGTTGTAGCCTGAAAACTTTTTTCCGTAGAATTACAATTTTTATTCTGGAAACTACCTTAAGAGGAGCGGCTGCTCGGCCTCCTTCATACAAAACTTAACAACTTTGACATTTTTTGTGAGTTTATTATTAATGTCGAAATTTAAAATTCATTTTCGACGAATTTGTGTTTTAAAGTAAATTGGTAATTATAAAATTAAATTTAATCCTATAAAAATAGTTTTTATTAGTAATTCATATTTTTTAAATTTTATATTTTATTATATTTGTATAGTAAAAAAGCGTGATTATTTTTTTAGTATTTTTATACTGAAAAATAATTGGAAAACTTTCCTGTAAAATTGTGAAAAATTTATTGACCATATTTTATAATTTGAAACACAAATAAATAAAGTAACAGATATCAGTACTAGATTTTTTATCCTTTGATTAAAAAAATCATTTTTCAGTCCAAATTTAAGTTTTAAAAAAAGGCCGCGCAACTGTTCCTCTTAAATCGTTGTAATGTCGAAAATATATTACTATAGTTATGACATTATTTTATTTATAATCCATGTACGACTAACATGATACGGGCAAGAGCCTTGTTCGGTAGTCGAGAGAGCTCTAATAAGTAAATTTCACTGGCTCCAGACTAGTTAAAACTCTTGTGCGGTATTGACAGTAAAAAATTGGTTAACCGTGTTTGGTGACCAGATCTGATTAGCAAGGTACTTCCACATCTCATTCCCCTCCCTACTACCTTCTGCCTCACAACCTACCCCCATTGAGGACGGTTGGGAGCAGTTGGGACTCTTGTGCGATATTTACAAAAAATAGAGATAGTAAGGATGCATTCCTTACTCTGGTACAAATTTACCTTTGAACCGATGATATTTTTTTAGTATTGAAACAGTTTTGGATAATACCTACTATCATTTCCCATCATATACTATCATATCTACTATCCATTTCCTTCCTTAAAACAGCTTTACCCACATTGTAAAGAAGAAGATGATTTGTTGCATTGTAAATTGTCGCAAGACTGCATTCGTATACGTGTCGTGTGGCAAGCAGTTGCTTTCGTTGTGTCGTCGTGAATTGGAGTCGTATATTCACATGCTTTGCAAATTATTATCTCGTTTTGGAGGAAATTTCACCATGTGTAGAGTACCAGTTCGTCGAGAGCCATACTGCAGGGATTCATGGGAATTCAAGGTAGACTGTTTCCATCATACCACATTTCCCGTGATTTTCAAACCCAAGAATGTGCTTGATATTTTCATCCTTATTGATTTGGTTTACAATCAATTCCGTGTAATAGAATACGGTTTTACGGGGATTTCGTGTAAATAATGCAGGTTTTTAAAAACCGTTACATTGTTTTTCAGGTGCGGTAATGCATTTATTTTTGCACTTTGGTTCAATACAAAAACATCAGCGACGAGCACGAAATGTTAACATTTTATCTCGTGTTGTTCAGTGTTAAAAGCGGGTAATCTTACGAATTAAAAACGTTTCGACTCCCATACAAAACTCTGCCGGTTGATAAAAAACGTAGGCTTTTTGAGACTGATGCGTTTTCGGGAAACCCTAAAAATTAAAAATTTGGAAACTTGTTCTTATATAATTATGCAACATAAATATTTTAACTATTTATTTATTTTATTTTATTTGGCACAATATTTTTTACATTTCAAGTTTTCCAGTAATGTAGGCCTCACTGGGTGGCTTGCCCGTGCTGAGGCCTTCATTTTATAATATGAAAATATAATCTACATAATATATTTAAAGAGAAAATAATACATTTAAAATTAAATATACATAATAATATATTTAAAATTAAAAAATAATAACATTGAAAATAATCTTGTGTGTTTGTGAGTGATGTGTGTTTATATTGGTTTTGTGTGTTACGTGTAGGTTTTATTTTTATTTTATGCTATGATATTTTGGTAATATTGTCTTTTTTGTTCTTTAATCCATTTTGTAATTTTGTGTGTGAATTTATTTTTATTTTCCTTAATTTTAATTTTAAGTTTTACACTGTTGAAAGCTTTTATAGCATGGTATTGGCAGTGTCTTTGTCCAAAGCTTGAATTTATTGCCGGCGTTTTTATGTTTTCTTTGTACGCTTGTCTAACTGGTCTGTTAGTGTTATTTTGTGTATGTTGAAATTTATTTTTTTTGTCAAAAATGTAGTTTAGTGGTGTTTTAACGTATAATTATATACGTTAAAACACCACTAAATATATAGGCGTATATCTAGTACGTCACAGCTGTTGAATATTTGGTCTGTATCAGTCAGTCTATGTTTTTTAGTATTACCTTTAAGATCGTTTTCTGTGCGGTTTCTATGTAATTGATAGCCGAGTTTTTTGCTCCTCCCCAAGCAATAACTAACTATGACAATAAGAGTTCATTTTAATTTGTACATCCTCTATGAAAGGCGGATTAAAATGAAGTATAATTTAATTAACATCACTGTATGTAAGACTTTGACGTCAAAGCAATGAAGCGTGAGTGACACGGTAACTGTGACTCGTGTGCGACACGTGAGACCGCTAACAGCCAAGGCCGCTGATACCCCAGTCGATCTAGACAAAAAATCGATCTTCTTGAACAAATTAGGGGAAAGCTGATTTTTTTTTGTGAATAGTACCTACTGCAGGGAGTATTTTCACAAAAGTCCCCACTGTGCCCCCCAAACATTAAAATTGAAGGTTCCACTAAAACCATTATATCTCCTAAACTTAAATATACAGGGTTTTCCAATAAGAGGTGTTATTTTGATATTCAATCGTAAAAGATCAATCGTTTCGTTGTTTGTGTGGCACATAGCGCCGTCTTGTTGAAAGTAAACGTTGTCCAGATCAATACCATCCAATTCCGGCCATAAAAAATCATTAATCATCTCGCGATAGCGCAATCCATTCAACGTAACTGTTGCTCCAGCCTCATTTTAGAAAAAGTAAGGTCCAATGACTCCGCCGGACTATAAACCGCACCAAACATTTACACGTTGAGGATAGAGAGGCTTTTCAACAATAATTCTTGGGTTTTCCGAGCCCCAGATGCGACAATTTTGCTAGTTGACGAAGCCACCGAGGTGGAAATGGGCCTCATCACTCAAGATGATTTGCATTTGATTCACTCAAGTGAATTTTAATAATTACAATGCGTTGTTGAAGCGTGTATCGTTCCATTTTTGTTAATGGCGTAGTTTTTACTTGTCAAATGTCAAAAAATGACAGCTTCAAAATTAACATCTACCGAAATAGCGGGCTTTTCAAAATAACACTTCTTATTGGAAAACTCTGTATATCAGAATATTACTTCCAGAAATGAACTTCTCATACAATTATCTAAAAATAATTTAAAACAAAACCTTTTGTTATCTCCATATAATTTAGCAAATAATAATGAGATTGTTGTAAAGAAGATATATTTTATTTTTAAGAAATTTTCGAAGTTGGATATTTTTCTTAATTTTAAGAATTTCATATGCAAATCATTACTCGCTCCACATCGAAGGAGTACAGTTGCGTAATTTTGTGACAAGTAATATAGTTTACATTAATAACCCGCCCACCTGGGCGCTCCATTCCATCCAATATGGAAACTCAAGAAATTATTAAAAACATTAAAGATTTAATAAACAAGATCACTTCAGTGAAGGACTCAAAAATAAAATTAACACTGGAACAGAACATTATATCACTGGAAGAAAAAATTCAACATGAACTGATAAACCTACAAAAAAAGATTATAGAATTACAAGAAACTAATATTAAAAACAATCATCACTACGCACAGAAACTAGAAGAAATTCATAATAATAACAAAAGGACATATGCAAATGTATTAGGTGACAATAAAAACTTCGTGAATACAGGTGCACACATCCCAGAACAGAAGCACGCCATCATAATTACATCTAAAAACACCTTGAAGGCCGAAGATATAAAAATAAAAATTCAAATAAACATTAATTTAACTAAAATAAAAGTTGGAGTAAATGGATTAAAAAAAATCGGAGAGCAAAAATTACTGATTTCATGTCAAAAAAAAAGAAGATGCAGAAAAGTTAACCGAAGAAATTAATACGGTAATTGGAAAAGAAATATTGGCCGAAGAAATAACAAAAAGAAACCGTGTTTAATGTTGAAAAGGCTGCAATGCCAATTGACTGAAGAGGAAATTATAGATGGGATTGTACAACAAAATCAAGGATTAACCCTGGAAGACAAAAACAACATCAAGCTTATCAAGGAATTAAAAAACAAATACAATGAAGGAAAAGAAAACGATACCACTTACTACATTATTGAAACAACCGGTAAATTAAGAAAAACGCTACTAGAAAAAAACAAAATAAACATCAAATTCCAAAGAGTATACATAGAAGACTGTAACCCGCTTACTCAATGCTACCACTGCCATAAGTTCGGCCACACAGCGCAAAGATGTCTCGCCAGGACGCAGCCCCCCATTTGCCCTCATTGCACAAAGGAGCACATTCTGTCTAAATGTGAAAATAAAGAACAACCTCCAACATGCAACAATTGCTGTGTTCAAAACAAAAGATTTAATATGAATTATTCTACAGAACACAGAGTTGATAGCATGAAATGTCTCTATCGGCAAAAAATGCTTCAACTAGCTAGAGAGCGCATCGACTATAAATAATACGGTAAATTTAATTTCTTTAAGCTCTAATCTAAAACTTAAAAATGAATGATTTTTTATGTAACGCATTAGATAAAAAAATGTATATTGAAGAAAATTTATGTCAATCTATGAAAGATTTTGACTTAATTTGCACTGAAAAGGGATTTACCCTATTTCATGTAAATATTAGAAGTTTAGAACAAAACATGGATGAATTAGTTATAACATTAAAAGAATTAAATTTTTTCCCGGGCCTGATTGTCTTAACAGAGACACACTCTGCAGGCGAAATCAATTACACTATTCCAGGCTACACATACCATGCGACAATAAACAAAAACTCAGGTATCGGATTATTTATTTCTAACCAGTTTTGTTCTCAATATTAAAGAAATAATTAATGTTAGTAATGTTAACATATTAAATGTAGAATTTAAAGACGTAAATAGGTACATATTATAACATTATTGCTATTTATCGTACGCATACATCGATAGTACCTCAATTTATAGATGAATTAAAAAATATTCTGTTAAATTTTAGAAATAAAAATACTTTTATTGTTGGAGATATGAATTTAAATATTGCAAACGACTATTCTAGTAAAGATAAAGACACATATCTAAATATGTTAGCAGAACTCAATTATTTATCGTGCATAAATTCTTATACTAGAAATGTTAAAGGTCAACTCTCATGCTTAGATCTTCTCATGCTTAGATCACATTTTTACAAATATTCCTGATATCCAAAATATAAAATCAACTGTCATTCATAAAACTATCACTGATCATTATTCATGTATTTTTAACTATAAATTAAGCAATCCAACTTTGCCATTATTTAAACAAAATAATTACTCAAAAAAAGTACTTAATATGGATACATTAAAACACCAATTAGAATCAGAAAATTGGAATAAATTATTACAATGTAATGATGTCAATATATATTGTAAAATGTTTGAAGAAAAAATATCTAAATGCATAAATGACTCGACAAATAATAATATAATAACCAAATCCAAAGTGTCGAACTTGAAACCTATAAAACCATGGATTACTCATGGTTTAGTAGTATCTGTACGACATAAGCAAGCTCTTTACAAATTAACTACTCAACAACCAAATAATAAAAATTTACTAAACCATTTTAAAGCATATAAAAACAAACTTTCATATATTATAAAAAATACAAAACAAAAGTATTATAAACAAAAGTTGAATCAGGCTGAAAATGATAGTAAAAGAGTGTGGACAGTTATAAATGAAATAATTGACAAGAAAAAAAAACAAGAATAACGACATCGCTACTATATTTCATGACAACATGAAAACATGTTGTAAAGAAAATCCCTCAAAAGCTGCAAACATATTTAACACCTTCTTTGCGAACGTAGGGGAAAATCTTGCCAATCTCATTCATACTGACCCAAATAAAACATTTCCAGACTGTTGTATTGATACTGACAATAATATAGCAACATTCCAAGTCACCACAGAGAACGAAATAATATCAATTATAAACGGTATGCAAGGAGGTTCTGCCCCGGGTTTTGATGGAATAACAGTTAATATTTTAAAAAATATTAAAAATCAAATTTCTAAACCGTTAAAACACATAATAAATGTAAGTTTCCAAAGCGGAGTGTTTCGATCAATCTACAAACAAACTACCATTACTCCAATATTTAAATCTGGTAACCCAGAAGAAGTTAGCAATTACCGACCCATATCAGTAATCTCGAACATAGCAAAAATTTTTGAAAAGATAGTTAAAAAAAGGATAAACCAATTTGTAAAATGTAATAAATTATTTAATGAAAATCAGTTCGGTTTTATGGAAGGTAGAAGCACTCAGGATGCAATTGCAAAATTAACTAGTCTTGTTCATAATTCATTAGATAAATCATTAAAATGCATTGGAATTTTCATAGATCTAAAAAAAGCTTTTGATAGCATATCACACGACCAACTTATAAGTAAATTAAGAAACATTGGATTAAGTGGTACAGCTATAGAATGGATAAAAAGCTACCTTTTCAAACGCCCTCAAGTCGTAAAAATCAACGATGTACTTAGTCAACAAAAAACAAGTCACTTCGGCATACCTCAAGGTACAGTCCTGGGACCGTTACTGTTTATCATTTATGTAAATGACATATTCAATCAAAGATTAAATGGAAAAATAATATCTTATGCTGATGACACTGTCATAATAATTGAAGGTACTGATTGGAATAATGTTAATAACTTAGCAAATACTGATATTAATATACTGAAAAATTGGTTCGATAAAAACCTCCTCTCATTAAATACTGAAAAAACAAAATGTATCCCATTCTCTATCAAAAAATTTAAATTAATACCAGAATTAAAAATTATAATACATCAACTTAAATGTAACATAACTAATTGCAATCAAGAATGTTTTATACTTAGTCTAACTTCTGAAATTAAATATCTTGGTATATATATAGATCAACATTTTAAATGGAAAAAACAAATTTGTGAACTTGTCAAAAGAATTAGAAAATGTATTTATATATTTATAAGACTTAGAAATATTCTTAGACTAGAAAACCTAAAAAGAGTGTACTATGCAATTGTACAATCTATATTACAATATGGTATTATTGGCTGGGGAGGAACTTATAACAATATATTAAATCCACTTAAAATAGTTCAAAGATTGATAATTAAAGTAATATTGAAAAAACCATCCAAATTTTCTACTGAGATTCTCTTTTCAATATTAAATGTACCCACAATAGACAATATATATAAAAATATTCAATTCTACAAATTTATAAAGAAATACAGTTAAATAACTTACAATTCAATTCATCAGCAAGATATAAAAAAACTATCAAAATCCCAAAACTTAATACAAAGCACACACATAATACCTATCTCTATCTAGGTATAACAATTTTAACATCCTTCCATTATATCTAAAAAATATTGAAGATATTCAGGAATTTAAAATAAAATTTAAAAATTCCTTAAAACTACTATAAAAGTCCATATCTTACTCTTATTATTATTACGTTCAAATCTTGAAACTGTATTATTGATAAATCTTGCCTATTTCTTACTTATCCCTTTGGTTTTGCAAATATATTATTTACTTACTTACATGATTCCATATAATTGAGCTAGGATTCACTCACCAAACACAAGAGCCTCGTCTCTTTATGGTGAGGAAAAGCTATTATTATTTACCTTTATAACACTGTATAATATGTATAAATTGTATATTTATTGTAAAAAACATACAAATATTAAATTAAATAAAAAAAATTTAAAAAAAAGGAAAATGAAAAGTATTTCAAGTAAACTGTCTGCCAAATTTAATAAGCTTTAAAATTACGAATAATATCAATTACATTTATCTTCCTTACTTATCAAGATAAGCGGGTAAGCGCGACACGTCAAGTTATAACAGATCGAAAAAATAAAAATAAATAATCAGTATGTTTTTCTGTGACTACCGTTTTTGGGCTTATATAATATATGAGTGTTTTGCTCATTTAACCACCTTCGACAGATAACAATACTGGCAAACTATAAGAAATTTGCACACTGAAAATGAATGTTATAAAAAATAGTGAGATATTTTTTAATGAATTTTAATTTTATAAAAACTCAACACAAATATTGTTGCAGACGATAATTAATGCTAGAATTGAAATACATAAAAATAAATTCAAGTTAAATCATTAAAATTAGTCATTTTTGATAGGGTACTAGATCAATATTATTAGGGTTTCCACAAATATTCATTCTACTCCATCAACCAATACACCGCAGCCATTCATAGTTAGGCAGTAAATAATAAAAATTTTATGTTAGACATTTAAGAAACATTGATTAACATTTGCAATAAATTCTAAATTGTTTTTTGTGTTTGATTGGGTCGCTGCAGAAGCTTGCGAGTTCTATAAAAGTCAACCAACATTTATGACACTGATTTTTCGTATTCAGATCATTTTTTGAAAAAAAAAAAACTAATAATTGCAAAATCACTTCGTGGCGTCATTTTAATTTAAGGCGATGCACTACGTCGTGAAATATTTTAAATTGAGCCGCTATCAATAACAACCCTTACGTAGATGGCAATAAGGTTTAAATTCCCGCTTAATCCACCTGTTTTGATTTGTGTAAGAAAAAAACATGCCCAAAAAGTGCATTTTATGTTCAGGCACAATTTTTTTTTTCGATCATTTTATAAATAACTTAATTTGACACATTATACAATAAAATCATAACCGAAAATGGGTTCGTAAGTAGGAGATTTTGAACTTTAAAGCAGTTTTCATAGGCCTTTACATTATTTTTTTCTGGGCTTATTAAAAGACTTATATAAAAAATACTGGATTATTTCAAAGGCCAAGATGTATTCTACTCGCAGTATTTAACGAAAGCACCTGAAACATTTCTAGGCGACCAAATTTTCAAACCAAAAACACATGATTCTGCATTACTTTGTATGGCATCGCCTTAAGTTATTTTCTTTATTTAAAACAATCGATGAACTTGGTATTTTCGAGATCGGATTTAGTGTGTATTTCTGGCAGCAAAACTACCATGTGCATGCCTCACTCAAGTTACAAGGAACTAGATGACTGGTGCAGATACATAGAAAAGGATGTAAATCTGGAGAATTTGAATTATGTTTAAGTAATATAGTAGTATATAATAGTAAATTGAGTTCTGTTGTAGAAATAATGATAAAATGTATTAAAATTAGATGTACCGAAAATCAATCGCGAGGGTGATGATTTGCTTCCTGCCTCCCTTAAATCTCTTTACACGAACTGTAACAAATAATAATATGTTGAACGATAATGAACCTGATATTACAAGAAGACCTTTAGAAATTAACCACGCCCTAATAACACCTGCAGGAGCTAGATCGTTTTTGTCATCAATAGGTACAGATAAGTTTGTTTTTTATATCTACAAAGAATCAAGATAACAAATTATACAATATATATGTTATTCTTTGTGCTATGCCTAAGAGTGAGTAGCATGCTATGACTTTTTTAAGAGGATAATTTTTCTCCGTGTACTTATTTTTGTCAAATAAGTTGTGAAAGGCAATAGTAGAAGAGTGAGGAATTTTTTTTAAAAATTTTAATTGATCAATTTCTCATAACAAAGCCGTTTTTGTGGTGCATTTTACTGAAACATATAAGAAATATGTACAGATACAAATATCTCCGTGAATTCGTAATCTTTTCAACTGTAGACGTGGGAGATTCCTGTAAAAAAACTTACTTAATTCCTCTTTTGGCTGCCTACTAAGAGTTTTTGAAAAATCTATACCAATCTACCGATCACCTTAGAGGTATATATATCAAAACCTTGTCTTACAAACATTACTTTATCATTTAAAAAATAATAATATTTGACATGTCAAAATATTTCACCAACAAATGAAGATATTATATGTCTCGACGCCATCTAGTGAGAAATTTAGCACTGACAAAGCCTTTCCTACAAAAATAATGTTGGTTGTTGACAGGTCAAAAAAATATGATAAGCGGTAATTGTAGATTGGAGTAGGTACTAGTACATTTTGAATTATTTGGCGGGATGGGAATAAACTGACGTAGCTCAGTGGTCCAGAGCACCTGACCAGACATCAGAAGGTGCGGGTTCAATTCCCGTCGGCGGCATTTATTTTTACTCGGGAGATATTTTCAATTTGTATGGATATTTCAAGCGACTAATTATTGCTTATAATAATTTGTTAATTGGAGGGTTGTCGTCATTAGGCTTTTGTTCATCTTATCGCGAAGGTGACAGATATCATAAATCCCTAACGAAAGAGCTGGGTTTCCTACAATGAAGATTTCTCATTCACCTAATTGTTAGACAATGCGGATGTTAATAAGGTAAAAACATTAGGTAGACTAAACATATTTCATGCCATGGGAGGAATTAAGTGCATAGTTTTGATGTATGGTAACAAAGTTGAGTATTTAAGCGATAGATGGCGCTAGTCATAAAGCTTACTCCAGAGTCCGACAGATGTCGCTAGAGTGTAACAATTACTTGTGACATGAGATTGACAGAGAACAAGTTTCTCGAACCAGAGAATTACCAACCCTAGGGTAATGAACAGTGTAGCTAAATCCAGACCTATTATTTGTAACGTAAATAAACACCATTATAAGTAGAACCTTTTACTTTTAGAACCTTTTTACAAGAGTTCCCAACACTTAAATCTGCAAAGTAAGGCAGACATAACTCCATCTTTCAAAGTTATGCAGCTCGTACGCGGTGTCTAAGTTTTGGGAGTCAAGAAAACATCCGACAATTGCTACGTGAAGAGAACAAAGAGTGGTTTGAAAGATGTAACCTTAAAATATGTCAGTCAGTGTTTAATATCTTCCAGAAAAGAGCATGATGATTCTACATCTTGTTTTATTTCCCTATCTCTTGAAATGGTTGTTGGAACAGACACAATTCTACTAGTATTGCTCGCTGGTTTTCTTTGTTTCATTTGTTCAATTGTCGCTTCTACCAACACCAACCAGCAGGAATACTAATATTCATATGTATTCACATAGACATATGAATATTAGTAGACCTGCCCTAAGTGATTAAAAGTGTATTATCCCCACTCCCCATACCGGTTCCATTGGAGCCGGCTGGGCTCGCGTATGGCCTCAAGTGAAATTTGAAAACGTGACGTCATCATTCTTGTGCGAACTATGGTCGAGGCATCATCGGTTCATTTTACGAAATAACACGTCAAAATGTTGACTTGTGATATGAAAACTTGTAAAAATAGATGTGAAAAAGAGAATAAACCCAATTGTCGTATTACATTCCATAAGTAAGCATTATTTTACTTTATTTTAAGCTTATTCACACCGTATTATATGGATCAGTTTTAGAAACATATACTATCACATCACAATGTAGCGATTCTCAAGTGTGCTCATCGTTGTTTACTGGGGTAAGTAAATTATGAAACATTTGTAAAAGTGTCTTAACTAAATACTCTGAAACTAACTACGACTCTGCAAACAGAAGAAATTTACTTTGCCGAATTTGGACTTCGCAAATTAGTTCATAACGTGGCGAGTAATTTGCGCTCCCATGTAAAAATGTCTATTCATTCAAAAGCAGATTTTACTTTTAAGAACTAAATGATGATATTATAATGCGAGATGCCTATTTACTATCAGATTGATTTATTGACGAATCACAGTCAGCTTAACCCCCTTTGTTCTTCAACAGTTGATTTTACCCCTCGCCATTATCTTCTCGTCTATTAATTCCTATGTCTGTGTGTATTCAGCTCAGTTTATTGTAAGTAATAGTACCTAGGATTCTTGCTGCAGAGTCTCCATCTTCTATCTTCATGTCATCTGTTTCTGTTCTTCATTTTACTTAACTTAACTTCACTTTATTTTTGTAATATTTATATTTTTTGTAATACCTGCTACAACTGTAAAGCGCCCCTGAGGTGATATTTCACATAAGCGGCGCTATAAAAATTGTACAGTAAATTAATTAATAAGTAAGGTGTTCAAAGAACTCTTTTTATTTGCTAATGATGTCACAAGATGTAACACGACCTCGTCTTTGTATGGTGCCGTGAAAATGAAGGTGGTAAATCTAATAACAAACCCGATGGATATGATGGTAAGGATTTTAATCAGTCACACGTGAAAAGGGACTGGCTCCTTGAAAATGGTGAACGCTTTCTTTTAAGTTTTTTTACCGTTGGATTAAGTGGCAACAAATAAAAGTACCTAAGGATAGGTTTATTATCTAGAAATAAAAAATATTTAAGAATACTAAAATGTATTACCACAAAAAAGATATAATAAAAAAGAAATTAATTAGCATCCTACTATATAATCTGTCTGGCAAAGGGCTTGCATAAGTAAAATGAAGGTGTGATACCAGTTCGTCCTTAGCGAAGTAGTAGATTCGGTTCTTCTCAGCAACTCCCAGTTTATAATTTATCCAAAAAATAATCTTGTGGTCCAATGCAAAACAGCCTCACGCTGCTGGTCTCCAAAAGGGTCCCTCTTAACCAATGAGGATCGACAGATGCCATCCGATTCCATCAATCCAATGGTCAATGCTCCATATGCAAAGCTGATGCTCAAAAAATTGGCGAATGTGTTCGTCGAACCTCAGCCAAGAGGAATGCCCGCTGCTCTGAGCTGGTGATCAAAGAATGGCGACTGCTTCCAATGCAAATCACAGATCCTTGCTCCCTCAGGTTTGGCAACTCTCCAAGTCAGAATTCCAGGACTGTCAATTTTACCAATAGCAAAATGACAATGTGTAGGTACTTAAAGGTCCCACACACCAAGACCATAGATGCGATGTAAGTAAAGTGATGCACACACACCTTGTTACAAATCTTATATGACATGTAACAGTTTGTACGGTTTGTCAAAATATTAGAACCTTGATGAGGTTAGATATTTTTAAAACTAAGAAGTCTCTTTCTAGATAATCCACTGTTTTTTTAGATCTGTATGTTGGTCCTGGGAGATTTGTAATTTCGTTGTTTATTTCTTCAATTTCCGTGGTAAGAAAGTCAACAGACTTCACAATATCTTAGAATTCATCAATGATGTTTTTTCCATCTGCTTAAACTTTTCGTCGAAATACATGAATAAGTGCTATGCACAATTCGGTTACCTACAAAACTCTGCCGCTGCGCTTGTCCTATGGATTGGTGTGGGTGTCCTATATTGATTACAACGGATTTCGACGAGTATGAAGGAAATAAGTAATTTTTCATATATGAAATTAGTATTTTAACTTAAAATAAATAAAAAAATATCCATTTATTATATATATAAAAACCTTCCGGAAAAAAATCTCTAAATGATAGTCAAAACAATCTATTTAACTGCACGCAAGGTAGGTACAAGAGGGCTATGCTATCAATCTTTTCAATCAATATTAATTTAATCTAATTCTACTTTATTTGCACTATAGAAACTTATGTACTTGTATCTCTTGTTTACTTACTTACTTACTCTCTAATGTCATTTCACAATCAAATGCCACATATATTTGTAATTCTTTTTTTTAAATATTTCTACGATTTTAACTGTGACATGTTATCATTGTTTATGGTATATTTATACCGTTGATATTAAATAAATTAATTAAATAAATTAATTAATTAAAAAAACCTTATTTAACTCAAATTCAATATCAAAAACTCAATTTACTAAAAGTTTATCAGGAAACGGCCTGTAATCCAGTTTTTAGTTCATTATGATACGAACTTCCAGCCATGTCTTCAAAAGCTCGCCCTTTAGGTAAAAACGGTAACCTTCTTCATCGATGAGGGATAGAGGGCTACCACACCATAAATCTCCCTTGATCGTACCGGGACTCGTTTCTGTTTTTCGTTTATTTATTTCATCAAAAGAATATTCAGAAATCAAAATCTTACTGATGTAAATATGTGCGAATATTAGATATAGTAGAAGGCTAAGAGCGAATAGATAGTGGATAGGCTGTACAAAGATATTAGAAGGCTAAGAGCGAATAGATAGTGGATAGGCTGTACAAAGATATTAGAAGGCTGAGAGCGAATACATAGTGGATAGGCTATACAAAGATATTAGAAGGCTGAGAGCGAATAGATAGTGGATAGGCTGTACAAAGATATTAGAAGGCTGAGAGCGAATAGATACTATCTTTGTTGTACAGTCTACCCACTAATTATTCGCTTTCAGCCTTCCACTATCTTTGTTGTACAGTCTACCCACTATCTATTCGCTTTCAACCTTCTACTATTTTTCTTGTACAGTCTACCCACTATCTATTCGCTTTCAGCCTTCTAATATATTTGTTGTACAGTCTACCCACTATTTATTTGCTTTCAGCCTTCTACTATCTTTCTTGTACAGTCTACCCACTATCTATTCGCTTTCAGCCTTCTAATATATTTGTTGTACAGTCTACCCACTATTTATTTGCTTTAAGCCTTCTACTATCTTTGTTGTACAGTCTACCCACTATCTATTCGCTTTCAGCCTTCTACTATCTTTGTTGTACAGTCTACCCACTATTTATTTGCTTTCAGCCTTCTACTATCTTTGTTGTACAGTCTACCCACTAACTATTCGCTTTCAACCTTCTACTATCTTTCTTGTACAGTCTACCCACTATCTATTCGCTTTCACCCTTCTAATATATTTGTTGTACAGTCTACCCACTATCTATTCGCTTTCAGCCTTCTTATATATTTGTTGTACAGTCTACCCACTATCAATTCGCTTTCAACCTTCTACTATCTTTGTTGTACAGTCTACCCACTATTTATTTGCTTTCAGCCTTCTACTATCTTTGTTGTACAGTCTACCCACTATCTATTCGCTTTCAGCCTTCTAATATATTTGTTGTACAGTCTACCCACTATTTATTTGCTTTCAGCCTTCTACTATCTTTGTTGTACAGTCTACCCACTATCTATTCGCTTTCAGCTTTCTAATATATTTGTTGTACAGTCTACCCACTATCTATTCGCTTTCAGCCTTCTAATATATTTGTTGTACAGTCTACCCACTATCTATTCGCTTTCAGCCTTCTACTATCTTTGTTGTACAGTCTACTCACTATTTATTTGCTTTCAGCCTTCTACTATCTTTGTTGTACAGTCTACCCACTAACTATTCGCTTTCAACCTTCTACTATCTTTCTTGTACAGTCTACCCACTATCTATTCGCTTTCACCCTTCTAATATATTTGTTGTACAGTCTACCCACTATCTATTCGCTTTCAGCCTTCTACTATCTTTGTTGTACAGTCTACCCACTATTTATTTGCTTTCAGCCTTCTACTATCTTTGTTGTACAGTCTACCCACTATTTATTTGCTTTCAGCCTTCTACTATCTTTGTTGTACAGTCTACCCACTAACTATTCGCTTTCAACCTTCTACTATCTTTCTTGTACAGTCTACCCACTATCTATTCGCTTTCACCCTTCTAATATATTTGTTGTACAGTCTACCCACTATCTATTCGCTTTCAGCCTTCTTATATATTTGTTGTACAGTCTACCCACTATCAATTCGCTTTCAACCTTCTACTATCTTTGCTGTACAGTCTACCCACTATTTATTTGCTTTCAGCCTTCTACTATCTTTGTTGTACAGTCTACCCACTATTTATTTGCTTTCAGCCTTCTACTATCTTTGTTGTACAGTCTACCCACTATCTATTCGCTTTCAGCTTTCTACTATCTTTGTTGTACCGTCTACCCACTATCTATTCGCTTTCAGCTTTCTACTATCTTTGTTGTACCGTCTACCCACTATCTATTCGCTTTCAGCTTTCTACTATCTTTGTTGTACCGTCTACCCACTATCTATTCGCTTTCAGCTTTCTACTATCTTTGTTGTACCGTCTACCCACTATCTATTCGCTTTCAGCTTTCTACTATCTTTGTTGTACCGTCTACCCACTATCTATTCGCTTTCAGCTTTCTACTATCTTTGTTGTACCGTCTACCCACTATCTATTCGCTCTCAGCCTTCTACTATATCTAATATTCGCACATATTTACATATCAGTAATATTTTGATTTCTGAATATTGTTTTGATGAAATAAATGATTAGTTTTCTAGTTTCAATAAATTCCAGCCCTGATAAATGTGAACCCATAAATAAACATATTTGAACCTATGTACAAAAGTAGGTACGTATTAATCTTCGTAATTTTTCAGTCCATAGTAACAATTTATCAATTATTGAGGGCAATATTAGCAATTACTAAACATATATTTGAAACATTTAAGATACGGTCACATCCCCAGGACCCTTGCCTTGCCGGGGCACCGCTCTACCAACTGAGCTAATGGTACCCTATCTCCTTCGGTCATATTTAACTGTATCATACTTCGAATAAAAACTACTGACATTACATATGCTAACATTACCTTCAATAATTAAATAATAAAAATTGAGGTTTTACTCATTAAGGCGATGCACCACGTAGTAATGCGAAATCACGTGTTTTCGGTTTTTAAAATTTGGTCGCCTAGAAATGATTCAGATGCTTTAATTAAATACTGCGAGTAGAATACATCTTGGCCTTTGAAATAATCGAGTATTTTTTAGATAATTCTTTTTATAATCCCAGAAACAAATAATGTATAAGGCATATGAAAACTGTTTAAAGTTCAAAATATCCTACTGACGAACCCATTTTCGGTTATGATTTTATTGTATAATGTGGCAAATTAAGTTATTTATAAAATGATCCAAAAACATTTAAATATTTGTGCCTGAACATCCACATAATAAAATAATAGGTATTTTGTCCATGTTTTTTCTTGCATAAATCAAAAAAGGTGGATTGTGTTAAGCGGGAATTTAAGCCTTATCGCCATCTACGTAAGGCGTGTTATTGATAGCGGCTCGATTCAAAATATTACACGACGTAGTGCATCGCCTTAAGTTATTAAAAAATACTACAATTTATCAATTTACAATATACGTGTACAGGTGTTCATGTGTCAGGTCGTTATTAGTTCGTAACCAAATGGTTGTGAAAATGATAATGAACTGTTTTATGTAAATTAAAAATAAATTAAAAAATTTTTTGAAGACTTCTCACAAAGTTTTTATTAAGTGCATCATTAATAGGTAAGTATGTATAATTTTAGATAACAATAGGTAATAATTTTCAGACTCCCCTCTAACCAAGCCAATCAACCATTTAGTTATTAATGAACCGATGTGGGACATTCTGTAAGGATTTTATCATATAATTTCGGACCCAGATACTTGTATGTATACGTCTTTTGATACTTTGCCTTGTGGCTCATTGGGACCATGAGATATATAGAAATTTATTATAAGTGCATGTCTTTAGGCGTTTTGTGATCGATGAGCGTTGGTGTGAAATATGATCAAACTTTTTAAATATCGAAATTCTTTCGTGAACAATCTATAAGCATTTCTCTAGAAGCCTTGATGACAAGAAAACTGACGATGGACAATGCAAATCTTCTCGAAAGGTTTACTGCAGAAGTAGAAGGTCGAGCAATATGATTAAATGGATCCATAAAAAGCTATTTGCAATGAGAATATTAAATGTAAGTATCTTCAGTCTATGTCCAGTTTCTTGAAGGACCCCTCCACCCCGAACAGTTCCCCGGCGTCCCTCGCCTTGCCCTGCCTTTTGGCTTCTGTCACTCTTCGCGTCTCTTCCTGGAGGAAGAAGTCCTTGTTGGCATTGATTTTGGTTAGAGTGATTTCTGAAATAGATGGAATAATTATTAACATATCAATCAAACTACAAAAATATAGAAAGTATTAAATAAAACAAACACTTTTATTTTAACCCCCAACTCACGAGGGGGGTAATTTTGGGGTGGGGGATTTTGTGCAACATTTAAGTCGGTTTTTTCATCAAATGTAGTACTATATACATTAGGTAATCCTATAAAATCCTGTTTTTTGGTAAACGATCCGCCTCTAAAATCAAGAAATCTAGTTATTATTTCTTAAGATATTAAAATACTTGGAGCAGGTGGATGAGTTTGTGTATTTAGGAAGTATTTTTAGGAGAGATGGGAAGGCTGACAGAGATATTGAAAGAAGGGTAAATGCAGGTAAACTAAAAATTGTCCAAAGAAGCGAAGTTAGAAGTCCACAATGGAGTGCTGGTAACTAACCTGATGTATGGAAGTGAGAAGTGAGGCATTGAACTGACAAAGAAAGATTGAAAGTAGATTGAATTCTGTTGAAATGAGATCCCTAAGGCGTATGTGTGTTAAAACTGATGTAGGTTGTGTGAGAAATATGGAGATCCATTAAGAATCCAAGGCTGATATAATCGCAATGAGTTAGATTATGAAAGCGACGCTTAAATGGTTTGGGAATGAAGAGCGAATGAGCGAAGAAAGGAGTGTAAGGAGAATATATGACGCAAATGTAAATGGTAGCAAAAGTCTGGGACACCTGAGGAAGACATGGCACTATCAAGTGAATTAGATACTTGAGTCGGGCCATGTCGAGAGTCATAATAATAGAAGAGTATGTATGAATGTGAATGAGGCAAGAAGTGTGTGCCAAGACCGAGTTGTTTGGCGGTCCATCCTCTCTGCCTGCCCCTGCCATGAAACAGCGTGATGGTTAGTTAGTATAGCGCAGACCGGTGATAAATCAGGGGATTTTATAATTCCAACTTCTAAAAATACAATAAAAATAATTTTCTCTTAAAATATTATACCATGGTTAGGTACATACTTTATCGTGTGAGGAATGTGGAAATCCGCAAAGAGTGCAAGGCTGATGTAAGCGTAATGAGTGAGATTAAGAAAGGGACGCTTATATGGTTTGGGCATATAGAGAAAGAAGAAGAAAGGGCTACAAAATAGTGACATACGCTTGATTTCGTGCTGTAAACGTTAGGTAGTAATTAAACTTAATAAATAACCTAAATATTTAAAAGGTTTTTAAATATTTTTACCAACAAGTCCCAACGACATGGTGAATTTTCTTGGAATATTAGAATGCTTCCGAGGTATCTAAAATGTGCCACTATAGGGTTTTCCAATAATAGGTGATATTTTAAATAGCCCGCTATTTCGGTAGATGTTACTTTTGAAGCTGTCATTTTTTGACATTTGACAAGTAGAAACTACGCCATTAGTAAAAATGGAACGATACACGCTTCAACAACGCATTTAAATTGTCAAAATTCACCTGAGTGAATCAAATGCAAATCATCTTGAGTAATGAGGCCCTTTTCCACCTCGGTGGCTTCGTCAACAAGCAAAATTGTCGCATCTGGGGCTCGGAAAACCCAAGAGTTATTGTTGAAAAGCCTCTCTATCCTCAACGTGTGACTGTTCGGTGCGGTTTATGGTCCGGCGGAGTCATTTTTTTTTTATTGTTGATACATTTTTTTACAATATTTCATATTTCAATTCAGTAATGTTGGCCTCACTGGGTTGTTTACCCGTGCTGAGGCCCCCATTTTATAATTTAAGAATTTATACATTTAAAAAAAAAAAAGAAAAACAAAATTAAAATAAAGATAAATTTAAACTAAAAATAAAGATTAAAAATTAAAATATAATTATAACACTAAAAGAAAAATATTAAAAGAGAATGTAAATCGGCATTTATAATGATATATGTGTTTGTGAGTGTTGCGTGTTTTATATATTTTTTTGTGTTGCGTGTATATGTTTTATTCTTTTATGTTATAGAATTTTGGTAATATTGTCTTTTTGTTCTTTAATCCATTTTTTTATTTTGTGTTTGAACTTATTTTTATTTTCCTCAATTTTTGTTTCAAGTGGAAGACTGTTGAATGCTTTAATAGCGTGGTATTTATGGTGTCTTTGTCCAAAGGTAGTGTTTACCGTCGGAGTTTTTATGTTTTCTTTGTACGCTTGTCTGACCGGTCTATTAGTGATATTTTGTGTTTGTTGGGGTTTGTTTTTTTGGTCGAAAATGTAGTTTAGTAGTGTTTTAACATATAATTGGCGTATATCAAGTACGTCACAGCTTTTCAATATTTGGTCTGTGTCGGTTAGTTTATGTTTTTTGAGTATTACCTTTAATATCGTTTTCTGTGCGATTTCTATTTGAGTGATAGCTGCGTTTGTTGCTCCTCCCCAAGCAATTATTCCGTATTCTATTATTGATTGGCATAGTGCAAAATATATTGTTTTCAATTGTTTTATTTTATATATGTTTCTTATATTTAGGAAAATGTGTATTGTTCTGAGAAGCCTATTTGTGATTTGTTTGATGTGATGTGTCCATTTAAGATTATGGTCAATTACGATTCCTAGATACTTTATTTGTTCTGTTTTTTCTAGAGGGGGGCAATCGCAGATGTTGGTGTTTATGCATTCGTGTATTTTTATGGTGTTTGTATTGTTTTTTGGCTGTCCTGTGTTAGTTATGCTGTACGTTGTGAATTTTGTTTTCGATATGTTTAGTGTAAGTGTATTTGAGTCCAACCATTTTTTCACTTGCGTGATTCCTAGATTCGCTATGTTATATACCTTATTCCAATCCTTAGATTTAAATAGTAAAACTGTGTCGTCTGCGTAGCTAATTATTTCTCCATCTATTTCCATGTTGCAAAGTTCATTTATGTAAATTGTGAAAAGAACGTCATTGGACCTTACTTTTTCTAAAATGAGGCTGGAGCAACAGTTACGTTGAATGGATTGCGCTATCGAGAGATGATTAATGATTTTTTATGGCCGGAATTGGATGGTATTGATTTGGACAACGTTTACTTTCAACAGGACGGCGCTACGTGCCACACAAGCAACGAAACCATCGATCTTTTAAGATTGAATATCAAAATAACACCTCTTATTGGAAAACCCTGTATTACTTATTTTTGATGTTGTCGTTAAAAAAAAATACTAGATTAAATTATGTTTTGAATATTTGTATTAGAAAAAATAGATTGGCTTTCTAAAAAATATTTTTGACTCGGAATGTCCACAATTCTGAAAGAATTCGATATTTATAAAACATATTCATTTTGTGTAGGTAATATTATGTAATAAAACTGTCACTTCAATTTTTATAAAAATATTAATATTGTCAATGAAAAAATGCCGAAATTCGTAATCATGCGATTTGACAATTTTTGTAAATATTCTCCATGTACTAATGTATAATTATTTGACACAAACTATGAAGAATAATTATTTATCTTTACAATGACGAACATATCACATATATGCGCATTATAGAAAAAAATGTAAAAATACTTTTATAATGTATTGACGCCCCTGTCAGATCTGTCCTTTAGGGGCTATAATGGAATGTAATGTTTGTGGATAGTTATGTCCTTCCGAGACCTGAAGGGTTGATATTCTCTGTGTTACTGGAAAGGGTAAAAGGAATAAAGCCGCGATCGCTCCGTGATATATGGGGGACCTAGTGACCCCCCTTCGGATCGTTCATGATGTTTACTTTCAGGTAAGTAAAGGTTAACCACAAATTATAAACAAAGTGTTTTAATATTTCAAACCACAAATTGATTACTTTCTACGAAAACATAAGTTTATACATATTTTTTTCTTGAAATATATTAAAAAATTTGATTATAAGTTCTTCCTATATGATTGTCATCAGTCGATTTCGTTATGTGACGGAGGAACTCTTAACCAATTGCTTCTTAAGGCGATGCCATACGTAGTAATGCAAAATCGTGTGTTTTCGGTTTGAAAATTTGGTCGCCTAGAAATGTTTCAGTTGCTTTAATTAAATACTGCGAGTAGAATACATCTTGGCATTTGAAATAATCGAGTATTTTTTAGATAAGTCTTTTTATAAACCCAGAAAAAATAATGTATAAGGACTATGAAAACTGCTTTTAAGTTCAAAATCTCCTACTTACGAACCCATTTTCGTTTATGATTTTATTGTATAATGTGGCAAATTAAGTTATTTATAAAATGATCGAAAAAAAATTAAATATTTATGCCTGTACATTGTACATCCACAAAATAAAATAAAAAGTACTTTTTGGCCATGTTTTATTTTGCATAAATCAAAACAGGCGGATGGTGTTAAGCGGGAATTTAAACCTCATCGCCATCTACGTAAGGGTTGCTATTGATAGCGGCTCAATTTAAAATATTACACGACGTAGTGCATCGCCTTAATTTACCTGTTAATCAAAAGGTGTGTAACAGACGTGTACGGGCCTCGTTGGAATCTAATGAAATCCCGGCAATTAGGCTATTTTATCACAATAAAAGACACACTTGTGTATTCCTCTTAGCCTTACGTTCTACAAATAGGTAATTAACTAAAAAAACTAACTAACCATCACGCCGTTCCCCCGCAGGGGTAGGCAGAGAGGACGGACCGCCGAACAACTCGGTATTGACACATACTTCTTGCCTCATTCACATTCATACATACTTTTCTATTATTCTGACTTTTGGTCCGACTCAAGTATCTGATTCACTTGATCGTGCCGTGTCTTCCTCGGGCGTCCCCGACTTCTGCTACCATTCACATTTGCACCATACATTCTCATTACACTCCTTTCTTCGCTCATTCGCTTTACATGCCCAAACCATCTAAGCGTCCCTTTCTTGATCTTACTCATTACGCTTACATCAGCCTTGAACTATTTGCGGATCTCGACGTTTCTCACACGATCATACATGGTTTTATCACACATACGCCTCAGGGATCTCATTTCAACAGCATTTAATCTACCTTCATCCTTTTTTTGCCAGTTCCATGCCTCACTTCCATACATCAGGGTAGGTACCAGGACTCCATTGTGGACTAATAACTAGTCCAAGAAATAGAGGAGAGATCGCAACCAATGGAGAATATTAATTTAGAGAGGGCCAAATCCCCCCCCTGGGATATAGCACGTAATACGTGGCACCATGAATATTATCATATTCCTTACTTCTCATCTCTTCGACCCCTGGTGCGGTTCCGCCCAACTCCTCGGGCAGGATCCTCTGCTCCACGTGCTTGTAGAAGGAGTCCATCCCCTGAGCGTGGATGTGGATAAGGGCTAGCAGTTCCGGCTTCATGAAGGGCTTCATTAGGGATAGCACCTTGTCCATGTAGGGGCCCGGGTTAATAAAGTGCATGGCCTGGAGACGCAGGGGCATTGCGTCCTGGAATACACATAAAAACACTAATATCATAGACCTATCATAGTAAAAATATATCTCATTTCAATGTCCAAAAGCAAGTGTTAGCCGCTTTAGATTCATGCACGTGGGGCGTATCTGTTGTTATGTGTAAAAACATATCTTATTTCAAAGTCCAAAAGCAAGTGTTAGCCGCTTTAGATTCATGAACGTGTGGCGTATCTGATGGTTTGTGTAAAAATATATCTTATTTCAAAGTCCAAAAGCAAGTGTTAGCCGCTTTAGATTCATGAACGTATGACATATCTGTTGGTGTGTGTAAACATATATCTTATTTCAAAGTCCAAAAGCAAGTGTAAGGCTGGCCGCATACATACGTTTTCCGTATTCGATTTACGAATTCGTTTTCCGTATTTGGAATTCCGTGAGACTAGCGCAAACGTTCGTTTTTCTTCATTCGGAATGTATAAACGTCAGAACCAGTGTTGCCAACAAGGGCGATATCTCGCCATTTAGGCTACTCAGAGCGAGAATCGGCGCCGAAATAATCTAAAAGGCGACTGGTCGCCAATTAAGCTACTTCAAAAACATCTATTTTAAACATGTCCCGAAATTCTCTAGCCACCCCCCCCCCCCCCCATGAAATTTATTTTTCTGGGGACAAATTTTATATTTTCTTGAAATTCTCTAGCCATGAATTTTTTTTATTTTCTGGGGACAAATTTTATTTTTTTTAAATTCTCTAGCCACCCCCCCCCCCACGATTTTTTTTTATTTTCACGTAAAAACATCAATTTTAAACATGTCCCACCTAACAGCAAATTCGGCTACTTTACGCTACCTTATGTATGAGAAACGGCGATATTAGGTCAAGATCCGTTGGCAACACTGAATTACGAATGGAAATTTCCGTACGTTTGCGTCGGCACAAACAAACTGTATGCAATAGCTGCGTTCCACATGACGTCATTAGGTTTTTTCCAATCGTTTTCTCCGAACGCGTCGGCTCGCATTCGGAACGTGCGTAAGGAATTTGTTCCGTTCGGAACTAAAACAAACGTGTGCGGCAGTTAATGTATTTTCTACTGATTCCGTGCATTCGGATGTCCGAATACGGAAAACGAATTCGGAAATCGAATACGAAAAACGTATGTATGCGGCCAGCCTTAGCCGCTTTAGATTCATGAACGTGTGGCGTATCTGGTGGTTTGTGTATATATATTTCATGTCATAGTTCAAAAGCAAGTGTTAGCCGCTTTAGATTCATGAACGTGTGAATTATCTGTTGGTGTGTGTAAACATATATCTTATTTCAAAGTCCAAAAGCAAGTGTTAGCCGCTTTAGATTCATGAACGTGTGGCGTATCTGGTGGTTTGTGTATATATATTTCATGTCATAGTTCAAAAGCATGTGTTAGCCGCTTTAGATTCATGAACGTGTGACATATCTGTTGGTGTGTGTAAACATATATCTTATTTCAAAGTCCAAAAGCAAGTGTTAGCCGCTTTAGATTCATGAACGTGTGGCGTATCTGGTGGTTTGTGTATATATATTTCATGTCATAGTTCAAAAGCAAGTGTTAGCCGCTTTAGATTCATGAACGTGTGAATTATCTGTTGGTGTGTGTAAACATATATCTTATTTCAAAGTCCAAAAGCAAGTGTTAGCCGCTTTAGATTCATGAACGTGTGGCGTATCTGGTGGTTTGTGTATATATATTTCATGTCATAGTTCAAAAGCAAGTGTTAGCCGCTTTAGATTCATGAACGTGTGAATTATCTGTTGGTGTGTGTAAACATATATCTTATTTCAAAGTCCAAAAGCAAGTGTTAGCCGCTTTAGATTCATGAACGTGTGGCGTATCTGGTGGTTTGTGTATATATATTTCATGTCATAGTTCAAAAGCAAGTGTTAGCCGCTTTAGATTCATGAACGTGTGAATTATCTGTTGGTGTGTGTAAACATATATCTTATTTCAAAGTCCAAAAGCAAGTGTTAGCCGCTTTAGATTCATGAACGTGTGGCGTATCTGGTGGTTTGTGTATATATATTTCATGTCATAGTTCAAAAGCAAGTGTTAGCCGCTTTAGATTCATGAACGTGTGAATTATCTGTTGGTGTGTGTAAACATATATCTTATTTCAAAGTCCAAAAGCAAGTGTTAGCCGCTTTAGATTCATGAACGTGTGGCGTATCTGGTGGTTTGTGTATATATATTTCATGTCATAGTTCAAAAGCAAGTGTTAGCCGCTTTAGATTCATGAACGTGTGAATTATCTGTTGGTGTGTGTAAACATATATCTTATTTCAAAGTCCAAAAGCAAGTGTTAGCCGCTTTAGATTCATGAACGTGTGGCGTATCTGGTGGTTTGTGTATATATATTTCATGTCATAGTTCAAAAGCAAGTGTTAGCCGCTTTAGATTCATGAACGTGTGACATATCTGTTGGTGTGTGTAAACATTTATCTTATTTTAAAGTCCAAAAGCAAGTGTTAGCCGCTTTAGATCCATGAACGTGTGGCGTATCTGGTGGTGTGTGTAAAAATAATATTTTGACATGTTTTTCACAAAGAAATCAATAATTATAATATCCCGTTGGCCTTCGGTTATTTCTGTTGAGTGTATTCAGAATTTCCGTATTATAATGTTACCCAATAATATTACGCCTTACTAACTTGCACATAAGTTAGGATCTTCTTGAGTGTCAGCAGTCCTATCCTTGTCACGTGGCCCAATGCAACGGTTTCAAAATTTAACACGATGATAAAGCCATTTGCTGTTCCCTGGAATAGAAATAAAACTATGATTAACGTTATTGACCCAGGGGACCATAGACGAGATGTTGAATGCTCAATCGGCCATGACAACTAGGCTAGACCTGCTCATTAACTCTCGATCAGTTCCTGCTCCTACTATGCCACTACATAAGGAGACTTTCTCCTATGCTAACGCTGCTGCTAACCTGCCTGCTTCAAAAAAGATTCTGGTGAACGGTCATGAAAGACCGATTCCTCAGAAACCGCTGACTGTCCTATTCTATCCTCAGGTGCCGGAGGGTAAAACTTCGGAGGACACTCTGAAGAAGCTTGAGAAGGTTCTCAACCCTAGACAAGATGATTTCCAGATTGTTCGGTCCCGCAAGATCAAGGGTGCTGGCATGGCTTTCCAAGCCAAAGACAAAAAAGGATTGGAGAACATCAGGAAGGCCGAAGCGAAGCTCGCTGCAAATGGTCTTAAAATGATCAACCCACTTGGACGCCTTCCCAAGATTGTCTTATACAATGTCCCTAAAGGAGAGCAATCTGCAGACCATGAGCTCTTCTCTGAGGTCTTTACCAATAATCTAGTAGGTCAAACGACGCTTTCTCTTGAAGATCATCTTAGAACCATGCGGCGAGTTTCGCTTTTTGGCAAGAGAGACACTCCCACCATGAACATGGTGGTTACATGTCACCCGTTAGCCAGAAAAGTTCTCATAGACAGCGGTATGTGCTTCCTTGGATGGAATGCCTGCCGTACTCGGGATTATACGGGGGCAACCAGGTGTTTCAAATGCCAACAATATGAGCACATTAGTAAGTATTGTCAGCAAGACAATGAAACCTGCCGTCACTGCGCTACTTTGGGGCATAACTAAGAGACTTGCCCTAAGAAAGCCCTTCCCGCTGTCTGTGCCACTTGTACACGTTTCAAAAAACCTGCAGACCATCCCACAGGGGATAGGGATTGCCCTGCCCAAGCTGCTGCAATCAATGTACAAGTGAGGATGACAGATTATGGTTCAAGTTAATCTTATCGCACTGGCAATTCTACATGTTTCTTGTTTCTTCTTTCTAGCATATACTTATCTACTTTTATAGTTTTTTTTATTATTTTTATTTTATTTCTTGTTTCAAGAGTATTTCCTTTTTCTCTTTGCTCGACATGTCGTTGTGTAAAGGTATTACAATACGATAGCTTACCATGTTTTCTTCTCTTTTCTTTTTAGTAATCCACACAATGTGTTTCATATGTTTTTATTTTATTTTTACTTCTTTTATCTATTTCTCTTATTCTTTCAGGTAATACTTTATGATTGTTAAATTGTTGACTTTATATTGTTTATTGCGATTGTTAATTTTCACCTATTTAATAGACACTAATGTGTTTCTGACTGTATCGTCTATTTTTTCCTTTTCTTTTTTTTTTAACTTTTTTTTTCTTTCTATCTTAGATCTTGAAACCATTCAGACCAGAACTGAACTCCATTGCTTGTTTTGTGTTGTTTGATATCCCCATAAGGGGTTGTTCACGGACCTAGTCCCCGCATAAGCTCACTGAAGCTCTGGCACTTATGGAACTCTGCCAGATATCTGTGCCACCCCTGAGGGTGGTTGTGGGTCAGAGGGAAGTCCGTGCTGACCTGGGTACCTTCCGCCCTGCCTCCGACTTCCTGACGCTTTTCTCCCCTAGGGTCTTTAGGGTTAATCCCTATCATCCCATATACTTTCTTTTGGGCACCACCACGAAGTCGGCTTAGGGGCGCGGCACTTGGACCTGCATTTGTCTTCCCAACCACCACCAATCCATCCTCGGGACTGCCAGCTGCGAGGCATTGAACCACTTTTCTCTTGTGTTTTCTTTTTCTCTTGCTTACAGCTCACCTGAATTCGGTGACCACACGATATTCGCGATGGTTACTGATCATGTCTCTTTTTCTTTTTTTCTTATTTACCATGCACTTCTCATCTCTTTTCTCTACTTTAGGTTGCTGATACTTTGGTACAATATGTTCCTTTTTCTTTTTTCTCCCTTTTTTGTTCTCGTAAATAGACTGTGAATTCTACGCTTTCTACGCTTTGTCCTATTTTCTATGTTTATTTGTTCTTGTTTTAAATTTTTGAGAAGTATTCATTGATCATAACACCCATTGTAGTCACTCATCTGTAAGCGCTTGCATACCGCTTCCTAACACTGTATGCGGGGACATTGAAAGTCTAACTTCACTTTAAATTGTAGAGCCGTTTATTCAAAAAAATTAGATTCTTGCGAGAACTCCGAAGGGGTGACCATAAGTCACCTATACCGGGGTGGGAAAGCGGTGGGTAACTTCAATGACCCAGGGGATTCTAAAATAATTATTATGCCATGGACATTTGATTGAGACCTAATTCCTTCACTAAACTTGTATCAAACATTAACCCAGGAATTTTTATTCCAGGATAATAAAATAATATTTTAGTATGCCATTAAGTTACAAAATAAAAGTGTGATGAACTACTAGCGAATCCTGTTGGTTTCTCGGCACAAGAAAGAAGGGATGTACGAGTATATATAGGTTGCATTGTACGTACATACTCCTGCAGCATCAGATCTTTGACCATGGTGAAGTACTTGATGTCGTAGGTGAAGTTGAAGTGCACAGGGTCCGTGTCGTAGAACTTGATGTACATGACTCGCCCCCCGGTCTGAGTGAGCTCGGGCAAAACGCCGAATGTCCTGCAAAATAATCCAATATGCATAAAATCTATCCCTTGGAGAGTGGTATTAACCGCTTTCGCTCCCGGACATCACGTTTGTGTGGGTACAAAATTATAATCCATACAATCGATCACTTGGATAGTGGTTTTAACTCATTTCTCTCCCGGACATCACGTTTGTGTGGGTACAAAATTTAAATCCACTATGCATAAAATCTAACCCTCGGAGAGTGGTTTTAACCCATTTCTCTCCCGGACATCATGTTTGTGTGGGTACAAAATTTAAATCCACTATGCATAAAATCGATCCCTCGGAGAGTGGTTCTAACCCATTTCGCTCCTGGAGATCACGTTTGTGTAGGTACAAAATTTAAATCCACTATGCATAAAATCGATCCCTCGGAGAGTGGTTTTAACCCATTTCGCTCCTGGAGATCACGTTTGTGTGGGTACAAAAAGTGATATATCCCTCCATTTTCAATTTTTACACACAATCACTTTTCTATAAATGTGTTCATTTAGCAGAATTTTCAATGATATCAGAAAATAGTTTTTTATTGTTTTAGTATATAAATCCAATAGAAAGGGAAAAATTAGAAATAAGTGAAAATCCCAGGAGTGAAAGGATACAACAAGATAACATTATGTCGTTACAACGTTAGAAAATATATAAAAAGGTTTCATGATATTTCATCAAAACGAAAATTCAACACACCTTAAAAAGTGATATACAGTCATTAAAACTGATAAAAAAATACTAGGTTTAATAGTTACCTATGTAACCTATTTAATCTTGTTTTTGTTTCATCACTTTTCATAACTTTATATCACTTTTTGGAGGTGTGTTCAATTGTCATTTTGATGACATACCCGGTCACCATATAGAAAGATGAGCACGAAAACATAAAATGTGTTGGAATCATAAGTCATAAACATAAATTGATAGACTCTTAATCTGGGTATCATTTTTTGCACCAGGACAGTTCTAGAATGCTTTAAATAAACTACGATGTTAGTCGTACGGCACCAGGACAGTTCTAGAATGCTTTAAATAAACTACGATGTTAGTCGTACGTTGACCGCCGAAAAGCAAAGTTCGCTAAAGCAAGGCAACGGTTCACAACGCTCTCCTTTGTGAGATTTTTCTGCATTGGATCCATAGACATATGAATATTAGTAGACCTGCCCTAAGTGATTAAAAGCGTATTATACCCACTCCCCATACCGGTTCCATAGGAGCCGGCTGTGCTCGCGTATGGCCTCAAGTGAAATTTGAAAACGTGACGTCATCATTCTTGTGCGAACTATGGTCGAGGCATCATTGGTTCATTTTACGAAATAACACTGCAAAATGTTGACTTGTACTATGAAAACTTGTAAAAATAGATGTGAAAAAGAGAATAAACCCAATTGTCGTATTACATTCCATAAGTAAGCATTATTTTACTTTATTTTAAGCTTATTCACACCGTATTATATGGATCAGTTTTAGAAACATATACTATCACATCACAATGTAGCGATTCTCAAGTGTGCTCATCGTTGTTTACTGGGGGAAGTAAATTATGAACATTTATAAAAGTGTCTTAACTAAATACGTAAACGAAATATTCGACTCTGAAAATAGAAGAAATTTGTTTAGCCGAATTTGGAATTCGCAAATTAGTTCATAACGTGGCGAGTAATTTGCGCTCCCATGTAAAACTGTCTATTCATTCAAAAGCAGATTTTACTTTTAAGAAGTAAATGGTGATATTATAATGCGAGATGCCTATTTACTGTCAGATTGATTTATTGACGAATCACAGTCAGCTTTACCCCCTTCGTTCTTCAACAGTTGATTTTACCCCTCGCCATTATCTTCTCGTCTATTAATTCCTATGTCTGTGATTGGATCTCAATTTTGAAAATAAGCCCGAATTTTTGTTTACCCGATTTGAGATTTGTAATTTTTGTCTGTAAATGTCTTTTTCACTGTAAAAATGATTAGTAATTCGAAAGCAGATTTTTTTTTTCATAGACTAAAAAGTGATATTACAATGCGAGTTGCCTGTAAACCATCAGATTAACTTATTGGCTCAAAGATCAGACTTTCCGAGTGATCACATTGAAAAGAAGCCTTACACGTTATCAATGGCGCTCAATATGATGGGATGCGATGGGTCCCTGTTGCTGAAGAACTCTGGCACATGGGTCCTGATGGTGTAATAGGTCTCTATGGTCTGTTTGGCCAACTCCACACTAAAGTGACAGCTGTGCAGGAAAAATACGAGGTCCAATTCTGAAAGATTTTATTTTATTATACATCTGATAGTATTATTATCTTAATGACTGTACACATTGGGATTGTTATAAACCGATGTGGCGCCCTCTCTTATTTTTTAAAAGAACCGTTATAGTTTTCAAACCAGCGGTAGCGGTTTCTTATCTGATACTATTAATAGTTCAATTTTTTGTTAAAAACAGGGAGTCACTCTAGTTGGTCTACATCATTTTATTATTCTGACATGGTTGAAATATTTTACAATTAATTCTCAAAGTACCCAATCTGACATGGTTCAAAAACTGTTGCAATTAATTCTCAAAGTACCCAATCTGACATGGTTCAAAAACTGTTACAATTAATTCTCAAAGTACCCAATCTGACATGGTTCAAAAATTGTTACAATTGTAGCGGTTATTTCACCGCTCCTAGAGTCATCAAAATCATAACCAGACGGCATGTGTTAAACAGCCGAGACAGCAATTATTCTTTCGAGACTTCAATAATAATATCGGTACCACCATACGTAGACTGCTGACTTGCATATAGGGTAATGCAAACGCCCAGACAATAAACCGAGTCAGCGGTCCTGCGGGTTAGAAGTCCAGACGCTACTCCAACCCGTGGCAGACGAGAACAAAGAAATCAGCAGCTATATAAGCGGTGGAGGACCTAAGTCAGTAGTCAGTAGTCAGTAGTCAGTAAGTCATCAATCTGCCGCCAACGATTTACTAATCTCACGAGTGACAACTGGGGGGCCCCGCGCCCCTCCACGAAGGACATATACCCGGCTTCGCCCGTACCATCATGGACTCTACCGGGACATCAACCTAGCGCCTTATCCGGATCGCCGTCCCTGGCAAGCGCTACTTGGATTACAAGCGCCCTGGTCCCAGCGTCTCTGACCAGCGTTTCTTCCACGCATCATGACCACCACGAGGACACGCAGCATCCTCACTGGTCACACCGCGCCCGTTCAACCACCTACAAGGTCAACCGCACCTTTGGCCGTCTCGTCAGCACTGGAGTGCCTGAAGACCTACGTTCTTCGCCAGTGCCTGACCTTCATCGAGTCCTGGTCACCAGCGCCCGGCGTCGACTCACTGACCCGCGCTTGACCACCACATCATCGCAGCAACCGGAGTATTCAACATCTGTCCTACATCATCTCCTCGTCACGGCAACTGACTCTCAATAAACACCACAACAACAACATCCTTATCTTTTATTGTCTCACTACCAATTCCCATACAATTAATTCTCAAACTACCCAATCTGACATGGTTCAAATATTGTTACAATTAATTCTCAAAGTACCCAATCTGACATGGTTCAAATATTGTTACAATTAATTCTCAAAGTACCCAATCTGACATGGTTCAAATATTTTTACAAATAATTCTCAAAATACCTAATCTGAAATGGTTCAAATATATATTTTTTAATTTAATATTTGAAAAAAATATTTTTTTTTACATAGGATATAAAACAGGATATTTACAAGATATAAAACAATAGACATTAAAGTAGCCTTTCCTCACCATAAAGAGACAATGTTCTTGTGTTTGGTGAGGGAATTCTAGTTCAAATTACAGTGGTGCCTCACACAACGAACTTAATTCGTTCCAGGAGCAAGTTCGTTATGCGAAAAGTTCGTTATGTGAAACGCGTTTTCCCATAACAATACATGTTAAAAAAAATAATTCGTTCTGTAGCATAAAATATGGTAAGATGACATAAAAAAAAGATAAATTTTTTGTTATTATTTTTATTTAGATACATCTAAAAACATAATGAAAAAAACACACATTTTTTAATTTTAAGAAATAATCGAAACCCGAACCCCGAATAAATAACCCGTTTCATCGGCATTGAACACTTGTTGTGGGCAGTATCCTTCATCCATAATAAATTTTTGAAAATTAATAGAGAACTTTTCTGCTTCTTTTTTATCAGCACTGCCAGCCTCACCATGAATATTAACGCTGTGGATTCCATACCTTTTCTTAAATCTAAAAAACCACCCCCTGCTGGCTTTGAAATCTTCTTTATTATCTTGATTGCTGCTACTTCCAGGGATGTTTTTCTTTAGATCTTCATAAATTATCTTGGCCTTGTAACAGATAATATCTTGGGTTGTTACGTCACCTTTCACCTGCCTGTCCTTAATCCAAATCGCTAATAGCCTCTCGATTTCCTCGTGGATTGAAGATCTATGTTTTTCATTAAATAGTTTTGATACTCCTTTGGCTACTTTTTTGGCTGATTTTATTGCATCCTTGTTTGTCAAAATGGTGGTCTTGTTGAGGCCAAACTCTTTGACGAGGTCACACTGTTTTACCCCACATTCACTCCTTCTAATTATTTCCTGTTTCATTTCAAGAGAAATCACCTTCCTGCTTTTTTTAGAACCCATCATAGAAAAAAAATGTTGAGTTTATCTTAAAAGGACGACTGCCGTGATACGTGTGCGATTTAATTCGTAATGAAGAACGATTGCTGCGATACGTGCGTAAGTTAAGCGTACTACGCAGTGACTAACGAGTCTAACGACTGCCTGCGCGGGAGGATGCAATTAATCGGCAGTGATCGTAGAAGATCGGGCGACTTCGTTGTGTGAAGCGAAGTTCGTTGTATGAATCGTGAAATGAACGAAAAGGAAGTTCGTTGTGTGCAGCATTCGCTGCGCGAGGCGTTCGTTGTGTGAGGCACCACTGTATGTACATGTTAATATTAAGGTAATTAAACAACACAAGATTTGAACAATATTACTTCTAGATGTAAGTAGTGAACGTATTTTCGACTTATAATAGTTAAAGGTAATTTTTTTAATTTAAGGTGAAATTCCTGAATGTTTTCGATATTTTTTAAATTTAATGGAAGGTTATTAAAATAAATTATGCCTAGATAAAGATAGGTATTTCGAATGAGCTTAGTGTTAAATTTTGGGATTTTAATAGTTTTCTGGTATCTTGCTGATGTATTGAATTCCAAGTTATGAGTATTTGACTGTATTTCTTTGTAAATTTGAAGTATTGAATATTTTTGATACATTTTGTCTACTTTAGGTACTTTGAAAATTGTAAAAAGAATTTCGGCAGAAAATTTTGACGGTTTTTTCAAAATTACTTTGATTATCAATCTTTGAACTACTTTAAGTGGGTTCAAAATTTTATTATATGTTCCTCCCCAACCAATAATACCATATTGTAATATAGATTGAACAATCGCATAGAGTTTTTTAGGTTTTCTAGTCTAAGAATATTTCTAAGTCTTATAAATATATAAATACATTTCCTAATCCTTTTGACGAGTTCACAAATATGTGTTTTCCATTTAAAATATTGATCTATATATACACAAAGATATTTGATTTTGGATGTAGGACTAAGGATAGGACAAGTTTGATTGCAGTTAGTTCTGGTACATGTGCGTTGGTGTATTATAATGTTCCAACTGTGGTTATTGTTACAAATAATTCTCAAAGTACTCAAGTAATTCTGCCCACTCATATATTATATTCTGTGAGAGTCAATAATTTTTTTGTTTTTGTTTTTTGGATAACCAACACCTCTGTCATAGGTCACCCCAAGTGGTCGGCTATGTTTGGTGATTTAGTAGGGGTGCCCGGGTTCATCGGGTGAGGTGTTTTCAGGATGCGCTTGCCCATCAGTTGCGTGGTGTGCCAGATCGGGAGAGGCTGGTTTGACCTCTTCAACTGGTCTCTCGATTCATCGCCTCGCACCACAGCGGGAATTATATGCATACGTCCGTCACTACTCAACACGTTGATCCCTAGATTCATACCTATCCCTCACACATATTTAGTTATCAAAACTTCCTTTCCTTTCCTTAAGGCGATGCCATACGTAGTAATGCAAAATCATGTGTTTTTGGTTTGAAAATTTGGTCGCCTTGAAATGTTTCAGATGCTTTAATTAAATACTGCGAGTAGAACACATCTTGGCCTTTGAAATAAGCGAGTATTTTTTAGATATGTCTTTTTATAAGCCCAGAAAAAAATAATGTATAAGGCCTATGAAAACTGCTTTAAAGTTCAAAATCTCCTACTTACGAACCCATTTTCGGTTATGATTTTATTGTATAATGTATGTATATTTATAAAATAATCGAAAAAAATTAAATATTTATGCCTGAACATCCACAAAATTAAATAAATGGCCCTTTTTGGCCATGTTTTTTTCTTGCATAAATCAAAACAGGCAGATGGTGTTAAGCGGGAATTTAAACCTTATCACCATCTACGTAAGGGTTGTTATTGATAGCGGCTCAATTTAAAATATTCACTCCCTTTGGCCTCAACAACATATTCCAATGGGGGATACTACAGTTGCCTTAGGACAATTGGGTTGGCCTCGGTGACTGGATAACTCCTTGACAATTCAACACAAAAAGTGATATAAAGTAATGAAAAGTGATGTTTAAGTTGTGTCAAATAAGTTGGGTGTATAGGTTTGATTTTATTAATCGCTTTAATCAATTTGGAATCCACAATATAAACTTTACATAGATAGTACAGAACATATCGAAAACAAATTTATAAAATATATTACCTACAAATTCAACAATAACTTTGAGTGTACATTTGAAACTCTGCAGCAAAGACGAGCAGTAGCTGATTCAATATTTATACACAGAATTTCAAACAATAACATTGACTGTACCGAACTTCTGTCCCTTATTAACTTTAACATACCTTTGAGACGTACACGACATACAGTGCTATTCCACACGCTAAGTTATAAAACAAATGCAACATCTAATTCGCCAATTAACCGAGTTCTTCATACTCTAAATAATATTTGTCTTAACTCTAACATTGACATTTTTTCGGATTCACTGCGCAAATTCAAACGTGGCATCATGTCAATAATTTAAAATGTTTAATGCGCATACATACAGACACACACACACACACACCTATATACTACACACGTCACCTGATAATTAAGGAATAAACATACCACTTAGCAGAAATTACAAGGAAACATATCATAGGTACCCAATATGAATTATTTTATTCCTGTAAATTGTTTCATCTCTGTAAATCGTGTACTGTTTGTTTCTATAATATTAAAAATAATACTTTATTTCACTCATTAAAGGTGTGTTGAGTTCATGGAAGCGTTGGCGACACGAGTTGTGTGATTCAGATTACATGATTCATGACCCATCTCCCTTGCTTATAATAATATCTATGGTCCAGACAGATTTTCCGCTTTTGCTATTATAGTTAAATACTTCAAAGGCGCTTACTTTGATTGACAGCTTCAACAACAACAGGCAATTAAAATAAAACAATTATTTTCTATTAACACTAAATAACCCGCATTTATTTCTTAGAAAATTACATCTGCGTGTAATTCAATAGAATATTGTTATGAAAGAGTTGTGGACGTATAAACCTTGTAAACTGTAGTACTTAATTTGTGTTTGGTAATTACGTACGTATGTAGTAAAACACCAAGGATGTAGAAGATACAGACACGCGATAATTTATTGTAGACAGCTCTGCTGTTATGCGTTTAAACTGTGTTAGTAAACTGTTATTTACTGGTGATTATTAATGTGTTATGTTCAAAATACACGCTGCATCAACAAATTCAATTTATCTTGTTTTTCAATTGTCCGACAGATTATTCAGAGACTTTTCATTATGACACTCTTAAGAGGAAGCCACAAGCCAAAAATGACGTGTATATTCTTGGTATACTTTATATCGTAGGTAATAGGCATTAAAATCGCTTGACAAACGGAGTCTAGAAAGGTTCGATTTCAAGCAAAATCTGGTTTCTACTTATTTTGTAAATAATTTTATAAGAAAGCTAAAAAGTTAATCAAGTGAAACTGTCACAGATAATCTTAGCTATAATACTGTATTTTTATAAAGTTGTTTCCTTTATGCGTTCATACTATTGAAAAAATACATATTGAAAAAATATTTTTTGTAGTAGTTTGCATTTATATTTTTTATTGAGTAATTTATTTTTTTATTTGTATTCTACTCAAGCTAAACGATAGGAAAACCTTCAATATAAGTAAAGCATATTTTTTGGTTTTTAATAATGTACACCAATTCGTTATAAAGATTAATCAAAATAGTGATTTGGCATTAAGCTTCGCCTTAAGATACAAAAATGGGCTATATATATTTAATTACAACATAAAATTAAATTTGAAACTTTACAACAGTCCCAACTGCTCCCAAACGTCTGGATGCAGTGCGACTTTGTCATCGCCAATAAGGAAGTTGAGTGAAAAATATTTTGACTTATAAAAAATATGTTCATGTAGATCAAAAAATATCGATTCTAAATAAATAAATATATTTCTATATTATTATTCTTAGAATTAGTCAAACCTTCTTGAAAAAGCATTAAATAGCAATAAACTGAATACGCTCCACGATTGGTCGAAAGAATTCTGACGTCACATGTATCGTGGCTTGTACGTACTGCAATGTATCACCGCAATGTCTATGGTGCATCTCTTTCTATTACATGAGAGATGGTCGGTTTAGATGAGAGAGGTGAATAGGCCAAACGTTTATTTGGGCCAAATCACAGCCGGTCGTGGAGTTAAAGCTTCCAAGTATATCAAATTAGTAATTGTGTTCATTTGTTCGTTACGATAAATATAATACATTATAATATAATACGATTATTATAATACGATAAATATAATACATCATATTTTTATAATATATTATTATAATACGATAAATATAATACATCATTGCGTATCTACACATTTGACATTTCGCCATAACCACTAGTTTTGTGCAGGTATATTTATTGATTTCACATGACATGATAATTATTCTCTACTCATTATTTATTTTTATTTTTATTTATTTTATATTATAGAAAAAAACAGTACATGATTTACAGAGATGAAACAATATACAGGAATAAGATACTTCATGTTGTGTACCTATGATATGTTTCCTTGGAATGTCTGCTAAGTGGTATGTTTATTCCTTAATTACCAGGTGACTTGTGTAGTTTATAGGTGTGTGTGTGACGTGTGTAATGTATGTGTGAGTGTTTGTGTGTGTGTGTGTGTCTGTATGTATGCGCATTGAATTCTTTAAATTGATGACATGATGCCACGTTTGAATTTGGGCAGTGAATCCGAAAAAATGTCAATGTTAGAGTTAAGACAAATATTATTTAGAATATGAAGAGCTCGGTTAATTGTCGAATTAGATGCTGCATTTGTTTTATAATTTAGCGTGTGGAATAGCACTGTATGTCGTGTACGTCTCAAAGGTATGTTAAAATTAATAAGGGACAGAAGTTCAGTACAGTCAATCTCATTGTTTAAAATTCTGTGTATAAAAATTGAGTCAGCCACTGCTCGTCTTCGCTGCAAAGTTTCAAATGTACACTCAAAATTATTGTTGAATCTGTGGGTAATATATTTTATAAATTTGTTTTGGATTCGTTCTATACTATCTATGTAAAGTTTATATTGCGGATTCCAAATAGGCGATGCATATTCCAGTGTACTTCTGACTAATGCGAAATATAACATTACAATTGTACGCGGATTATTGAATATTTTACTTACACGTAGCACGAAACCAAGCATTTTATATGACCTATTAACGATAGAGTCAATGTGCTTATTAAATATAAGTTTGCTATCAAGGTAAACGCCGAGGTCTTTACATTCCGTTTTAGAGATGACAGGTTCATTGTTGAGTGAATATGAGTACTTAATTACGAGTTTGTTTCTGGTGAATGTCATAGTGTGACATTTAGAAACGTTTATATCTAGACAGTTAACTTTACAATACTTGCAAAGCCTATCTAGGTCACTCTGTAACGCTTCGCAGTCAGAAAGAGAACGAATAACTTTGAATATTTTCATGTCATCGGCATAAAGTTCATATTTGGAATTTTGAAAACATGATCCAATGTCATTTATATAAATGTTGAACATTAGCGGACCTAGGTGGGACCCTTGAGGGACACCAGATTTTACCTCGATAGATTTTGAGAAGACACCGTTGATTAAGATTACTTGATTACGGTTACTAATGTAAGATTTGATCCATCTAAGTAGGTCACCGTGTATACCAAATAAGACAAGCTTTTTCAAAAGAATTGAGTGTATTACGCGATCGAAAGCCTTAGAGAAGTCTGTGTACATAGTATCAACCTGCTCTTTGTCATCCATCTTGCTATGCAAGAAGTTAATGAAAAGGGCCAGGTTGGATGTCATAGACCGACCTCTCATGAATCCGTGCTGATTCGGTGTAATTATTGTGGAAATAGCCGAGTATAATTGATCAAAGACAATTTTTTCTAGAACTTTACTTAAAATAGGAAGTTGGGAAATTGGACGGTAGTTTTTAACGTCATGCTTATCACCGGTTTTATAGATCGGTGTGAACACAGCTGATTTCCACTTGAGGGGAAACGTTCCTTCTGTCAATGATTTTTTATAGATGGCGCAAACCGGAAGACAGATGTACTTACTACAGTTGCGTATAAAAACTCCGGGTAGCCTATCAATTCCTGGTCCTTTTTTAATATCTATGTTTGAAAGGTATTTCAAGGTGATTTCTTCATTTATTTTAATTGAGGATATTAATGTGTTATTCAGAGGATCTTCCTTATTATTAACATTGAGTGTTGGAAATTCATTTCTAAAGACCGTTGAGAAGTAATCAGCGAACAAGTCTGTAACTTCTTTGCTATCGTGTGCCGTTGTCGAGTGATAGGTCATATGTTCTGGTATAGTGGGAGATTTTCTTTGCGTCTTAACATAATTCCATATTTTTTTAACATTATTTTGTATATCTGATTCCAATCGAGCAATGTAGGCGTTATGAGTATGACTAGAAATTTTCTTTTGTCTTTTGCGAAGTATTGAGAAAGATAGATAATCTAGAGGATTCTTGTACCGTTTCCAGGCACGAAAAAACTTTAATTTTTCTTTAGTTATGTTAATTAAAGCCGCCGAATACCATGTTGGGAATTTGGTTGATTTGATTACTTTCTTTGGAACCAGATCATCTATCAGGGCATCAATAATACCATAAAAATAATGTACTGCAGCATCTACGTCCTGTGCATTAACGACAGAGGACCAATCACTGTTTCTGAGAGCATCATTAACTACCTCGTAGTTAACTTTATTGAACATTTTGACTGTCTGGGGTTTTAGGGTGGTAGCAGGGAGAGGAATATTTAGTTCAACTATAATAGATTTATGATGTATATTATAATGTGGTGATGGCTTTTAAACATTTCATCTTTTGTTTACCATATAATAAGGCACTGCTGAAAACCAGCTGCATTCCCGGAGAAACCGCTTTATCAATAGGATCTATGTGAAAAAAATAGCTCCCATCTATTCTCAAATATTTATGTAGTTATTTTTTGTTATTATTATATAAAATGGATTTCTAAAGATACATATTCGTAAAGTGCTTTATAATAATATGTTGTTTATTGCATCGCTTAGAAGTTTTTATTATTATACATGTCACATTACATGTGATTACACTTCAGGCCTCCGCGCAGAAAAGTCTCACAGTGAACTGGGCTGTAAACCGTTATTTTACTTTTGGTCTTACTTTTCTGCGCGGCGGTCAACAAAAAATAGCGTCTTCAATACCGTGCGGTAACTTAAAATATTAATTTAACTATGAAATCTTAATCAATTTTCTCTTTTTTTATAACATCAATTCTAATAGACGGTTAACTTGGTAAAAAAAAATACTAGAATTCCTTATTGAAAATTTTTTTTTTTCCATACAAAATGTTTAAGCGACGTGGTTCTCACAGTTTGAATGACGTCACACCCACACGCGCCTCTTACCGCTCGGATTCCGCTCTTTTTGGCGGGCTTAGTAAAATTTAAACTTTTAGAATTAATTTAATTTTGAATACAGACTTTAAAAAAAAATACCAGTATTTAAGTTTAAATGCGAACATCGATAAAAAAAAAAATAAAAAAAAAAATGAACTCTACTTCCTTATTGTAAATGTTGCCTGAATATTAAATTTAAATAACAGCTTGGCGAAGATAAGTTTGTAATATTTTAAAAATCTCACCTGGTATATCTGGAAGATGAGCCTGGTAGCGTGTCCAATCTTTAAGACTATCGAGATCTTGTTGTTTCAGTTCGGGATTTTTCTTGAATTCTTCTTCAATTGTAATCGGAGTAATCGCCATATTATTGCTGCAAGAAAATTATTATTAATTTTTTATATAAAAATAATAACATAATAATATCCCCCCTGTTGATTTTGGCAGCAATTTTTGGACTCCCAAAATACCCTCGATTCTGTTTGATAGAATCCACTATCTTAACAAACGGATTATCTGAACAATCTTGCACAGCATCAGGCATTCTCTGTGCAAAGAGAAAATAATTAGTTTTTTTTTTAATGGGAAACCGCACAAAAGTCCCAAATGCTCGCAACTGTCTGGACATCCCCAATCGGGGTATGTTGTGAGGCTGAAGGCAGTGGGGAGTTGAGGAGATGGAGAAGAGAAAAGAAGGGAAATACCTGGCTATACAGAGACCTGGTCACTACACACGGCCAAAGCCATTTCAAGCAACGTTTTAATTTTGAATGGTGGTCTTACACCAGGGCGATACTAAGAGTATCTTCCACTCTGAACGTTATGCAAATATACCTATTATATATGTATTAATCAGTATATAATGAGTAAAATATGAAATAACACAAATTATTCAAATAAAATTTACTTGCGCACGCCGGAAATTGAACCTGCGACCTGAGACCGTCAAGTGAGTTATGCCATTAATGAGAATTAAGATTTTAAATTTAATGAATGTCGATAAACTAATTTTATTTATTTATTGAAGACAATAGTAGCGATTTCTAAACGAAAATCTGAAACAGAAAAATCAGAAAAGGATAAGGGCAGTGCCCCGGCAAGACAAGGGTCCTGGGTTCGAGTCCTAGATGTGACCGAATCCTTCAATAATTAAATATTACAATTTGAGGTTTTACTCAATAAAGTTATTCCAAAAAATAAATATTTAATTTATCTCTTTTAGAATGGATTAAATTAATAATAACTAATAACCTTCTTATTTCGTAGCTTCTCTTGTGAACAAATAAGAATCCGGTTGTACGTTGATGCTTGGTCGTTCAAAAATGTAAGTTAGCTCCGCGGCGGTAATAGAACTGAACGGGACGGTAAATAATAATGGTAATCAAAATGCATCACGAATAAAAGTGTTTTGATTAACGAGACTTCATATCTCATTAATTGCTAAAGTTAAACGATAACGTGATAAAATATTCTAATTATCAGTGTCACATTTCTTAATCACTTATCTTCATTAAAAAATATATCATTATATCCATGAAAGTGTTGCAAATAGGCGATATAACAATGATAATTATCATTACATGCATAAACGTTTTGCAAAGGGACATTGTATCGATGATAAGTATAATTATAATCACGAGGTACTTACAGTTTAAATTGAAACCCTTTTGTAAGTTCGATTGCGTCGTTATTCTAATGTTTTTATTAAATGCATAAACGTTTTGCACAGCGACAATGTATCGATGGTAAATATAATTATAATCACGAGGTACTTACAGTTTAAATTGAAACCCTTTTATAAGTTCGATTACGTCGTTATTAACTAATGTTTTATTAAATGCATAAACGTTTTGCACAGCGACAATGTATCGATAATAAATATACTTGTAATCATGAGGTACTTACTATTTAAATTGAAACCCTTTTATAAGTTCGATTGCGTCGTTATTAACCAACGTTTTTATTAAATGCATAAACTTTTTGCACAGCGACAATGTATCGATAGTAAGTATACTTGTAATCACGGGGTACTTACAGTTTAAATTGAAACCCTTTTATAAGTTCGATTACGTCGTTATTAACCAACGTTTTTATTAAATGCATAAACGTTTTGCACAGCGACAATGTATCGATAGTAAGTATACTTGTAATCATGAGGTACTTACTGTTTAAATTGAAACCCTTTTATAAGTTCGATTACGTCGTTATTAACTAATGTTTTATTATATGCATAAACATTTTGCAAAAGGACAATGTATCGATAATAAGCTTACTTGTAATCATGAGGTACTTACAGTTTAAATTCAACCCTTTTATAAGTTCGATTACGTCGTTATTAACTAACGTTTTTATTAAATGCATAAACGTTTTGCAAAAGGACAATTTATCGATAGTAATTTTACTTATAATCATGAGGTACTTACAGATTCTATTGATACCCTTTTATAAGTTCGATTACGTAGTTATTAACTAATGTTTTTATTATATGCATAAACGTTTTGCAAAAGGATAGTAAGTATACTTATAATCATGAAGTACTTACAGATTCAATTGATACCCTTTTATAAGTTTGATTACGTCGTTATTAACTAATGTTTTTGTTACATGCATAAACGTTTTGCAAAAGGACAATGTATCGATAATAAGTATACTTGTAATCATGAGGTACTTACAGTTTCAATTGATACCCTTTTACAAGTACGATTACGTCGTTATTAACTAACTATGTGACGTGTTGGTGGTTAGCCTTAGGAGATAGACATAAACTATTGCGGACTTTTCTGTAGGCTTTTTTACGATGTACAATTCCGTAGTATATTATTTTGATGTATCTCATAAGGTTTAGCCAGCGTTAACAATGTAGTGCCCGAAAATATATTTTTACAACTTGATTTTAAAACAGACTTTTCTCTACTTTCTATAAATACAATATGCATGTATTATATATGTAAACCTTCCGAAAAAAAATCTCTAAATAATAGTGAAAACCTATCAAAATCCGTTGCGTAGTTTAGAAGAACTAAGCGCACAAACGGACGCGGATAGCAACATTATTTAATACTATTTAGAGATGTTTTATTATACGCACAAACGTTTTACAAGGGGACAATGTATCAATAATAAGTACACTTATAATCATGAGGTACTTACGTAATGTTGTCAAAAACGGTAACCACATTTTTTCTTAATTTTTTACTCCAATCATAGAAATATATAAATTCGATATTTGGAAAACAAATTCGTTTGTTTGGGGAATTTTTATGAAAACTTTACCTTCACTTTAATCTCTTTCATATAATAAAAAATATTTTTTAAAGTTTTATTTATTCATTTATTGCATCTCACTATACATAAATTACGTTTTTTCTCATAAAAATTAACCTCACCAGGACTAAGGCTGTAAAGATGTTAACCATTTACATTTGAGTGAAGCAAACATAGAGTTATCACAATCATAAAGTTAAACCGTTTGTTACGATATTGGTGAATTATCAATTTTGACTATTTTTATATCCAGAATAAATATTTGAATCAAACTGGAAAAAGATATTTTATCTCTTTCGAATGTCAAATTTTTTTTCGCAAAGTAGAAAAAAAGAAAAAAAATACTTTCATCAAATATGGACGCCCGGTCATATATGACCCAAAAATGCTGGAGGGGTTAATAAGAATTACATGTTTTGTTTTAACCCTTCAAGTCATTATAAGTTCAAGTCGAAGTTATTTTACATGATTTTGGACTATCCAGTATTATATTGTAAATTTGATAAATTCTAAATCTACGTAACTAGCACACCACCAATCCTGATAATGATCAACCTCCGATAAGAAAGAGAACCAGAATAAGTAACTAAATAACTAATAGAATCAAAAAGCTAAATTATATGAAATTAGTTATCAAACATTCCAATTTTGATTGTCTGTGATGTACGTTATTCCCGCGCAAAATTGTTCACGTTGTGTTTAATTGTAGTTTTCATTTTCAAAATTGAAATTGATTGTCTATGATAATTAGGTCAGGTGATAAATTAGGTACCTTTAATATAACATTTTAATAGTAACTTAATATGGTACTTCGGAATCTAATTTTATTTCTTGCTAATGGTCATCATTTTGATTTCGTACAGCTCGTAGAACAATAAATAAAAGCACGAAAATAAATGTCTTATTATCATATTGTTTCCTAGTCAATCTACAATCCTTTGCAGTTTCAATTGAACACAATCTTTCACTAAATACAAAAAACGAAGGAAACAAAAACATTTCAGATACAAAATTAAAAGATAGATAAAAAACAGTAAAAACAAAAGGTAATATTACAACAAATGTTTAATCGTAATTAATAAAACATATATAAGTAATACACAATACCATTATAATTCACACATCATTATATATACAACCGTACATACCTCATTATACCATTATATATATAACCGTGCATACCTCTAACTAACTAACCATCACGCCGTTTCCCCGCAGGGGTAGGCAGAGAGGACGGACCGCCAAACAACTCGGTCTTGGCACACACTCCTTTCATACATCGTATCATACATACTCTTCTATTATTCTGACTCTTGACTATGGCCCGACTCAAGTATCTGATTCACTTGGTTGTGCCATGTCTTCCTCGGTCGTCCTCGACTTCTGCTACCATTCCTCATAATATTATATATACAACCGTAAATACATCATAATATTGTATATAACCTTACATACCTCATAATATTATTATATATACAACCGTACATACCTCATAATATTATAAACTCAACCGTACATACATCATAATATTATATATATACAACCGTACATACATCATAATATTATATATACAACCGTAAATACATCATAATATTGTATATAACCTTACATACCTCATAATATTATTATATATACAACCGTACATACCTCATAATATTATAAACTCAACCGTACATACATCATAATATTATATATATACAACCGTACATACATCATAATATTATATATATACAACCGTACATACCTCATAATATTATAAACTCAACCGTACATACATCATAATATTATATATATACAACCGTACATACATCAAAATATTATAAACTCAACCGTACATACATCATAATATTATATATATACAACCGTACATACATCATAATATTATAAACTCAACCGTACATACATCATAATATTATATATATACAACCGTACATACATCATAATATTATATATATACAACCGTACATACCTCATAATATTATAAACTCAACCGTACATACATCATAATATTATATATATACAACCGTACATACATCAAAATATTATAAACTCAACCGTACATACATCATAATATTATATATATACAACCGTACATACATCATAATATTATAAACTCAACCGTACATACATCATAATATTATATATATACAACCGTACATACATCATAATATTATAAACACAACCGTACATACATCATAATATTATATATATACAACCGTACATACATCATAATATTATAAACTCAACCGTACATACATCATAATATTATATATATACAACCGTACATACATCATAATATTATAAACACAACCGTACATACATCATAATATTATAAACTCAACCGTACATACATCATAATATTATATATATACAACCGTACATACATCATAATATTATAAACTCAACCGTACATACATCATAATATTATATATATATACAACCGTACATACATCATAATATTATAAACACAACCGTACATACATCATAATATTATATATATACAACCGTACATACATCATAATATTATAAACTCAACCGTACATACATTATAATATTATATATATACAACCGTACATACATCATAATATTATAAACTCAACCGTACATACATTATAATATTATATATATACAACCGTACATACATCATAATATTATAAACACAACCGTACATACATCATAATATTATATATATACAACCGTACATACATCATAATATTATAAACTCAACGTACATACATCATAATATTATATATATACAACCGTACATACATCATAATATTATAAACACAACCGTACATACATCATAATATTATAAACTCAACCGTACATACATCATAATATTATATATATACAACCGTACATACATCATAATATTATAAACTCAACCGTACATACATCATAATATTATATATATATACAACCGTACATACATCATAATATTATAAACACAACCGTACATACATCATAATATTATATATATACAACCGTACATACATCATAATATTATAAACTCAACCGTACATACATTATAATATTATATATATACAACCGTACATACATCATAATATTATAAACTCAACCGTACATACATTATAATATTATATATATACAACCGTACATACATCATAATATTATAAACACAACCTTACATACATCATAATATTATATATACACAACCGTACATACATCATAATATTATAAACACAACCTTACATACATCATAATATTATATATACACAACCGTACATACATCATAATATTATATATATACAACCGTACATACATCATAATATTATAAACACAACCGTACATACAACATAATATTATATATATACAACCGTACATACATCATAATATTATATATATACAACCGTACATACATCATAATATTATATATATACAACCGTACATACATCATAATATTATATATATACAACCGTACATACATCATAATATTATAAACACAACCGTACATACATCATAATATTATATATATATACAACCGTACATACATCATAATATTATATATATACAACCGTACATACATCATAATATTATAAACACAACCGTACATACATCATAATATTATATATATACAACCGTACATACATCATAATATTATATATATACAACCGTACATACATCATAAAATTATATATATACAACCGTACATACATCATAATATTATATATATACAACCGTACATACATCATAATATTATATATATACAACCGTACATACATCATAAAATTATAAACACAACCGTACATACATCATAATATTATAAACTCAACCGTACATACATCATAATATTATATATATACAACCGTACATACATCATAAAATTATAAACACAACCGTACATACATCATAATATTATAAACTCAACCGTACATACATCATAATATTATATATATTCAACCGTACATACATCATAATATTATATATATACAACCGTACATACATCATAATATTATAAACACAACCGTACATACATCATAATATTATATATATACAACCGTACATACATCATAATATTATATATATACAACCGTACATACATCATAATATTATATATATACAACCGTACATACATCATAAAATTATAAACACAACCGTACATACATCATAATATTATAAACTCAACCGTACATACATCATAATATTATATATATACAACCGTACATACATCATAAAATTATAAACACAACCGTACATACATCATAATATTATAAACTCAACCGTACATACATCATAATATTATATATATTCAACCGTACATACATCATAATATTATATATATACAACCGTACATACATCATAATATTATATATATACAACCGTACATACCTCATAATATTATAAACTCAACCGTACACACCTCATAATATCATTATAAATATATAATCGTACATACGAGTACCTCATAATATCATTATATATACAGGGTGTATCGGCACGTACCCGACAAACTTTAACCAGCTATTCCTTAGCATATTTGGAGTAAAAAATCTTATGTTCACTTTGCTGTCCGGTAACGTTTTTTTTAATAAAAAATTTATTATTCATATTTTCACCACATGTCACCACTGTTTTATCCTTTGTCAAAGTTTGAAAACCCATCTGGCAATATTTTATTCTAATTCCGTTGAATAATGCACGTGTGTACCTATATTGGCGCACTTTTACAATCACAACGAAATGGCACGGCACCATTCGTCTCATTTTTAACTATTATTATTTAGTGTGTGCGAAAGAGCGAAGACGCTTTTCGACATACTTGCTTATAACAGCTGTTGGACACGAAAAGCAATGCCAATGACAGTGATGTAGTGTGGAAATTTTTAATTTTTTTGTTTTTAATTGAAAAAAAAATGCTACCGGACAGCAAAGTGCACATAAGATGTTTTACTCCAAATGTGCTAAGGAATAGCTGGTTAAAGTTTGTCGGGTTAGTGCCGATACACCCTGTATACAACCGTCCTTATCTCATAATATCATATATAAAGTTTTGTTTTATTTTATATTATGTTATCTTTTTATTCAATTTTATTAAACTGTAAAATGTGGCCTCAGCACTTATAGAGCACCCAGTGAGACCCACATTATCAAATAATGTTTTAAAATATGTAAAATTAATGTATCAAATACAACAAAAAATATAATAGCTTTGTCGTTGTTTTATTTAATCAAAATATTCATTTTTTGTAAATTTTATAACTTTAATCACAACATGAGTGGTTTTGGTGAGCGAAACAGCTATCTTTCGTATTAATACAAATTATGAAAAATAGTATTTCTAACGGAATTTACTATTCTACGTTTCTTAAAAGAAATAAAAAAAATCTCAATAATGTTTTGGAGTTATTCAAAATACTTTAAAAAATTACGTTTATGTATTTTTTCTAATCTGGTGAGCACCAAAACTAGATGTAAAAACGACCATTTCCCTTGCGGTATTTTATTGTATATTGTGGACCGGTGCTTAACGGACCAATTGCGATGTTTTCCCGGAACACATTTCAATGAAATACCGATAGAACAAACCCAAAACATCTTGGGTTCCAATTACGGCAAATCCATCCATTAAAAAATTGAATCACAGAATTATTCCAACTGTATAACAAAATCCCGAAGGAAGTTACTGAGATTAAAAAGAGGAATTGAGAAAACACATTTTCATCAAATATTGATGTTTTTTTTTGACATATGTTTTGTACTTATTTAATTATTTTTGTACTGTTTTTAAAACTATTAGCACATACGACGGTGTGAGCTAACTTAAGATTAATAAATAAAATAAATTAAAAATTTACATATATTATTGATACTTACGAAAATACTTTTCACTCAAAATAACTTGTTTAATCGCTTATACTTATTTCTAATTTTGATTTTTTAAAGTAAAATATACATTAAACTATGTTCGGACCACTGTTCGGAATGACAATATGCACGGACTGCAGAAATCATTCAGATTGTTAAAATATTATTTCAACCAGTTCCAATTCAATCGGTTAGCTCCGAAAGAGATCAGATTAAAAAATGTATAAAAATTACTAAAGCTTATTTTTTGTGACTTATATTTTTAATAGGTTATTTCGAAAATGGTACCGGTGTGATAACAGTTGCAGGCCCAAAAAAACCAATGAAACTGATTTTCTGTTAAATATGATTTAAGATTTTCACGGCCAAAAGTATTTTTGTTATTTGTTTTTGGGGTGTTATGCCGTGTTGCGCTAACTCCTTCTTTAGCCAACGTTTCGGTATAAAATAACACATCTGCCCTGATGATGGACACTGCAATGCTGTCCGAAACGTTGGCTAAAGAAGGAGTTAGCGCAACACGGCATAACACCCCAAAAACAAATAACAAAAATGATTTTCTTTTTTTTAGATTTTTTTTAATGTTAATTAATCAAGGAAAAATATCTCGATTCGGGCACACGGATACGTCCATAACACGTCGAAAACATAACACTGCCGTTGATGCAAAAAAATCTCAAACTAATCAAGATTTATTTTTTTAACATTCTTATCATTTTGGAAGATATGTAAGATATGTGGCACCATTCATCTTTTAATGCTGTGTATGCTGTGCTAGATCATCTGTTCTGCCGTGTGGTATTTTAAACAAGTCATGTAGACGACTACATGACGTATGAAATGGACATCATGGTGTTCTGCTTGACAGTAAGCTATCATTTTAGGCGCATGTTGATATGATTAAAGAACGCACTTAGAATGTTAGGATTCTTGTTCTGTATCGGAAGATCATTAAATAATGTTCAAACATCGTTCAGTCATCTTGAATTTGCTTCTCCCATATGAAAGCCATTAATAACTAGAAGAAACTATACCAGAGAGATATAATATATCTCCATAAAATTATCGATGACTTTATTGATTGTTCGATTTTTGTCCGAGATTAATTTTTAGAACTAGAGATAAATCAATTTTTTGTCTTTATAAATTCTCTACTAATTTATTGTTTTGGTGTTTAATTCGTAGAACTCCATTTAATTTTTTAAAATAAATTTAAAATAAATCAAATTTAATAATGTTATAGTAATTATTAAGTTCTGCAAGTATTTCTGTTATTTTTACAGTTTTAAATGTGACAGCTGTTTCTGTTTTGAGGCCATTATCAAACTGTCAGTTATCAAACTGTCAGTTATCAAACTGTCAGTTTGATAATGGCCTCAAAAAACAGCTGTCACATTTAAAACTGTAAAAATAACGCAATAATTATTATAACATTATTAAATTTGGTTTATTTTAAATATATTTAAAAAAAAATAATAATTATAATAATAAAATAAAATAACAGACAAAATGCTTTTAATAATAATCTTTGCTTGTCTACTGTTCAGTCTATAAAGGACTTTGGTATCACTTTAGATAACAGGCTGTCTTTTTGTGATCACTTTAACAACGTGGTTAATAAATCTCTTAAGCTACTTGGCTTCATCAATAGAATCTCTGACTTCAATAATATTATCACCGTAAAAACTCTTTACTGTTTTTTGGTTCGCCCTAATCTAGAATATGCTTGCGTTATTTGGTCTCCATTCTATGATGTTCACATTAATCACATCGAATCCGTACAGCATCGCTTCTGGAAGTTGGGGCTAGAAAAGGCGATTACCAATACGATGAACTTGAAGTAATTTAAATTTTTCTTCTTTAAAAAAACGTTTCGATCTCATCTGATATGATCTAACAGTATGATTAACTCACCTACTTTGTTGTTACTCATACCTTTCAAAATCCCTTCCCGTAGACTCAGAAATAATGATTTGCTTTTCCTCAATCGTCACTCCACAAATTATGGATACCATTCACCAATGTCCAGAGTTTTCAACTCGAGTCAGGACCTTGAATTTTTTGATGTAAGCCAAAATGATTTTTGTTTTTGTCGCAATTTATATTTTATATTGATATATGGCTGTAACTGTGGCTATAGCTCCATCAAGACCTTGATCCTGTCTTGACTTGACATTGTATTGTTTTTGTGCCATATATTTGTCATAGCTTTTGTTATAGCTCCTTTTATCGTAACATTTCTGTTGTATTAACTTCGCGTTATATGCAGAGATGTGCAAAATGGGTACCCAAAACCATTTGAAATGCAAAATGGAAATGGGTCAAAACTTTTCCATTTTATTGCAAAATGCAAAATGGTTTTTAGAAAAGCATTTCAAATGCAAAATGCAAAATATCTATTTTCAAAATGCATTGAAAATGCAAAATGGTTTCTCAGGTTAAAAAATTAAAATAATTATAGATTTTTTTAAAAATTTTGTCATTTAATAATTGACATCAATGTAGAACAAACATATTACAGGATGGTAAATCCAAAAACACCACGACTACAGATTATGAAACCACAAAAAATTTGCGCGGGACTAATGTTGCCAACATAGAAACTGCTATCTAATATATAATATTACAGCGTCATGGCTCCATGTTCAGTATGTTTTGTAATGGTATCACTCAATTGCCAGGTCTCCTACCAGGGAGCAACTTGACAAATGTAAATTATCTCTCATAGCGAGGTTGAGGACCGACTGATATTTGGGGCTTATGAAAAAAAATGAGTTGAGATAGTAGGAAGAATGTTGCAAAAAAGCATTTAAAATGGAAAATGCATTGAGAAAAGCATTTAAAATGCAAAATGGTTTTTAGAAAAGCATTTAAAATGCAAAATGGAAAATACCCATTTTGCATTTTGCATTTCCATTTGAAATGGATTTATTTGAAATAAAGCACATCTTTGGTTATATGTAATGTTTTAATTGGACTTGGTCCGTTAGTAAAAATAAAAATATCAGAGAGTTTAACTTATTTAATAAGAATTTTAATGATATTGAAACATTTTCGTGTAATTCAAAAACATTTTAAAATATATCCCAGCTAACATTGAATAGTTTAAAAATTTTAATAACATACTGCAAGTTATCTTGTTCATTTGCATGCCATTCATTTTATAAATATTTGTTCAGTTTAGTTTTAGGTATATATTAGTGATTATTACTGTTAGCGTAGTGAGGATAATTTGTTTTTATTTATTGTAATTTATTTCTGTTCTTATATCTTATTTTATTTTATATTCACAATATGTAAATTATAATATTTGTAATTTTTTAAATTGCCCTTAGTTTTTTTGTTATAATTTGATATGTATGTGAAAATCTGTCATTAGATTTTATTTGGGCTGTTTTTGAGTTTATTACGTAATATACAGGGTGTATCGGCACGTACCCGACAAACTTTTACCAGCTATTCCTTAGCACATTTGCAGTAAAAAATGTTATGGGCACTTTGCTGTCCGGTAACATTTTTTTTAATAAAAAATTTATTGTCATATTTTCACAACATGTCACCAATGTTTTATCCTTTGTCAAAGTTTGAAAACCCATCTGGCAATATTTTGTTCGAGTTTCGTTGAATAATGTACGTACGTACCTACGTTGGCGCGCTTTTACAATCACAACGAAATGGCACGGCACCATTCGTCTCATTTTTAGCTATTATTATTTAGTGTGTACGAAAGAGCGAGGACACTTTTTGACACAGTTGCTAATAACAGCTGTTGAACACGGGAAACAATGCAAATGACAGTGACGGAGTGTGGATTTTTTATTTATTTTTTTTTAAATGGAAAAAAAATGTTACCGGACAGCAAAGCGCCCATAACATTTTTTACGCCAAATGTGCTGAGGAATAGCTGGTTAAAGTTTGTCGGGTACTTGCCGATACACCCTGTATATTAAAAAAAATTCTTCCTAAATAAGTAAAAAAAATATGTTTTATTGTTTTTGTGCATTTTCGAAGTTGCCTGTGTTCAGAACAAATAATTCCAAGGAATGTGATAAAAATGTTTAACATCAACAAATGTTAGATAATTGCATCTTCTGTTGTTCGGATCGAAGATCACCTCAATGTTGATTTTCGGTCATTTGAACCGTCTCCATTACACGTCGATTTTCGACACGCGAAGCTTAATGCTAAATCACTATTTTGATTCATCTTTATAACCAAATGTACATTATGAATACCAAAAATATGCTTTAGATAAATTGAAGGTTTTCCTATCGTTTCGCTTGAGTAGAATACAAATAAAATAATAAATTACTCAATAAAAAATGTAAGCTACTTAAAAAAATATTTATTTAATAAAATTATGAACGCGTGAAGGAAAAAACTTTAAAAAATACTGTATTATAGCTAAGATTATCTGTGACAGTTTCACTGAAACAGATTAACTTTTTTGCTTTCTCATAAAATTATTTACAAAATAAATAAAAACAAGTTTTGGGCTTGAAATCGAACGTTTCTAGACTCCGTTTGTCAAGCAATTTTAATGCTTATTACCTACAATGTTTTTATACCAACATTTTTTTTATGTACTCCCGTCATTTCTACACTAATCTATTGATTGAAACAGATATAAATATAAGTATTCTAATCAAAACAAATAATCTTTTCCTTATTACCGATTTTTATCAAGGCCACTTCTATAAATGTTAGTATTGTTGAAAGTATGGGAAACACGTTTTTGAAACAAGTTTTAATGTGTTTAAATTAGGTAGCATGCATAAATATTTAATATACAGATATAAAAATGATTTTGATCATATTTGATGCTGTGATGGGAATTTAATGGTGGACCGTAATGATCCGCAGTATCACAGGAAATGGTAAAGAATTATGGTAAATATAATATTATATTTTACTTAAATCAAAGGCTGTTCAAACCATTGATCTATTAAGCAGGCTAGGCCGTGCATATGAGTATTTAATGGGCTTCGCCCACAGACCTATGAATATATAGACTAGAAATTAAAGATGAGGGGTAAAATCAACTGTTGAAGAACGAAGGGGGTAAAGCTGACTGTGATTCGTCAATAAATCGATCTGACAGTATATAGGCATCTCGCATTATAATAATACCATTTAGTTCTTAAAAGTAAAATCTGCTTTTGAATGAATAGACATTTTTACATGGGAGCGCAAATTACTCGCCACGTTATGAACAAATTTGTGAAGTCCAAATTCGGCAAAAAAATTCGGTTCTATTTTCAGAGTCGAATATTTCGTTTAAGTATTTAGTTAAGACACTTTTATAAATGTTCATAATTTACTTCCCAGCAACCAACCAGCTTTGTGTTTCGCGTCCAGACGTATCTCGATGTGATAGTATATGTTTCTACAACTGATCCATATTATACGATGTGAATATGCTTGAAATAAAATAAAATAATGCTTATATATGGAATGTAATACGACAATTGGGCTTATTCTCTTTTTCACATCTATTTTTACAAGTTTTCATACCACAAGCAACCATTTTGCCGTGTTATTTCGTAAAATGAACCGATGATGCCTCGACCATAGTTCGCACAAGAATGATGACGTCACGTTTTCAAATTTCACTTGAGGTCATACGCGAGCACAGCCGGCTCCAATGGAACCGGTATGGGGAGTGGGGATAATACGCTTTTAATCACTTAGGGCAGGTCTACTAATATTCATATGTCTAAGGCTTCGCCCGATTTAGTAAACTTCCCTGATAGTAGAATTCTGCGCCTCTCTGCGTACCTACAACAGCAATTATTAGAATGTGTGCAAAAAATTACTTATCACGTGTTAACTAGTTTCTTTTAAGTTATATATTCCCATTAAGGCGATGCACTACGTCGTGTAATATTTTAAATTGAGCCACTATCAATAACAACCCTTACGTAGATGGCGATAAGGTTTAAATTCCCGCTTAACACCATCTGCCTGTTTTGATTTATGCAATAAAAACATGGCCAAAAAGTGCCTTTTATTCACAGACATAGGAATTAATAGACGAGAAGATAATGGCGAGGGGTAAAATCAACTGTTGAAGAACGAAGGGAGTGAAGCTGACTGTGATTCGTCAATAAATCAATCTGACAGTAAATAGGCATCTCGCATTATAATATCACCATTTACTTCTTAAAAGTAAAATCTGCTTTTGAATGAATAGACATTTTTACATGGGAGCGCAAATTACTCGCCACGTTATGAACAAATTTGCGAAGTCCAAATTCGGCAAAAAAATTCGGTTCTATTTTCAGAGTCGAATATTTCGTTTAAGTATTTAGTTAAGACACTTTTATAAATGTTCATAATTTACTTCCCAGCAACCAACCAGCTTTGTGTTTCGCGTCCAGACGTTTCTCGATGTGATAGTAACAACTGATTCATATTATACGATGTGAATATGCTTAAAATAAAGTAAAATAATGCTTATATATGGAATGTAATACGACAATTGGGTTTATTCTCTTTTTCACATCTATTTTTACAAGTTTTCATAGTACAAGTCAACATTTTGCCGTGTTATTTCGTAAAATGAACCGATGATGCCTCGACCATAGTTCGCACAAGAATGATGACGTCACGTTTTCAAATTTCACTTGAGGCCATACGCGAGCACAGCCGGCTCCAATGGAACCGGTATGGGGAGTGGGGAGTAATACGCTTTTAATCACTTAGGGCAGGTCTACTAATATTCATATGTCTATGCTTTTATTTTATTTTTTGGATGTTCAGGCATAATTTTTTTTTTTCCGATCGTTTTATAAATAACTTAATTTGCCACATTATACAATAAAATCATAACTGACAATGGGTTCGTAAGTAGGAGATTTTGAACTTTAAAGCAGTTTTCATAGGCCTTTACATTTTTTTTCTGGGCTTATAAAAAGACTTATCTAAAAAATACTCGATTATTTCAAAGGCCACGATGTATTTAATTAAAGCATCTAAAACATTTCTAGGCGACCAAATTTTCAAACCAAAAACACATGATTTTGCATTACTACGTATGGCATCGCCTTCACCGAGAAATCTATTGGAAGTCAGAACTCAAGAAAGTAAAGAACGCCGCCGAAATTGTGTATTTAATTATACATTAATCCCCTACAGCAATTTTTAACCAAATCGCTCTGAGAACTCTAAAACTTCAAGATTACCATTTACATAATATTATATAAAATATAATTTTATATACATTTTTTTGTTCGTGGGCTCTGTTCAAATTTTTGAATTTTATAAAAGCCAAATGGAACCGATTCTCTAAATAACCGGTTTCTTGGAATAATAACATCCAGCGATCACCGCAAAGTCACCGGGACAAAAAAAAACGTGACAGGAATATCGTCGTACACGGAGTTGGGTTCAAAAGTTAGGTTTTTGCTTTTCAATTTGTATTTATTTGAATTTTGAAAATATTTGGTACTTGTATAATACTTACAGCATTCCCATCCGACGCCTGTGCTGTAAAGATTTCAATTCAAGATAGGAGAATCATTTGAATATACCGCCAGTTTCTGCAAAGAATCGGGTTTTATTTCGTGTATTTTGGGGGCCCAGGGCTGGCGTAATTGTAGCAGTCCACTTCGGACGTCGACCTTCCAAGGTGGCAAGGAGCCAAGAATACATAATACGGTGCCAGGCGCTGTTTGGGTCAGAGCCGACCCTCTCCAGACAAGAGGTGGCTGCCAAGTTAAATTGATAAAAAAAAATGGCAGTCAAATAACAAAAAAATGGCTCAAGTATATTAAGCTGTACATATTTTTATTTTCCTTCTGAAATAATAATTAATTCTTATTATCATTGTTACCTTCAGTTTTGAAAGAAACAAAATTCATTATTAAACATATTTGTTTATTAATATAATTCCTATATCTACTATAAAATACAGAGTTCCATAAAATGTCTAGTTAAATATAGACTTACAAAAGGCGATGTTGGAAACATTTTTATTTATACTTTTTACATGCTTCTAGAATTAATTGTATAAAATATATGACGCTACTAAACCAAAATATGAATTGATACGTTTATTATTTTCTATAAAATTTTTTTATCGAGACTGCTCGTCCCAATAAAAATAAATAATAATATGTATGTACAAGTGAACATTCAACATCTAGTATCTAGACCTCTACTAGTGAACATTCAACATCTAGTGTCTAGACCTCTACTAGTGAACATTCAACATCTAGTGTCTAGACCGCTATTTTTTTAATTCTGGATTACAAACCTTATTTTATATGCGCTTATTATAAACCATCGTTGATTCGGCCACGTGTTATAAAAATAATTATAAATGCATACAGCAGATTATTTATTGCAAAAATTGAATTAAATTGTGTAGTTATTTGATATAACATGTAAAAAAATCATTTAAACCTGTTAATTTAAAGATGTTTGTAAAATTGTCGTAAACATTCAGTTCCCGTCATAATTACGATACCAAACAAATATATTATTAAAAAGTTACATAGATCAAACATCACGTCGGAAGAAATATATTATTTATTAAAAAAATTATACAGGGTGTATCGGCAAGTACCCGACAAACTTTAACCAGCTATTTCTCAGCACATTTGGAGTAAAAAATGTTATGGGCGCTTTGCAGTCCGGTAACATTTTTTTTCCATTAAAAACAAAAAATAAATAAACAAATCCGCACTCCGTCACTGTCATTTGCATTGTTTCTCGTGTTCAACAGATGTTATTAGCAAGTGTGTCAAAAAGTGTCCTCGCTCTTTCGTACACACTAAATAATAATAGTTAAAAATGAGACGAATGGTGCCGTGCCTTTTCGTTGTGATTGTAAAAGCGCGCCAACGTAGGTACGTACGTACATTATTCAACGAAACTCGAACAAAATATTGGCAGATGGGTTTTCAAACTTTGACAAAGGATAAAACATTGGTGACATGTGGTGAAAATATGAATAATAATTTTTTTATTAAAAAAAAATGTTACCGGACACCAAAGTGCCCATAACATTTTTTACTCCAAATGTGCTAGTTAAAGTTTGTCGGGTACGTGCCGATACATCCTGTATTGTTAGAATTTGGGCTATTCATTTTTTGCAATGTCTGAATGTTTGAATCTACGACGCGCGTGGTCTAATGCTGCGTATAAACAGGGGGAAAAAACCCGCGAGCCAAATCACGAATTATGGGAAAGGAACGAAGCAACCGCAAATGGCGCGAAACGCCGCGCCGCTCGTGGTTCAACTTTTGGCTTTTTTCTCATTTTTATAATCAGCCTTACAGGCTGTAACCACGAAAAAGGTGCGCCAATATTTAGTGTTAGATGCCGATTCGACGAAGATTGGTTTTCTAGGGTGAACCACTTAGCATTTCACAAACATTATTCCATAACCAATCAATCAGCATCAGTGTCTTTATGCAGATCATAAACAACAAGTTTCTTGAACAAGTGATTTCCGGAAACCCGTGTAAACTGACAAATGAAAAGGGTCACAAGTCATAAGCAGTAGAGATGGCAATCTCATTCTTGTAGACATTATTAGCATCATTATTAACTCTGTACCTCTTCAATCTTTGAATCTTCAAGTTCTTCGCTGCGACGTATTTGCCTCAATGGTACGACATTTTCTTTACAATTATTATCTCCGTCTATGCACCGCGACGATCTAAATGCAAAAGTCAGAAGGAAACCCCCAAAAAGACAAGCAAATATAGACAAAGTTGTTGCAATAATCATGCTTACTAGAATTGCCTTCTTGTTAAATATGAAGGTAATAGGAGTGGTAGTTTCTTCATTAGAAAAATTTCTGAACGATTTGAAAGACTTTTTGCTGGGTCTTCTCGTTCTGGGTTGTTGTTGCTGACGGGCTCTGGGCTTGGTTCTTGGGCCCAGAAGTTTGATGTAGTCGAGGGCATGGCAGTTGATATTATTTTCTTTCTGACATCGATAGTCCAATCGCATGGCACACTTGAGAACAATCTGCAACTAAAAACATCTTTATTAAAACACATCAATCACTTCTGCCGGCCCTGTGTAGGCGCAATTGCAGCAGCATAAATAAACCATCAACGCGCAGAATTCACGAATGCAAGAACACGGAAAAGAAAAAACAACACTTGATTTCAACTTAAATATCAAATGGAGACAACTATTTAAGTCGGGGGTTAAGAGGAAGCTGCATGCCAAAAATGTGTATATTCTTGGTATACTTTATATTGAAGGTAATAGGCATTAAAATCGCTTGACAAACGGAGTCTAGAAACGTACGATTTCAATCAAAAAAAATAATTTTATAAGAAAGCAAAAAAGTTAATCGAGTGAAACTGTCACAAATAATCTTAGCTATTATATTGTATTTTTTTAAGTTGTTTCCTTTATGCGTTCATACATTTTAGGGAAAAAAAATTTTTTAGTAGTTTACATTTATATTTTTTATTGAGTAACTTATTATTTTATTTGTATTCTACTCAAGCGAAACTATAGGAAACCTTCAATTTATCTAAAGCTTATTTTTTTTATTCATAATGTGCACCAATTCGTTATAAAGATAAATCAAAATAGTGATTTAGCATTAAACGTCGCCTTAAGTAAACACACACAAAATAGCTTTTTGGGTTGTTCGTTTGGGTTATTTTTGGCGTATTTTGTAACCTTCAAACATAACTTTATTTAACTTGAATGCATCTTTTACCATCTGCCACGACATAAATAGTTATTTCATGTAGTAATTAATTTGAAACAAAGAACTGTTCATATTTTTTTGCGTATTTATTAAGGCGATGCACTACGTCGTGTAATATTTTGAATCGAGCCGCCATCAATAACACTCCTTACGTAGATGGCGATAAGGCTTAAATTCCCACTTAACACTATCCAGCTGTTTTGATTTAGGCAAGAAAAAAACATGTCCAAAAAGCCTTTTATTTTATTTTGTGGATGTTCAGGCATAAATATTTAAATGTTTTCCCATCATTTTATAAATAACTTAATTTGCCGCATTATACAATAAAACCATTACCGAAGATGGGTTCGTAAGTAGGAAATTTTTAACATTAAAGCAGTTTTCATAGGCCTTATAAATTATTTTTTTCTAGGCTTATAAAAAGACTTATGTAAAAAATACTCGATTATTTCAAAGGCCAAGATGTATTATACTCGCGGTATTTATTTAAAGCATCTGAAACATTTCTAGGCGACCAAATTTTCAAACCAAAAACACATGATTTTGCATTACTACGTAGTGCATCTCCTTAAGTATTGCGAATTCGACAAGCTTATCACATATTTTGTAAATTTCTATCACTTTTATTTCGTTAGTGGTTCATGTTACTAATAAATTAAAAAAGAAAGAAATTAAAATAAATCCTTACTTTTTTGGTGTTTTCTGGAATCTGATATTCATAAACAAGATGTTTTTTTATCCGAACGATGTTATTCCTTAATTTCATTTCACTGGTCGTTACAGAGATTCTATGGTGAAAAAGACATCGTTTGTGTCCTCCTAAATGTGTTCCTGTTAACAGTAGCATCCTTGCCCTCATAACTGTGGTAGATTCATCGGTATCAATAGACATGCAAGTGTTATTTTTAAACAACAGGGAGTCTACCAAGACCCTGTGGGACTCCGTGCCAAAGTTCATCCTTTCAAAGCCGTTGTAAAGCGGTTTGCATGTAGCACTAGTCATAGATTTTATGGTGTCGTTGTCGCAGGCTGTCATTTTTCTTTTCACCTCCAATCCCGAAAAACTGTCAACTTCTTTCATAGATGTAGTGATCACCAACCATACAAATGTTAAGTTGACAATGAACATAGTAAAACCATGATCAAAAATGTTAATTATCGCCAATCGTAAATATTATTGTGACTTTTGCTTAATGCTGTCTGTCAGTTGTGGAACAAACATACGAACACATTAAATGTGAATTTTCTTTATTTAAAAATGTGTGGGTAGGTACTAAATATCTATGAACATTTTAAACAGACAATAATTAATTGCAGTAGGTACCTACTGTAAGAACGTGTTTTGTTAAAAAATACATCCTGATCTACACGTTTATCTTTTCAGTCGGTGGTGTCGTCTATGGTGTCGTCACTACCAGGGTAGAATTGTGAATGCAAATAATTATTATCTGAATTGTATAATTCAATTTAGAGATTTAACAATAATAATTACAATTAAATTAATTTAATGACGGCCTCCATGGTCGAGGGGTAAGGCTCTCGACTAGCAAGCTGAAGATCGCTGCTTTAAATCCCGGCGTGCGCAAGTAAATTTTATTTTATAAATTTGTGTTATTTCACAATTTATTCATTCAAAATAATATATAGTACACTTGCGGCACGTTTCCGAGAGGACAATAAATACTCTCAGTATCGCCCTGTTGTAAGACCACCATTGAGAATTGAAACTTTTCTTGAAATGGCTTTATTTATTTAATAATTAATTAACGGACTTACGTCCAATATATTACAAACCGAAACGAGATCTGTGACAATGTACAATGCAAGAGTAAAGGATGGTATATAAAAGCAGAGACAAACAGGGAAAACATAAGAAAATAGAAATGAAATAGAAGTCTCAAGTCAAGTCAAGATCTCGCTAAAACTATAGTGATACAAAATTTCCTCAATTGAATAGTGAGCGACAAAAAACATTCTGACTTATACCAAAAAAATCAAGGTGAGTTGACCATTCTACATATTCTGGACAATGGTGAATTATATGTGGTTTTAGTCGTGTTTGATGTCTAGATCTAAATAGTCAGGTACTCGCCCACTTTTCTATATCTCTCATCTCCTTCCCATCCCCACTACCGTCAGCCTCACAACATATCCCAATCGGGGATGGCATTGTCTCACTGACTTTCAACTCTTTCCAGCGAGATAGTCAAAGTAGAAACTATCATTATGAAAAAATTTGCCCATATAAAAAAAAAGTTGAAAATGTTTCTTTGTAATACGCACACCACTTCCAAAAAGTTCCAGACATATTTTGTTTTAATTTAACATATATAAAGTGGGTACAGGATATAATATGAGTACATAAAAAATATATTTACATTACAAAATATATTCATGTTCGCTATCTCACTAATGAAGAAACTGGTTCTTGTGTTTGGTGAGAGAGTTACACTAATTATAAGAAAAATAGAATCATTATGCTATGAGTAAGTATACACGGTGTCCGGAAACTCGTAGTACAAGCGGGAAACTGGAGAATCTACACCACATGGGGAACCCAAAAAAACATAAAGTTTTTTGATTTGAGCATTTTCAAAAAAAAAAAAAAAACCAAAAAAAAATATTTTTCGGCTATTTTAGGGTTAAAGTTTTTTCTGGTGTTTAGGGTTGAATAACAGATGTTTTAACCCTGCAGAGCAGAAATATTTTATGATTACACCGGGTTAAATGAAGGGTGATTTCAAAATAATGCTTCAAATCCGAGTTTCTTCATTTGTTTTACTTTCAAATAGTTTTAATTAGTTGGGTACTTTGATCTTCAGTAATAATTTATAAGAATTTGATTAAAAAAAAAATAAATAAATAAAAAAAAAATCAACTTCAAACTCGATTTACTCGATAACGAAAGCTCAAATAAAAAAAAATATACTACAAAATCGACTCCAAATGTGATGTAGATTCACCAGATTCCCGCTTGTACTACGAGTTTCCGGACACCCTGTATATATGATAGGAACAATATACAGGGTGTCCGGAAACTCGTAGTACAAGCGGGAAACTGGTGAATCTACATCACATTTGGAGTCGATTTTGTAGTATATATTTTTTTGATTTGAGCTTTCGCTATCGAGTAAATCGAGTTAGAAGTTGATTTTTTTTTTTTTAATCAAATTCTTATAAATTATTACTGAAGATCAAAGTACCCAACTAATTAAAACTATTTGAAAATAAAACAAATGAATAAACTCGGATTTGAAGCATTATTTCGAAATCACCCTTCAATTAATCCGGTGTAATCATAAAATATTTCTGCTCTGCAGGGTTAAAACATCTGTTGTTCAACCCTTAACACCAGAAAAAACTTTAACCCTAAAATAGCCGAAAAATATATTTTTTTGGTTTTTTTTTTTTGTGAAAATGCTCAAATCAAAAAACTTTATGTTAATTTGGGTTCCCCACGTGGTGTAGATTCTCCAGTTTCCCGCTTGTACTACGAGTTTCCGGACACCTTGTATAAAGAGACAAAATCTAAAAACAGTGGAGATGAGTATAGACTGATAATAAATATCAATGAAGGGAAAAACAGGCAATTATTTAGTTAATTATTTCTAAAAGAGTAACTTCAGTTTTAGTTTAAGTATTAATTTCTTTATTTCAATCGGAAGGTTGTTGAAATACTTTATTTCTAAATATTTATAGTTATTTTGCATTTGTTTGGTATTACATTTTGGAATTTGGATATTGTATTGATATCTTTTAGATAAGTGGGTTTCAAATTTTTTGATTATATTATCTTTATAAATTTGGATAATTGCATTTTTCTTGAATATATCTTCTACTCGGGGCACCCCGAAATCTGTGAATAGTGTTTCTGTTGGATACGTGGAGGGTTTCTTGAGGATTACTTTGAGGATTAGCTTCTGGACCACTTTGATCGGGTTAGAATCTTATTGTATGACCTAATTCCGTATTGAATTAACAACTGGATTAGTGCGTAGTATACTCTTTTTAGGTTATTTCTTTTTAAAATATTTCTTAATCTTATGAATATGTATACACACTTTCTGATACGCTTAACCAATTCACAGATATGTCTTTTCCACTTCATATGTTGTTCTATTATCACTCCGAGATATTTAATTTCTGATACTTAGTTTAATATTGAACAGCCTTGGATACATATGTTTTTATTACATTTGTTATTGTGAATAATTACACTGGTCCACACATTTTTTGTCCCTTAACCGAAAATAGCCAAATCTGACAGGAAATTTCACGCTGATTTCAGATATGTGATTAGTTTTTTTCTATCACGTCAGGTTTTTATGGGTTTTAAGTTTTACTAAAATGTGTATTAATTCATATTTATTCGTGAGTTATCATTGATTTTTTGATTTTTTGACCATCCATTCCTTTTGGTCATGCTGCAAACATGAAAGATAACTATGACAACAAGCTGCTGTTAACAAAAAATAAATATGTAAAATACGAATGGAAAATATGTGGTGATCTAAAAGTAATAGGGCTCCTACTAGGACTGCAAGCGGGATATACAAAGTATTGTTGTTTTCTGTGCAAGTGGGACAGCAGAGACAGGAAAAACCATTATGCCAAGAAAGACTGGCCTACTAGAAAGCACCTTAAACCTGGCACGAAGAATATTCAACATGCTCCCTTAGTAAAATCTAAAGATATCTTACTTACACCCTTACACGTTAAATTGGGTTTGATGAAAATTTTTGTAAAAGGCTTGTCTAAGGATGTAAATGGCATGATTAACATTTCCTAAGTTCAGCGAGGCAAAAATTAAAGAAGGAATATTCGTGGGACCACAAATAAGGGAGGTCTTGACTGATCCGAATTTTATAACAGTGTTGAGACCAGTCGAGCTAGCCGCTTGGTCAGCCTTCAAGAATGTTGCCGAAAACTTTCTTGGAAGTCATAAAAGTGAAGACTATATCAGCATTGTGTCTGAAATGCTCATGGCCTATAAAAATATGGGATGTAACACGTCACTAAAAATACACTTCCTTCACTCTTATTTGAATTTTTTCCCCGAAAATATGGGAGATGTCAGTGACGAGCACGGCGAACGATTTCACCAGGACATCCCGGCTATGGAAAAGCGATACCAAGGAAAGTGGAGTCCATCTATGCTAGCAGACTATTGCTGAACCCTGCAGAGAGACTCTAAAGATACTCACAAGCGCAAATCAGGAGCAAAAAAAATAAATTGAATTAGTTTTGAAATTTTGTTAAGTACCCCTCATACTATAGAAGAATTATGTAAAAAAACTTTGTTAAATAATAAAAAAACCTGACCTATCAAAAAATTTTTTGGATTCATTTCGTGTTTATGGATACTAAATACATATAAAAAAATTGGCTATGCTTAAGGGACTGCAATTAAAAAAATAAATGTCGACCAGTGTTATTTTAATGTTAGGGACTGTTTGTAGTTTGTTAATTGAGAAATGTATATAGTAGGTCTTGTTAGTGTTCAATGAGAGAAGATTTGTATCAAACCATTGTTTCAATGTGTTCATGCTATTATTTGCTTGTTCGTTAACTATATTCCAGTCGATCCCATTCACTATGATAGCTGTGTCGTTGGCATAGGATATTATATTTGCCTTCATCAGATATACATAGTTACATAAATGGCATCTTAATAAAATAACTGCAAATAAATAACTCTTATAAACGGACGACATTATTTAATGCTGTGTAAGAAGCAACCGCACGCAACAATAACAATACAGAATACAACAAACAAATTTGAACCATGTTTTCCATTTCATAAATTATGTACATTGTTTTCTAGTGGTTAAATAAATTTTAAAATTGTGATAAATGGATCATTTGGTTTGGATCCCAATCAGTCTATGTCCAGTTTCTTGAACGATCCTTCGACCCCGAAAAGGTCCCCTTCGTTCTTGGCCTTTCCTGGTCTCAAAGACTCTGTGACTCGCAGCTTCTCTTCAAGGAGGTAATAGTCCCCGTTGGCGTTGACTTTGGACACGGTTTCATCTGAAAAATTACAAAAAGATAGCGTAAATAAAAGAGTTATTGAATACAGTTTGACAAATAATGGTCACACATGGAAGGATGGAATTATTTATTTATTAAGTTAAAAGAAATTTTACATTTCACTTTCTTAACTTAAATTAAAGTACATACAACATTAAATAAGTAGTTTTCTAATTTTGTTCTGATAACTTAAGAGTGAAAAGTTTTTTTTAAATACATTTATACTCTCCGTTTTAAGGTTATCTGGAAGGAGATTGTATATTTGTACACCCTCGTGGCCAATGCCTATTTTTCCACTTTCACTCCTTATAGTATTTGTGTACAATTTGTTATGTTGCTTAGTATAATGTTCGTGTACTTGTGACGTTTGTTTAAATGTTGTGTTTGTGTGTATAAGTCCATTTTGGATTTTGTAGATTAGGAGGCATATGTTGTATTCGTACAATTTTCTTATTTTCAAGAGTTTCATTTCCTGTTATAGCTTTTTGTGGGAGTGTCCGGGTTATAATTGAAGAGTTTTTTTAATAACTTTGTTCTGTATTGTTTGTAAATCATTTAGGTATGTAATGTATTTGTTTCCCCATATTTCTATTAAATAATTTAGATGGGACTGGATTAAACTAAAGTATAATCCCCTCTTTACCTCTGTTGGTAGGAGATGGGCAATTCTACCAAATACACCAATTAGTGGGATGATTTTTGCTTTTAATTTTTCTACGTGTTGTTTAAATGTCAGATGTTTATCAATATGTGAGCCAAGGTATTTTTCGCTGTCTAGAATAAGATTAGCAGAAGTATGGAAGAACGATGTTGACAACACGCGTTGTGTGCACTTACACGTTATGTAATTATACTTGTATACCTGTATATTCATTATTGTTTTTACCATTTTAAAGAAATAAATAAATTAATAAAAAATTTCATTTATTTTATGGACGGACGCTACCGAAAATAAATATCTTTCTTTTGGCCTTATGGGGGGAGGGTAAGAGTAACACCGACCCAGGACCCATTCATTTGATAAGCAACACATCTGCCATAAGTAATCCCAAGTGGTTCGCTACGTTTGATGACTTAGCAGGTATACGCGGGTTGAGGTTTGTCCAGGTCTTGGTTACGGATGCATACGTGGCGGGCCGGATTGGGGGAAGCGGGTTGGGGAAGACCCTGTGACCTCTCCAGCTGGAATATCTCGACCCATCGCCTTGCACTGCAGTGGGCGGTATAGATTCATGCGTTTGTCACTCCTGGACACATTGATACATTTTCCTTCCCAGAACCTCCTCTCATCATCAAGACCCCACACCGCATCCCCAAATATGACATAGACCCCGAGGGAAATTATTTAATTATTTTTTGGAGCGAATGTAATTTTTTTTAGTGCCAATAATTATTAAAATAATGCGCTCACTTGCAATATCCTTTATGTTCGGTCCATCTCCTTCAATTTCCTTGGGCAGGCAGGATTTTCCCAGCTTCTCGAAGAGCGCGTCATTTCCCTGGCTGTGCACCATGAACATGGCATTCAGCTCCGGCTTCATGAAGGGCTTCATCAACGCCAGGATAGTGTTCACGAATGGTACAGGCCGCACGAAGTGGAGACCCTTAAGGCGTACTGGCATGGCGTCCTTGAAGTGGAAAGATATATATATGAAGTTGAAATTAAAAGTGATGTTGGAAAGATGAAATTGAAGCTAAGAGAGATTGTTGGTGCAGGGCTATTGTATGGATTAGTTCGACTTTGGTTTTTTGAGCAGATTCATTTAAGAGACATGAAAATATACCTGTAGATAGGTGAGGAATTTCTTCATGGTCAAAAGCCCGAGTCTTGCTACGTGACCAAACATAACTCCGTCCATGTCGAAGATGATTACGAACCCTTCTGCTGTTCCCTGGAACCATAAAAAAAATTGAATAACATTGATACGGATACATAATATGTGTGTTAACAGCATCCAAAATAGTCCCAAAACAGTCCCAATCCAGCCCCAGATGTCTAATGAACTCACGAGAGGAGAACACACACCAAATGACAGATCTGGTGAAAACTAAACGGACAGGACTACTACTGAGGTCTTACGAAATATATAAGAATATGCAGCAACTCTACTAATCATCAAAAATAATAAAAATCAGGTTATTCAATTAATATTTCAGTTCTTAAGGCATTTTTTTAACATAAACTCCACACAAGAGACCCTGAGGAAAATAATTTCACTGAGGGTCTATTTTTTAGGAAAGGAATGATAGGAAGTTCTCGGAAGGTCAAAGATATGAGGGTTAGGTAGGAATCTAGGGATCAGTTTGTCCAGGAGTATGTATGAATATATCCCTCCCACTGCAGCGCAAGGCCATGGTTCGAGAGACCAGTTGGAGTGGTTAAAGGATCTCCTCAAACCAGCCTCTCCCAATCTGGCACGCCACGCATCTGGTTGTCAAGGGCATCCTAAACACACCTCACCCGATGTTGGGGCAACCCTGCTAAATCACCAAACGTACCGAAACACTTGAGGTGACCTATGTCAAAGGTGTTGGTTATCCAATAAATGGTTCCTGGGCGGCGATACCCAAATCCACCTCCCAAATTGTAAAAAAGGCATGCAGAGGAAGTGTAACAATAATTTCAAAAATAAAAACGATACAAACAATTAAATACTTACCATTTCGTATGCAAATATCTCTTCTACGTCTAGAAAGGCTTTCAGAGCTTCAGTGAAAATGAATTTAGAAGGGTCTGAATCCTTCACTTTGACATACAAAACACGTTCACCATTCTTTCCCAGCTCCGGCATGACGGCATATGATCTGAAAAAACAAATTATACTAATCGATAACCTGCATATTCTCCAATTATTAACATTATTAAAAATCACTTATTCTATAAGCTTTCGCTAAAATATTAAAATGTTTTATCGACAACTCAATTTTTGATGATCTTTTCCATCAAATTCTGGCATGACGCAGGGGTCTGTGCCGGTACCTGTTTTATTTATACTATACGAAAAAAGATCTTGAACCATTTTTATTTTTAATTGCACGGTGAAACAATGGAGTTGTGTGGAATTTTTAACACTCTCAATTTTTTTAAATACACAATTAAAGCAAATTAATTACATGATGTTAAATGCATTGACAACGGCAGGGTTAGATGGATGTCTTTCGGCAAAGAACTCAAGCACGTGGGTCCTTATAGTGTAGTAGGTATCTAGCGTCTGTTTGGCAAACTCGACCCTGTAGTAGCAACTGTGGAGGAAGAGGATCAGAGTTTGATCTGAAAATATAAGCAATTTTGATAAGAATTAACAATATAATTTTTTTAATGTTTTGTAGTGCATGCATGTTGGAGGTTGCTACCTTGATAGTGACGGAAAGATATGCACTTTTGCTACAAAAACCTTAGAAAACCACAAATAGAACGAACTTAGATTTCGGGTTGTAATATCTAAACGAATGTGAACACCTTTTTCATTTATTATATGTGAGCTGCCATAAACTACTTCCCGACATCCGATCGAGCTGAAACTCGACAGATAGACTCGTTGTCGATAACAATGCATTCTATCAACTTTTGGTGGTAATCAATTACATAAATAAATCCGATGACAACAGTAGATAATACAGGGTTTTCCAATAAGAGGTGTTATTTTGAATAGCCCGCTATTTCGGTAGATGTTACTTTTGAAGCTGTCCTTTTTTAACATTTTACAAGTAAAAACTACGCCATTGATAAAAATTGAACAATACACGCTTTAACAACGCATTGAAATTATTAAAATTCACTTGAGTGAATCAAATGCATATCATCTTGAGTGATGAGGCCCATTTCCACCTCGGTGGCTTCGTCAACAAGCAAAATTGTCGCATCTGGGGCTCGGAAAACCCCAGAATTATTGTTGAAAAGCCTCTCTTTCCTCAACGTGTGACTGTTTGGTGCGGTTTATGGTCCGGCGGAGTCATTGGACCTTACTTTTTCGACAATGAGGCTGGAGCAACAGTTACGGTTAATGGATTGCGCTATCGAGAGATGATTAATGATTTTTCATGGCCAAAATTAGATGGTTTTGATCTGGATAACGTTTACATTCAACAAGACGGCGCTACGTGCCACAAAAGCAACGAAACCATTGATCTTTTACGATTGAATATCAAAATAACACCTCTTATTGGAAAACCCTGTATATGTCGGTCCTACCAGATCAAAATTTGGTGACGTTTGACTCCAGTCCTTTGTAAAAGGGCACAATCCTGGGTTAAACAAAAAATGTTTTAAAATAGATGTGGTGCAGTAAAAAAACTTGATGTTTTTTATTTACGTTGTTATTTTTTGTAATAGCGTGTAATGGGTGTAATTTCCTCATGTTACTGTGACCCGAGCAAAGAAGGACACAGATTCTAAATAGTAGTATAAAATTTTAATGATTTAATATACTTGTAATTAGATAGTTGACTACATTTATAATAAGCTGATACACGATCTAACTTCTAACTACTGGTTTTTATTATAGTACGGACTATCTTATTACATGGTAACAGTCATACATTATAACTACACGGAAGACTCGACGCTACTTCGTATATAGCTTCGTTATTGCTAATAGAATTGCATAATCATCTCGTTAGATAGACTCGTTGTGGATGACAATGCATTTGTTGGCACTCACGCGCACACCCGCACACCGAGAAAACTAATTGAAAAAAAAATTGCTAATTTATTAAGAATGTCTTCAAATTATTCGTTATCCGGTTAAAAACGGGATTGCAAACCCTTAACGAATCAATTTATAGGATTACTGGTAACCTTTAAGTAAATCATCAATGTATGTTTTATCAACACTTGTTTTTATTTTTTTTTACATTTTCTCATTTCGTCATTATACATTATTAAGACAAACACACGTGCATGAACACGTGTTCCGATATTATACGAATTTAGTAAAAGTTTATAAGGATGAAGAGAATAAAGTATCAATACTCAATTTTCCCATACGCGCATTTCTCTTAAATTGAAAGAAATTATTAAAATTTACATCAGAATATATGAAATAACTCTCGGTACCACACAATTAGGATTAAGCAATGGTTCACTCATTTTAGTCATTCCCTGGGGAGGAAGGTTCAATCCCCAGTCAACCCATTTTATTTTTTATTTTTAAAAGACATTTTAAAAGTTTAAAACAGTCAAACCCAAAAAAAAAGAGTTCTCAGTCAAATACACCGATAAATATAAATATATATATACAGGGTGTATCGGCAAGAATCCGACAAACTTTAACCAGCTATTCCTCAGCACAATTGGAGTAAAAAATGTTATGGGCGCTTTGCTGTCCGGTAACATTTTTTTCCATTAAAAACAAAAAATAAATAAAAAATCCACACTCCGTCACTGTCATTTGCATTGTTTCTCGTGTTCAACAGCTGTTATTAGCAAGTGTGTCAAAAAGTGTCCTCGCTCTTTTGTACACACTAAATAATAATAGTTAAAAATGAGACGAATGGTGCCGTGCCATTTCGTTGTGATTGTAAAAGCGCGCCAACGTAGGTACGTACGTACATTATTCAACGAAACTCGAACAAAATATTGCCAGATGGGTTTTCAAACTTTGACAAAGGATAAAACATTGGTGACATGTGGTGAAAATGTGAATAGTAAATTTTTTATTAAAAAAAAATGTTACCGGACAGCAAAGTGCCTATAACATTTTTTACTCCAAATGTGCTAAGGAATAGCTGGAGTTTGTCGGGTACGTGCCGATACACCCTGTATATTACAGTAAAAAAAATGTTTTTACGGGTAGATTATTTAAATATTAGCGCGCTCCATCTTACATTCGTATTTTTATATTTTTATTCTAATTGAACGCTTACTACGGAGTCTCAAACGCAATAACAATATATAGACAACTAGGTGCTAGTAGTTTTTATACCAATCCCTAAATAAACACAACAATTTACCTGACACACTCGGTAGATGCGGCTGTTTTTCGACCCACTCTCTAATATTGTCAAGATCTTCTTGCTTCAAATCTGGATTCTTCTCGAATTCTTTTTCCACCGATATCTGCGTTAACGCCATGGTGCTAAAACAAACATATAATAATAATAATATATCATAATGTATCACCATGGTTATTCAATCTATACATTGATGCAAGAATTGAAAGAGGTGGGATTGGGCGCGAATTTGAGTAATCTGAGAGTATGTTGCCTGTTGTATGCTGATGATGCGGTGCTGATTGCTGATAGAATGGAAGATCTACAGTCTCTCATGTCTAGGATGAACGAAGTATGTATGAAGAATGAGTTAATGATGAATGTAAGTAAGTCTAAAGTAATGGTGTTTGAAAGAGTGAGTACGAAAACATAGTGCATTATAGTTCTGAATGGGGAATACTTGGAGCAGGTCGATGAGTTTGTGTATTTAGGAAGCATGTTTACGAGAGATGGGAAGGCTGACAGATATTGAAAGAAGGGTAAATGCAGGTAACTCCATTAATGGAGGACTGAACGCAGTTGGCGCTAAAAAAAAATTGTCCAAAGAAGCGAAGCTAGCAGTCCACAATGGAGTGCTGGTACCTACCCTGATGTACGGAAGTGAGGCATGGAACTGGCAGAGAAAGGATGAAAGTAGACTGAATGCTGTAGAAATGAGATCCCTGAGGCGTATGTGTGGTAAAACCATGTATGATCGTGTGAGAAATGTGGAGATTCAAAAATAGTGCAAGGCTGATGTAAGCGTAATGAGTAAGATCAAGAAAGGGTCGCTCAGATGGTTTGTGCAAGTAGAGAAAGGAGTGTAAGGAGAATATACGATGCAAATGTGAATGGTAGCAGAAGTCGGGGACGCCCGAGGAAGACATGGCACGATCAAGTGAATCAGATACTTGAGTCGGGTCATGTCAAGAGTCAGAATAATAGAAGAGTGTGTATGAAACGATGTATGAATGTGAATGAGACAAGGAGTGTGTGCAAAGACCGAGTTGTTTCTCTGTGTAAAGGAAACCTTGTTTCAGGTTTGAGGGGAAGTGTCCCTGAGTGATTCTAAGTTTTATTCTAAGTGCAGTGCAATTTCCGTAGACAGCGTTTTCAAAATCTTGGCTGTTATCCCATCAGCTTCGGTAGAAGAAGTGTTTTTTATAATTAAATATTTTTATAATCTCTTCCCCCATCACAGTTTGAAGATTGATTGCTCTTTTGGAAAATTGAAGTCCTGCTTCAGTAAGTTGATCATTTTCACAATTTGGTAGACGAGATGCAAGATTTGAGCCAATATTAATATAAAAATTATTGATATGATCTGCAACGAGCTTTGGGATTTTTTGGGGATTTTGGTATGTTGCTTCCTTTGATTTTGTCTCTATAGTAGATTTCTTTTGCCTTTCTAATGACATTACCGCACGTATTTCTACATCTTTTATAGATGTTTAATGATATTATGTCGTATGGATTTTATTTCATTTTGTTGTGTAGAGCTTCATCTACGAATAATGGAATAGTTTATCCATGAATTTAAGGGTTTAATTTTGTTTGAGATTGTTTTTGTCACAATTGTGGTATTATTAATCAATTAATTTTTGAAAAAGTCATAAAAATATCTCCATGCATCATATGAATTTTTTATTTGGAAAAGCTTACCAAGATTTATTTTTGATAATGATATATCTAAATTATCATAATTATTGTATGCGATTGCCTGATCTCTGCTATTTTTCGTGGTGTCGGATAGCAATGTGAGCATTGTTATATAATGATCCGTAATTGTTGATGTTTAAACAATGCTTTTGTCTTGTTTATTAGTTTTAGATTTTGAGCAATAGATTATTTATGATGATTCATTTTTAACCTTTTCAATATCATTATTGAATGAGCAGGCAGCATTCTGCTGATGCGCTGATATCTGATTACACAATTAGTTATAGCAATTCAGTTTTTTTTTAAATTTAAAGTAAGTTATCCCAGTCTTCTCTCCAAATAAGAATCCAATCGAGCTTAAAATTGGTTTATATTAGTAGAATCAATAACATGTTGTGGAAGCTTGTTCCATGCATCTCGTACACTACTTGCAAGGAAGTGTTTCCTAGGATTCGAAGCAAAAAGTGTTTGTTTTGTCCACGGAAATTTATATTTTTGTTGGTGGTGAAGATTTCTTGGTTGCTAGGGCAACTATAATGCCCAGATAAAATTTGAAAAACAGTCACCCTCAAGTCATCCATCCATCAAGTCCCCATCCATCAAGTCACCCTCTTCTCTTCTTTCTTTTAATGTTCTTAGTTCCTTGAATTTATCTTCATGTTGCCGGTAGTTTAAAATTCTTAGTATTCTTGTAAATGTTATATGTATTATTAGATATATATCTTTCGCAAAATATGGACCACATATTTGGAAAGAATATTCCAGGAGAGGTCGCACTTTTGTTTTATATGTGTTTAACATCAATTCCGAATAACGCTGTTCAAGGAAAGCTTTCCCGATTAAATGTGTTATTGAGTTTGCTCTTTTGACAATCCCAGAGATATGCAGTTTCCATTTCCAAGTCTTCTGATATGGTAACTCCTAGCTCTTTTTGTAACATTGTTCCATTGAGTTTGTATGAAAGCTTAGTATTAGTTTTTCCAACATTGTAGGACAGTGCATTTTTCGACATTGAGTTTTAGATGACAATGCTTTGTCCTTTGGTGTACTTCATTTAAGTCCGTCTTTGTCCATTGATACTTTATTTATATCAGTGTTCTTCCTCAGAAACGTGAAGAATACTAAATTTCTCTTGATTTTGTGAAATAAATAGCCCCGTATTTTGCATATTGCTTGTGATGGATATTCCACATGACGTCTATTTTATCTGTAAGGTTTATTTCAGCGCCAAATAATGACAGTTCCCCTTTACGATATTACGTTTAGACTCAATTTACTTTTTGTATTTTATGTTTGTATTTATACACTGTGAAATATATATTTTTAAATAAGCACTTTTTATATGTTTGGTTTTGTTGACTGATATCATTTTATGACTTACCAAAACCTCAATAGTATCCTGACCATTTAAGGTTAAACGCGATGTTAGTTATAATATACATGTTCATAGATGGCGTTAATTTAATTATTTTACTAAAATACGCTTCTTGCAAGTTACGCTTTACATTAACAGTATCAGTTGATAATTTTATCAGTATTATCAAAATCTCTCAATTTTTTTTGAAAAGATAGCAAAAAAGCAACTACAAAAATTTATTGAAACTAATAATATATTATTGAGTGACCAACAATTTGGATTTCGCGGAAAAATAAGCTCACAGGACGCAATCATAGATTTAACAACAAAAATACATCAAGCACCTTGACAAATGTAAAAATCTCTCGCAATATTCATAGACCTAAAGAATGCTTTCGACAGCATACAGTATATAAAAAAAACTCAGAGCAAATAAATGAATTCTGCAATCTTATAACACCAAAAAACAGCGGCGAAATTAGTGAAACTCTGAAAAAAAATACAAGAAAAAGTCAAGTCGGGGAAATTAGGTATTCAAATCAACGCTTTAAAAGATTTCATCGAACAGACTCGTCATAAAGTGTCCAGAAAAAAAAGATGTAGACAAACTATCAACTTTGATAAATAACGAAGTCAGGGAAGTAAATGTCGAAGAAATGAAGAAAAAACAACCCACAATGATCTTCAAGGGAATTTCAAATTATTACTATAAAGGAGGCTTGGTTGAGGACATAATCAACCAGAATGAAGGCATTAAAATAACAACTCAAGGTCTAAACAGAAGTACCCTATTAGAAATTTAAAAAAATATAAATAAAAATAATTTAATGACAATGTAAGTTACATTGTCGAAATAAACAGCAAAGTCAGAAAAGAAATCATAAAAGAAGGAAAAATCAATTCGGGGTACCAGCGAATATACGTGGAAGACACAAATCCTGCCGTATAATGATATTTCTGCATTAAATTTGGGCACACATCAAGCAGGTGCCTATAAAAAGTAACAATAAAATGTTGTGTATGCACTGTGCAAGTGACTCCTACAAGGACTGTGAAAATAAGGAAACTTCTCCAAAATTTTAATCTTTAAATCAGGTGATACGAAAGAAATTAATAACTACCGACCTATATCAGTATTATGAATTTTCTCAAATTGTTTTGAAAAGGTAGCAAAAACGTAACTACCAAAAATTTATTGAAACTAATAATATATTGAGTGACCAACAATTTGGATTTCGCGCAAAAATTAGAACACAGGACGCAATCATAGATTTAACAAAAAAAAATACATCAAGCACTAAACAAAAAAAATCTTTTGCAATATTCATAGACCTAAAGAAAGCCTTCGACAGCATAATTCACAAAAAAATACTGTACAAGCTTAACAAAATCGGAATTATAGATAACGCTAAAATGTGGATAAAAATTTTCCTGAACTCTAGAAATCAATTTGTAAAAATAAACAACACTCTCAGTGAACCGAACACAAGTCACTTTGGAATACCACAAGGCACTATTTTGGGCCCTCTCCAATCTTCATCACAATCACTCAATCACTTTATATGTTTTTTTTTTTAATTTTCTGCTCATATACATATGTATGTTAAGTTTTAACTTTTATTTTTTTCCCTTCACACACGCGCTTTAGAATCTCGTAAAGGTAAATATGTTTAATTATAATTTGAAATACGACTTATTATGTTAATTTAAATAATTATCTCGAAGATATGTTATAAAATAAATTTTAAAAAATTAAAAAATGTGTATATATATTAAGACCAATTATTTGTTTTTCGCCCGTACATATGCATATGAATATGAATAAATAGTTTTGTCCACATAAAAACTGAATTCTTTCAAGAAAAGCATTCAAATATAATATTGAATTGAATCATCGGTACATTATTGTATTTGCGTGCCTTTCTAGAACAAATTGATTTTTTATAAAGAATTATAAATACTATACCACACCTCTGACAGCAGGGAAAAATATCAGTCTCAATACGGGGTTAGGTTAGGTTAGATTCGCTTTGGTTACTGATCAATCTCGTTCACTTGCTGATCACAAATGGGTACTAAACTATTTTTGTCGACTGATATCATTTTATAGCTGACCAAAACCTTAAAATACCCTGACCATTTAAATCATAAAAGTTACCTGTCTATTTCAGTTCTTCTCTTGTGTCACAGAAGTATTTGAGTTAACTTCACACGCTACCTTTTGTTAAGACAATAAATACAACTCAGTTGGTGTTATAACTATTAATGATTGCCTGTTGGTCTCTTGCAACAATTGAATATTGATTATTTAGTCATTGCTTGCAACAAACTGATGCTACAAAGCAAAAACGGTCGCAGTTTCCACGTGCGGGGAAAGGTGTACAAAACAGAGAACTATTTTATAAAATTATTTTTATGCGTATTAATTTATTATTGATAATATTATCACATAAAAACATGTTCAATGACGAAGCAATGAAATCGATTTTCAAATGCTTACGATCAAAACTAGAATTAGTTTCTGCTGTTTGTGTCCCGTACCAGCAAACTGTGAGTACGGCGTAAGAAGTAATCAGAGTAGTCAGTAGGATAAGGCTGGCCGCATACATACGTTTTCCGTATTCGATTTCCGAATTCGTTTTCCGTATTCGGAATTCCTTGAGACTAGCGCAAACGTTCGTTTTTCTTCATTCGGAATGTATAAACGTCAGTACCAGTGTTGCCAACAAGGGCGATATATCGCCATTTAGGCTACTCAGAGCGAGAATCGGCGCCGAAAAAATCTAAAAGGCGACTGGTCGCCAATTAAGCTACTTCAAAAACATCAATTTTAAACATGTCCCGAAATTCTCTAGCCACCCCCTCCATGAAATTTATTTTTCTGGGGACAAATTTTATATTTTCTTGAAATTCTCTAGCCACCCTCCCCATGAATTTTTTTTATTTTTCTGGGGACAAATTTTATATTTTCTTGAAATTCTTCAATTTTAAACATGTCCCACCTAACAGCAAATTCAGCTACTTTACGCTACCTTATGTATGAGAAACGGCGATATTAGGTCGAGATCCGTTGGCAACACTGAATTACGAACGGAAATTTCCGAACGTTTGCGTCGGCACAAACAAATTGTATGCAAGAGCTGCGTTCCACATGACGTCATTAGGTTTTTTCCATTCGGTTTCTCCGAACGCGCCGGCTAGCATTCGGAACGTGCGTAAGGAATTTGTTCCGTTCGGAACTAAAACGAACGTGTGCGGCAGTTAATGTATTTTCTACTGATTCCGTGCATTCGGATGTCCGAATACGGAAAACGAATTCGGAAATCGAATACGGAAAACGTATGTACCTATGCGGCCAGCCTAAAGAGCGAATGAATTAATATTTTAAATAAAAATATCCATCGTGCTAGTTTTCGCTACAAATTTCTAAGCTGTTTCTAAGCTGTAGCCGAAGCTGGTTAGGATTAGAGCTTTCAATCCTGGGAATCCCGGACCTTTGTCGGCACCGTAATCCCAGTGCTGCGCTTGTATTAGTTTGTTGGTTTCACGACCTTGTTTTATTGAATAAAATTCAGTATGTGTGTTTCAACAAAACTGCTATCTCAATAGTTGCTGCATGTCGAAATCAGTCGAATTAAAGAAGACTTTCCCCGTGCCGGAATTAGACATTGAAATTATAGAGGAAGTCGATTTAATTACTCGTTTAAATAAATTATCTTCAAGAAAAGC